>NC_050597.1:4835000-5160000 GCF_013368585.1 Megalops cyprinoides | reverse complement strand
GGAAGCTATGTAAGTCACTCTGGAGAAGGATGCCTGTGAAATAGCGCAGGACTTTGGGCAAGCTCCTCCAGTGAAACTGTTCAGCAGGGCAATCCTTAGTGGATAATAGAGAACGAGGATGTAAAGGCTTCAACATTCAGTCCAGTCTTTAAATACCATGAATGGAATGTCTCCTAAGAGCAGGACATCAAAGCCTTAATATTATGAATGAACAGAGACATCTGCACACACACACACACACACACACACACACACACACACACACACACACACGCATGCCCCCCCCAACCCCCTGCCCCAAACACACCAGCATGAACTGATAAAAGTTTTAAACTTTAGTTTTGCCCTTATGAATTCCATTATGTCAAGTATGCCTTCATCAGCCTGTGTTCTATATCCATCCACCCATGGATATTTACATATACAATGTCTGATGCTGCGGAATGGCGCGACATAGATTATTTCTATCCACATATTAGTAAAAATACAGCTGACTTTAGAGTTTGTCAACGTACGGAGAGGTAATTAACTGTTTTGAAGGAATCCGTACTGCGGGGCCCTGTAATGGCATCATTTGGAGTCGAGTCACAGATGTGCCGTGTAGAGCCATACAGTAATTAGGAGGAAATGCTGTACAGGTTTTCTACTAATTAGCAAATTATGCTGAAAATAGCATCAAGCTAATTAACAGTTATTATGGCATTTTTGAAAGTATGACTTTAATTAGCAAAGTCCTGACGCATGCAATTTCAAACTTGTCCAGAGATTAAAAAAATAAATAAATAAAACATGGGGCATGATCAAGACGATATAGAGATTATTGCAATGAGGTTTGAAATTGAATGGTTTGGGGGGGGGGGGGGGGGTCTTTTGTGGTGTGTCTGCATCTCCATCTAAATAAGCGAACATGTGTGTAGTCCGGCGCTGCCAAAAAAGTGAGCAGACCATCTGATATCAGGTGGCCACGGCTCCCCTAACAGCCACCATGCAAAAACAAGCCTGAGCTCAGCTGCCGCTTGCGAGATTCACTTATTCTACTTGAATGCACATTAAAAGGGCGCCTGAATGAAGCCGGGGCTACAATACATAACCTGACAGCTCGGCATTGGTGCACCTTCTGTCCGCTCGGGCGGACTGGCCGCGGAGTCGCGGGACTCAACGCCGGCCTGCAGGACCCTGGAGGTCGCCCCGTTTGCGCCGAAGCAGAGCTGTCCGTTACAAATGCGGGGCTAAATCCTTTTGGATACGCTGTGAGGTAGGCTGCCAGCCCCTGTCTTACCCCCCCATCTACCAGTGTAAAAGTAAGCTGTTGCATGTGTTTTATGGGGGGAGGGGTGGTGCAGGGGTGACACAGGAAGGGATTAAGGTTGCGGTCTTGGGGGGGTGATTGGGGGGCGCGGGGAGGGGGGGCTCTGGGAGTTGTCGGAGAGGGGAATGGGGGTACAGGAGCCTCCGGGCGATTCCCTGCCTGTTAGCTGCGGTGACCCTGCTCCTGCCTGTGCCTTTGTCTCTGGCCTCTCCTCCTGCTGTTTCCCCTCTCAAACACTTCCCTTTTGTTGTGCCAAAAATCGGGGGAAAACGCATCGCACTGCCTTACAGCCCAGAACCCCCCCCCCACCACTCCCCGCTTCCCGCGGCTTGAGCTCCAGATATCCGGGTGACACGCCCAGCCCGTGGACGCCTCTCGCCCCCATGACCCTGGCAGAGGGACCTGCACCCATTAAGCCTGGAGTGGGGGGCTCAGACAGCCAGAACTGCTGGCCTGGGCCCCCTCTCTCTCTCTCTCTCTCTCTCTCTCTCTCTCTCTCAATGGCCCTTTCCTCCTGGATAGGCAACCAGCCTCACAGCCAAGTTTTGGCACCACCGCACATCCCCCCCAAACCCCCTGCCCCCCCATCCATCATTCTGACCAATCAAGCATCCAGGACAGGCAAAGCCAGCTTAATTACTAGGCAGATATCAGCAGTCTCACTTGACACAACCTGAAATGGATACAGATCTGGGGAAAAGAAATGGCAGGACACACAAGAATATGCCCATTGTTCCAACCTGTTTGTATGTGTTTTTGCCAACTTGTATAATAATAATAATAATAATAATAATAATAATGATACATTGAATAAAAAGCTCCATTAATTTCATAATCTTATTATGACAGGAAAGCACCTATATGGGCAGGACTTGAGCACAGAACCAGGACTGCATATGTGCTTTGAGGCTGAGGAGATTTTCCACGCACTGCACCAAGTGAGGGCTTCCACTGCACCTTGTCCATCCCCCAGGAATTTCAACAGGGCACAGAAAAAGAGGAGGAGGGATGGATCCCATATTCACCTCCGTTTTCTCGTTCTTCACTTTCCCCACATTTCATTTTCCTCAGTGTTTAAACACTCGCTGCATTGTGGTGTGGTCTGGCCTTTGACCGAGCGGTTCTCACCAACCTCTTTGCATTTATTTAAAAGCAATGACTGACAGATGACATTCTCCTATTTATTATCAAGAAGTTTGACTTTTGATAGTATCAGGATAGAAAAAAAAACAGTCCAAATGTCAATGTCTGAATATTTTCCCCTTTTTTTTTTTGTAAAATGACATCTTACTATCCCCAGCTCTTTGTATGAGGGCCGTTTGTGGCCTGACACAGATCTGCATGGAGAAGGCCAGATATCATTGAATTGCTGCTGTTTTATGCACTGGCAAAAACCAACACAAATACAGCGTTTTTTCTGCCCTTTCATAGCTGAGGTATTTCAAATAATCGTGACACAAACCCGCTAAGGCTGGAGCTGCTTGGCTGACCCATCACCACAGCGTCCGATTTTCATATGAAAGGCGGGCTCCATCCAAAAGGTTACATCTCAAGGCTCCGCTCCAGCCTCCCGGAGACAGGCATTTTCCAGCTCCGCACGCATAAAATGAGCTACAGTAGGTGTCAGTAATTAAACTATCGTGTTTCAAAAGTCCTGACAACAGCACAAGGAGCGGGAGAAAGGAGACAATGATTTCATTAGGCTCGAGAGCTAACTCATAATTAGGCGCCTTTCACGGGAGTCTCGGACAATAGGCAGTGGAAGGCCTGCCGGCCGTCCGCAGCAATGCTCACCGTGAAACACTATCCAAACTCCCCACTTTGACAGGGTTAACCACCGGGCAAGGCCAAGCAAAGACAACCCCGGCGACAGACCCTGTCCTGAAACAATCCCTCTTTCTTTGTGGAGTCTGAGAAAAGGAGGCAGTGTCGGGCAGGGAGGAACAAGGGGATTAAAAACAGTCAATAACAATTGAAACTCGCCAGACCATTGTTTGGGGTGAAACCTGAATTCATCCTCGGCTTCTCTACGCTGATAGCAGCCTTGAAGGGAGGAGATGTATGTCTTTATTTTAAAAGCATTGGACCGATCATTGGAAACACTATCACGTGTTCGTTCGTCTCTTCCCTCCTCTCCTTCAGGTGAAGTCATTTACCATTTTTCCTTTTTCTCCGGTTGACTTTTTTTTTTTTTTACGGGATAATATTTAAACTGAAGTGAGAGGATGCGCTTTTTGAACAAGTCATTAATGCGCAGTTTAATGTTTATTTCACTTTATTTATCTCTGTCTTGACTTGCTGGGGCATTTGCATATTTAATTGATCAATATGCTCCCTGTTCTTTTGCACATCTGCCAAGCCGGTCCCATCCTCTTACCTTCCTCATTTCTCAAACTGACAGCTCTCTCTCCCCCGTGCTCTCCTTCTTTCCCCTGCCTCCCCTGCTCCTCTCCTCCCCTCTCCTCACCCCTTTCGGGGGGGGACTCAGGAGCGCCTTCCAGCGTCGGAATAAACGCATCACGTTTTGCTTATCGCACCGGATTAGATTTTGCATTCCACATAAAACAATTGCAACAACTGAGTCTCTCAGGCCTCATTCACGGGACCCCCATACCTAATACATCGGCATCAGCTGGAATCCACAGCTACCCTGTACCCTGCATCTAAGCTGTTCCTGAATGCACACTGACGTACACGCTGATGCAGCACGCACCGCTGTGTTGAAGTGCAGCTTGCAGAAAGTTGCCGGGCTCCAGGTGCAGGTTTTCCACTCGGAGACGCCGCCGTGTTGATGCATGCAACACGTGCATTATTGTCTCCTGCTCGGCATCTGTCACTGTCTGGGCGTCCCCCCCCCCCCCCCCCCCCCCCCCCCCCCCCTCCACACCCCCCCCCCCCCAGCAGCCGCCAATCGGAGCTGCTTATCAGCCGTGTGTCAGAAGCCCGGGCCCCGCGCTCCTCGTCCCGCTTTAATCTTTTATTAAGAGCTACATTGTGCGCGTCTGATAGCGGCTGCTCTTCCACTTCATCATTCATAAATCCGGGCCGGCGTCGGTAACCCTGCCACTCCGCGGGAAATCAAAGGCCCCGGCGTTAAAGCGGCAGTGGAAGTGCCTTACGTTCGGAGGTATGATCGGGGGAGTGGGACGAGAAAGTGGCTCCACTGACAGGTACTCGCACAAGCATAGCATCAGTCAGGGAGCACATTTAGCTGCTGCTCCAGTCCAGCTGTCCTGGGATCAGTCAAAAGGGGTTTTAAGCATTGACACTTTCCAGACACACTGTCCCTTTGATGACAGAGGTGAAAATAAAATGAATACTCCAAAAAGCGCTATTGTTTTCATGTTGTGGGTTGAGCATCACATGTTTGTTGGTTTGGCGATATGCTGATGTAAAATACAAAAATCTCTCGTTCATAAAAGGCTGTAAAAGGCTGTAAAAGACATGACTAACATGACTAACACTTCAGTGATTTTTAAAAGAACGTTTTTAAGAGGAATAAAAATCACTGCTGCTTCTTCCCGGGGCTTATCACAGTACTTGCGATTGGTATTTCAGGCTGAGTTGTCATTAGCTAAATCAATTTTCTTTCAAAGACAGTGGGAAAGGATTCTCTGAGGGGGAGCCGTGAAAATAGAACAACACAGGCATAAAATTCACATCCCTGATCTCATCTCAGCAAAGGAACAGTTTCATTTGGGCTGGATTTCTCTGGAGGAGCTTTTTAACTTAAATTAACTTTTGTTTCATGGTGTTGGAGTCAGTGGAATTCAAGAGGAACAAAAATGAACACTGACTACACACTTTCGCCTATTCCTCCGCTTTTACTTCCTGTTAAGGTTAAATAAAGGTCACGATTCACCTTGAAATATCATGAGTAAAGCCCCCAGAGACTACAGTGTCTCTTCATCCACTACCTAAAAAATGTTAAAAACACCTAATAAATATGTTAAAGTCTAATTCTCTGAACTACCACTTGAAATGTTATGCAAGTAACAGTTCAGTATTTAAAGAGAGGTGCATTTCATTGAATTACAGTCATGTTAACACACAGTTCCTTTCATCTGAAAACCTTAACAGTCAGGCTTTTCCTAAGATAATATAAGATAATAGGAAAAATGTGCCTGAAGCTGTCTCTATATACATAATAGGTTGCATTCTAAATATGAAAAAAATCCAGATGTATTCTTTGTTAAGCAGTTGACAGAGAGCATCTCGACTTCATTTTTGATACAAGCACTGTGATAATTTACATTGGTTATTGTGTAAATAGGTTTCGGCAGTTCTGAGTAAATAAAACAGAGACTGACAGGAAGAGAGGGGAGAATTTTCTTTCCTACCAATTAGAGTAGCCTTAGGCTGCACTTTTAACAGGAGATAAACCCTGCAAATCACTGAAATGATCCTGTCACAAGCACTGCGATATTAAAATGGCAAAGGCTCGCGTACGGTTCAGCTTTCCTTCCTTTAATGAGTGCGGGGTGAGTTTCGTCATGAGAGTTCCATCGCACAGCTGGGGATTTATGATTGACAGCAAAGATCAGGCCCCACTGCCAATCTCCAACCAGCAGGGCCAGATGGAAAATCACAATTCATGTTTAATATGCGGCTTTTCGGCTAACAGAAATTCCCAAATTGTCTTTTCACCTCCTACCTGTAAAAGTATTTTCCATAATAGATGCAAAATATGCTCCAAATTAGCTGAGAGTGATTTTTTTCTCATTCTTTCCTTGAAGCGATCTGTTTTAAAAAGTCAGTAACTCTCCTCCTTGTTAACTTGAGCAAAAGTGTTAACTTTCAATTATGTTGAACCTGGAGGATTAACGTGTGTAGGAAGTCGGAGGAGAGAGGATGGAAAAACTGACAGTAATTGTGTCCTCAATGAAGACGTATAACAAAGATGGTGGAAGTCTCTCTCCCCTCCGTGTAATCCTATCTAACGGGTTAACACAAAGTTCAGGCTGTAACCAGGGAAACTTCGCTAACAGACATGATGAAATCGGCAAACTTTGTCACACAAAGGAACATTGGCAGTGTTGACAACATTTTTCTGAAAATCGGCATGAACAATGTACATCCAAGCTGCTTCCTTGCAGGAATCTGATTATGAAACCTTGCGCACAGCTAATGGGAAACACAGAGCTTTGGGTTTTTTGAAAGGCACTTGATAAATGCAAAGTAATATCATATGATTATGAGTTATGATGGGTAATAAATCATGACTTATATGTTATTATTATTATAATTAGTAGTAGTAGTAGTAGTAGTAGTAGCAATAATAATAATAATAATAATACTAATAGTAATAATAATAATAATAATAATAATAATAATAGCAGTAGTAGTGCATGTGTGTGCACACTTGAATGCAGTTGTCTGATGCAGGTCTGACATGGCTGTTTCTCACTCATCTCCTTGCTTTGCTCCTAAAAGTATGGATGTTGCTGTTTTCCAGCTAATGATGTTTGCATGTATTAATGGTGATCTCATCTGTTTTTTTTATTTTTTTTCTCCTTCCCCTCGGTGTGGTGCAGTTAAAGAGTGCGAGACCACATGTGACATGACTCCAGGTAATCCAAGAACCGGGGGATCGCTTACGAACCGAGACCAAACAAAATGCACGTGTTTCTGGTGTGGTGAGGCACAGGGAGAGAAGAGGACAGCCACAGACAGACCAGCCAAAGCCTACAATTACACCATCAGCACTGTGAATGGATACTGCACACATGTGCAGAGAGTGGCTGTGACAAACGACAAATGCCTGCTAGGATCAATAATACATCACTCCAGCTCTCTAATGGGCAGAGAGAGGGGGGTCTGGACGCACAGAGCCATCCTCCGACTGAACATAACAACCCGGAGTAAGAACAATGGATTCATCTCCCGAACAAAAGCAACAGCACACCAAAAAAAAAAAGCACCTTCCAGAACACCACAACATCAAGTTCCAGTGACACCAAATGTGAGCTCTCTCACATTAGACTCCTGGGTCCTTATGTCCTTAACGAGCCACCGTACTCATCAAGAGTTTTTTTGTATATTCCCAAAGCACTGGCATAATAATAATATAATATATATATATATGTACACACACATATACATATCACTTTTTCCAAAATAAAATATTCCTTCGGGAGTCAATGGCAGAGTAATGCCATAAACTGCAATGCACATTCGAACTCCAGCAGGGAGCGGGAGCACAGCTGAAAGAGCACCCCTTAATTGAATGTCTTGTTAGGCTGTCTTTTAGCAGTCTGCGAGGCTTTCCTCCATTTTTATGAATTATTCGCAATTTTACTCCAGAATTAATGTAAATCCCTGGCACAAATCAAATCGCGAGACAATGTAGCCGGGACAATAAATTTGTCCTTATAACGCTTAAGGAAGCCTCCCTGGAGGGAGCTGTTGAGCGGGTGTGCTGAGAGGGAGAGAGAGAGAGAGAGAGAGAGAGAGAAAGGGAGACAGAGAGAGGGAGAGAGAGACAGCGGATGAGATGGCAGTCAGGTCGAGCTTTATCATGACAGATCTCCTTTACACACTCATTTTCTTGTTAAAGAAGAGAGAATGGAGTTAAATCCAGGGACATTCTTCTCTTTTTTTCCCACCTACTCTCTGCTGAGGAATGTGAAGGGACTTCCACCGCAGACTCCAATGCCTCAGTATCAGCAGGGCAGTGATGTGTATTTCTCACCCTGGCCTCCCGATGAAGTGGGCCAAAGTTAAAGAGGGACATCTTAAACATTGAAATCACTACACTGTTTCACGATATCGATTCCATAATAAATAAGAGAAGTAGTATTAGTCGTCACAGAAGCTGAAACAGTCATGGAAATAGTCCTCATAGTGGTAAGGGTATACACGTAAGGGTAAAGTGTTAAAAAATTGCTGAAGGCCATGTTCATGACAGGATAAAATACAGATACAAATTCAAAGATAGCTACCAATGTAGACCTCTACTTACAAATCAACTCGATGTACATGTTATTCATACAGCATATTGATGGAAGAGTTGAGAAATCTAGAGAATGATTCACATGCAACTGACAGGCCATTACAAAACAAGAGAGAGAACACTTCAGCGTCAAGTTCAGCTGAATGAAATCATTTTGCATTTGATTTTTTCTGTTGAATTTATTGCTGCCCTTGGGTGGCTCCTTCTTGGCAGCATCTACAACAGGCAGTAAAACTGCCACAGACATCTCGTCTCTCCTCTTTTTTTTCTCTTTCACTTCAGTCTCTGCTATTATTTCACGTTCGGTATGTATTCGGTGTCTGTGTGTGGTTTCAATTCGTGGAACTAAAGGGAAACGAAGGAAATGTCTGAGACAATAGTTAGTGGTTTTCGGAACACAAAAGGGCTACAGTTGTATTTAAAAAAAGGCTACTTCAGTCAGTCACCAGCAAGGGAGTTGCTCAGAATCTGGAATGTACGGCCGCTATCTTCGACAGCGTGATAGTTTGATTTTCTCAACAAAAATTAAGCCGTTAAAAGTTTGCTAGCCAAAATGCATCAATATGTCAAATCGCTCATTTCTGGCTCATTCAAATGAAATTCCACTGGGAAAAACAAAACTTTTCACTTGGCGAAAGTCTTTGAAGTTTTGTTGGTGTGTCTGCCACATGATTCTCATGTTGATGAAGCTCAGACTTAGACATCAGCATGGTTTTGAGACACACTTTCGAAACTTCCCAGCTTTTATTATAGGAACACCTCAAACTGAGCCTGTTCATGTTTTCACCTAGTTGTTGGGGGGGGGGGGGGGGGGGCACGAAATGGAGGAGCATGCAGGTATGGGCGGGGTTTACGGACAGCAGTGGACAATGAAACTCGGCGGGGTTCGAGTTTATCCATACTTGTCTCTCATGATGTGATTGATTTTCCTTCAGCAAACTCAGGTGCGGGATCGCCTTTCTCCCGATCCTCTGTGGTAGCCACAGATGCACACCGCCTCACGCCACTCCCGAACGCTGAGGAGCCGACACGTGGAGCAACAACTGAAACAAACCCGGATGGAATCTGAAAGCGCAATTTCCCACCCGTCAATCAGCCTCTTTAAAATAGCAACTTAACCACCAATCAGAGAGGTCTGCTGTGAGGTCATTCTCATTCTGCCGTTCACACGCAACTGTGCCTTCTCGTAATGTCAAGCAATGTTTTGAATGACATGTAATTAAATTACTGAGGAAGAAAACATGATCTTTTCTGTTTATGTTTAAACCTGATATGCTACATTTCTTGCAAAGCGCATGGTTTACCCTTACAAAGTAAATATGCTGATAAATAGATGAATTAACACTGCAACCCCTTTTATAATACACCTTCCAGAAGTGCATTTTGGTCCTGTTTTCAAGGTGCTTATAATACAACTGAGTTAGCTTTATTCAATTAATAAGGATAAATAAATAAGGCAGAAGCATGTTAAAAATCTTTCAGGTCCAGTCAATCATGATAAAACATTAATGAGCAGGGATAGAGAGCCATAAAAACTGATAGGCACCAATCGTGAATTATAAATTGGTATTGATTTTTTTTTTCCCTCTCTCCCTCACAGTAACATACCCAGGTAATCGTACGTTGCCACATGTAAAGTGCACTTTCCTGATGGAGATAAATATTAACAATCAAATATATATGAGATGGACTGCATTTATGAGTGGTCTCGTTTTCGCAGACAGAAAGAGGAGGTGTGGGGACCCGGCTGGAGAGGAAGCAGGGGTGGGAGTCTTAGGGACTGCTGGGAGCATCTGAGAGTCATCCTCCTCTGCTTGATATGTTACCTTGTTAGCGTCACTAAGAGGAGCATAAATATTTCTCTATCATTTGCGGTTCCCCAGTCCTGTCTCTCTCTAATAGACTGGCCACATGGTGCTAAAACTGCCCTGTCTGTCGCTAGGCCGAGGGGATCATTAATAAAAAAAAAAAAATCACTGCTCATGCTTTAGGGATGTCTTAGCCATTAATGGATCACCTTCACCAGCAGAACTGGAAAAGGGGGGTGGATTATTTAGTCATCTATTTGTTGTAGGCATGTGGAAACAAATAAGGAATCTCCCAAGGCAACCTCAGACAAAGTGCACAATTACTATTGGCAATCTGCATGTAAATATTTAACACTTCACAGCTAGTTTGCACCTAAGTGGCCATTAGACGCTGCTGCAAGCCCGGACACCTTCTCCCAAATGAGCCGCACCAGTCCTTCCCTTATTCTGGTTATTGGATTATAGCACACACAAATCTTGCGCTAAACAGCACAGAAGGAAGATTTGCATCCAGGGGCGCGTGTGTGGGTGCATCGGTGCCTCACTCGCCGGCCACAGGGGCACCGCGAAGTGAACCCAACATGCCGGGTGTCCCCGGCAAAACGACTCTTTGTCAGGTTAATTGATAATCTCCCCTCTCCACTTCATTAGCCCTGACAGATCTGCCTTAACAATGAAGACAAAGGAGAGCAGGTTCCCTCACAATATGCTAATCACCACTGGCCAGGGCACGGCCACTCTCTCCCATTCATCTTCTTTATTTCCGCTTTTCCGGGAACGCACAATTAAATAAACGCAACGTTTCCACGTCCACTTCCTGCGGCCGTGGTCTTCCTCGTATCGATCATGAATAACGGACAGGAACAGACATCCGTAATACATTTGTGTAAAAAGAAAGGACAAATAAAATACATTTTATATTTGTCCTTTCTGCAATGACCAGCCTTAATTTTATAATTGGGGGGGCGCTGTACCCAATGTTTAAACTTATAGGGAAGGTTGTCATAAAACAGCTTTCTTTGAATGGCAAGCCTGTTTTATAGTAGCTCAGCCTTTTTGGTCCAAATTGACTTAAGTGCATGGCACTGCGGCAGCCCTGGAGACCCCCGGCTCTGACCCCTGCGCATGTATATTTAATGGGCCAGCAGTTAGCAAGGGTGCAGCTCTGATCAGAATTCAGAGAGTGGCTTTGAACACCTCTGTGTGCTGCTGCATGCATGGCCTCAAGCTGCTGGCGCCAGATGTACAAATCCCCCATTACAGGGGGAGTCACCGGCGCTGCGGAACTCCGGCGGACGCAACTGTGATCTCACAATCGCGGGCGAAAAAAAATAATAATAGTAATAACAATGGTGATTTAAAAAGAATAAGAGTAAAACATCTGGCTCCCTTTGTGCTCGCAGGATAAAGCTGTGGTGGCAGCGGTAGGATGCAGTTCATTTAGCACAGGCAATCAGTTTGCAGAAACTCTATCGACTGCCTGATGTGTGTTTGTTCAGCAGCTCTCAGTGAGTTACGCGCTCACCTACGTGACAGAGAATCAAAGAGGCCAGTCGCCGTTCCTTCAGAGTGAATCCTCTCTGTGCGGCTTCCCCCCGTACCTGTTCCTCAGGTGGGTCTGCCTTGCAGCACCTGAATGGCAATGAAGCTAAAAAATGCAGCTCTGCTGATATCTATTTTTGGACCTCATCAACGCTACCGTTGTTTTCTCCTCTACTCTCAGCGGTTCAACAAAAGGCCTCTTTTTTTGCATTCCACTGTCTTTCCTCACTCAAGTGCAGAATGAATACAGATGGTGAGCGAATCCGTTCGGAGTCAGAGCAGCGTCACACTCTGAATTAGCGAGCGCGGGTCCCTCTCCTCCGTGCCGCTGTGCGATGTGGTCATACACCGCCGACACGGACAGCGCGGTAAATACAGGATGAAACAAACGATACCGATACGGCCGTCTGTAATGTGCGTGTTGTATCCTCTCAGCTCCCATTATCCCTCTCCACAGAGGCATTGATTTTTCAGCATGCAGACGTTGCACTCGCACTCGTTACTGAGGACCAGGGCACGAGGGGAGGGAGGGGATGAGGGCAGTCCTGTAGGAATGGCGCTTATGGAGTATACCTGGAGTATGCTAATACTAATGACATATAGAGTGTGCCACGAGTATACTCATAGTAATAGTATTCTATAGAGTGTATCTAGAAGGTAATCAATTGTGGGGGCGTTCTTTCCCATGTAGCTGCAGTTAAGAAAATGCCAGCAACATTTGCATGCACGTATGCACACACATGTGCTCACTTACAGATATACACACACACACACACACACACAAACACAGGCTACGGCTGCATCTCAACCCCCCAAGCTCCGAATCCCCCCTCTTTCTTTGCACTGACCCCGTGCTCTGGAAACAATTACTCCCGGAATGCCTGTCAATATCATTATTTTTACAAGAAATCAATACAGCTCACAAAGTTAATGGGGGATTCAGGCAGCAAACGTTTACCTTCTCACTGTCAGCGGAGCAGCGGCCTGTGCTGGGGCCCAGATGACAGATTCGCCTCGACACCGAGCAGACAGTAAGCAATGGGCTGCAGGCAGGCGTGGAGAAGGCCCGCTCTTACAGGCAGCCCGGCTCTAACGAGCCCAGGATGTCAGCCGCGCCGAGTGTCCGCTGCAGAGCATCATGGGAGAGCAACCGATGCCTCAGACACAGTGACTGGAACAGAGAGCGTGCGTACGCTCTTTTTTTCCTTTTTCATTCCTTTTCTTGGAGGTTGTAGAACTGCAACGTAGTTCACTTGCCACCCAAATACAACCTTAACTGGTGAACAAATCACTGATCTGATTTCTTAAAAAATGAATAAATATTCAGCCACGCACTCCCACCCTCCTCTTCTTCACACAAACTAAATTTCACACAATGGCATGCTGAAAAACAGCAGCAATAGCAATGGCAATTCAATCCGCTTTTTAAGTGCTAATCGGCGCTTTGCCTCTTCCTGTCACTTTTTTTTTCCCACAGAGCGACATACGCTAGATAGTTATTTAACCACACAGATGTATAGCCGCAGAGTACTTCCCCTGCTTTGCACCAGAACCTCCCAGATGGACTACAAGCTGTGCCAAAATGCCACTTGTCAACAGCCCTGTGAACTACAGGATCAGACGGCTGCAGGAGATGTGTCTTCATTCCGCTTTATTTATTTATTTTACCCCGCCGCTCGCCGGCCTTATTTATCATCTGCATACGCGCCTGTCACGGCCGCGCTACCAGAGACAATTCCTCTCTTCTTCCACGCTGGAGGCCTCCGACATACCACTCAACAGCTGAAATGCTTTAAGGCGTTAAAGCTGACCGCTTGTGTGTAAACTGTTCAGAGGGATATTTTGACACACACGTGTGTGACATACAGAGGTAGAGAAAGGGGTTTCGTTTGACATGTTTTTTGGGATGTTTTAAACTGCCCGACCCCCTCGACTGACAGTGCTGTAACGTGGGCAGGAGAGACGGCCAAGGATTCTCACAGCTCTGGCGGGTCCAGCGTTCGGCCGATTTGAGCGAGCGCTTCACGTCATTCCGATGCCCCTTCCCAGCTGTCTGAGCCCTGACGGAAACCACATGCAGAGCCCCCCACATCTGACCGCAGATCCTCACAGATGGCTACGTTCTGATTGGCCGCAGCAGAACAGGAAGCAGTGGATCTCCGAGGGGAAAAATCAACAAACAGATCTGACATCTCCAAAGCAGAACATGCTTCATGCGCCGTGAACCTCAGTGGTTACAAAAAAAGAGGCCCAAATTGAAGAATTGCTCGGCATGATTGGAAAGCAAGAGTGATTTTCTGTGATATAGCCCCATATTCTGCATCAACAAGAATATTTCTTTTTGCCAGTCCCAGCTGGTTTCACCACGGCAAACTCTGTTTATGAGCTATCTGACATATTTCCTGCAATTTCTCTGACAACAGCGCTCAGTGGAAATTTCAAGGCACCTCTCTCCTGACAAGCAGAAATATCAATATTTGAATAAATTGTGGATTGTAAACTTCCCACTCTGATGCTCTGGAGCAGGGATCACTGTGTGTTTTTTTTTTCATTTGCCAGGTCTAATCCCCTGGAGTCTAAAGGAAGAAATGTGTATGCAGCATTTCATTACCGAAAAAAACCTACTGAGTGACATCTGAGGCAAGCATCTGAGGAGACCTGATGAAGTTTACTTCCTTCAAACAACAAACATCAGCTTTGTATTTTTTCCCAGGGTAACATAAGAGAGCATGATGGCTTAGCAAAAAATAAAAAAAGAAGAGAATAGAAGGGGAAATAAAAAAGCAATGTTGATTCGCAAATTGACAGGCCAATCTTGAAACAAATGCGTTTCCGGGGAAAGAAAAGCAGCTTGGTTCAGCTGAGCGTTTCCCTTTTTTTGCTTGTAAGAAAAACTCCAGCCTGATTAGACAGAAGTTGTTAGTATGGAGTGTAGGACAACCCCGGCTCCATGTCTTAACAAGCGCATGAAGAACAGCAACACAGAAAACAAAATATTACCATTAACATTCGAGGGCTGAGGATGTCACTCAAAATTCAGTGTTAGGAACAAGGTGGTCTTTTGTGCAGCCAATCAGAAAATGATATGCAAATAAAGCACTGTTTGGAGATGCGGGTTTGAGGTGACACGAAGAATAATGTTCATATTGTACTAAATTGGGTACTTGGTGCAGAAAAACAAAGGAGACGATCGCATGTGCACACACACAAATACACACTTTGTAACAAAGGAGTTAAAAGTTGCAGTAGACCTATGTAATGGTGTCGTGAGGATGGCAAAATTAACGGACACCCTGTAGATTTATGGAAGGAAGGATTTTTTTACTTGCTCACATTACGAGCTGAAAGTTCTCACTAAAGCCCCAGAGACAGAACTCTAGCTGTTCTCTAGCCGGCAACTTCTCCACACCTGACGAGACAAGCTATCAACCCCCATCTGTGATACCACCACTAATGCCCCATATACGTGTATTATGTGTATATATAGATACATGTACAATTTTCTAACCCTGAAGGGTGACACTGCACCTCGACCCTTGAACTCCGCAACCTCAATGACATCATATTTTCACTGCTTGTGAAGAAAAGAATTGTTTACAGCACCACTGGCTGCACTTTGGTTTTTTTTTTCATTTTAATTTACAGAGTGTTGAAATTCTCACTCTGAACAATTGCAGCTTGGAATGTTATCGCCTTCCAAACGGCCGACGCGTCACAGGCAGGGTGCATTGTGCAGTGGGGCCGTGTCCAGCGTCTGCTGAATTCCACGCTACGTTATCTGGCCTTCTTTCCTCTCTGCTCCTCTCACACAGACCCCCCCATCCTTGTGTACGTAGCTTAGCGTGCCACCAGGCCCCCCATTTTAGTGAAAGTCCTGGAAGTGGACTGGATGTTGAGTTTTCCAGGCGTCTGCCTGGTTTCTGGAGCAGCACAGCCAGCTCTCTCATGTGGCGCCGTCTGCTTCAGTCTCGGTGTGGCCTGGCAATCCAGCATCACCCTGATACATTTCACTCTTGACTGGATACAGACAGATTACTAATCAAGATTACCCTGATTCGGTCAACAGTGATTTCAATGCGAAATGAGACAAAGCGATAAATACAGAGATAGGGCTGGTGGAGGTGACAGCTGATTATAATCTGTCTGACTCGCCCTGGTCAGACACGAGGCCCCCATGTCATCGGAGAAATGATCATTATCTGTCTCACGCCGGAGTAATTCCAGATTGCACGTGTGCACGCCCCAAATTGACACAAAGTAGATTCACGAACAGCACGTCATTGCGCTGAGAGCCTGACCTCGTCAGAATGAGCCTGTTTTACAATATTTACAATACAATATTGCAAAGGAAAGCGGGCACGGGTGGCTAACGCTAGCGCTAACGACAGGGAAAGCAGACAACCTGCATTGCGTCTCTGAAAAGGTACGTGTCTTAAAATGGATGTGACAGCTGACCTTGGCTAGTAATGGCATGTCAGCGTAATCACTGGGAAAATCAATTACCTGATTTTGTATTATTATTATTATTATTATTATTATTATTATTATTATTATAAGAAGAAGAAGACTGACACATGGCCAGCATTAGTCAAGATGAGGTAAATGAATTGGTCTAACAGAAATGTAAGATAGTCTGGGTATAAGAATGACTTTTTTAGATGAATGAAAAGTAACAGTGCTAAAAGCTATTGGTGATTCCAACCTGAGAATTAATTTCAGGATCGTTTTCCAAGCAATTATGGGCTGAAGGAACAGACAGGAAACAAACTAAGGCAATACGTCATTAGACAAGGTCAAAGGTCACAAAACTGAGCCGTGGGGAGATGTCTTGAGGGGTGTAGTTGGAGTGGGAACTGTTTTTATAATAGTCTGGACTGTGTCAGGTTAGTGATGAAAAGAGGTTTGGAAGGAGAGAGGGGTGGTAAGGGAAGATAAGCTTCTGCAAATGACGCTCTAAGCACTCTTACTGCCTCTCAAACCTGAGGACTCAACACACTCTCAGCTCCTCCTTATGTTGCCTCCTCTATGCCTTGCATTCATTTATTTCTGTAAAATCTGCTTTGCAAAGAGTGATGTCTTTTGTGTTTGTTTGTTTTCTTTCTGTCTTTTAAGGTTTTTTTTGGGATTCAATCTGTTTTGCTCCGAGTCATTTCATCACGACAGAAAACTTCTCTTTCAGCAGCAAAATCTGTTCGTTTCTGTCCAGGTAGCAATGAATCTGAAAAATAAACACTTCCAGCTGTGACCTAATAAAGAGACAAAAAGATCTTGGCTTGTCTTTATTGTACAGTTTCATGGTTTTCCACAGGTATGTTCCACATATGTATTTGTTAATCTGCAATTAAAGGTCCGATAGCAATTCACAGGAAGCAAAAGTCACACCCGTGGAAGTTCAACACAAGTTGAAAATGCAGAGGATATTCACACTGATAATCAGAAATACCACCACCTCACCATCCACCACCTTGTGCTCAGCAAGCAAATCCACCCTATTTCCCACAAAGGAAAGCACAACACACCTTAGTGACCTGTATAAATACATTAAGGGTCTAAAATGACCCACAGGGAAGGACCATGACTTCTCAGTGACTCCACAGTCAATCCTTCCATTTTCTCCATCGGAGGGGAGGGCCAGTGTTTAGGTGGGCCCAGCTTCCTGTTAAAAAAGCACAGCAGAGCTGCAATCCAAGCCAGGCAGCCGGTGGGGGGTGGGGGGTGGGGCGGGGGTGGATGGATCCACTAGGCCACCTCTTGTTACAGCTGTCCCAGCCAAAGCTTCTCCGGGCAGAGAGGATTCCAGTGGCTTTCCTCAAACTAATAAACAACAAATACTTACAGGGCACAATCACTCCGATGGTGCCACGATCGAAAGTCAGAGCATTAAATAGGATTTGCCTCCACCACAAATAAGCTGAATCCCAGGTAGGTTGGGCTGGCCTGTAATCGCATCGCGGGGTTGTCCTGCGGCCTCGGCCGCGTAATTCCGCTGTGAAAATATTTCTAAAATGTTCTGTCCCCCAGGGGGACTTTGCGGTTTTCTCCGTCATTATATAACTGTAAACTCCTGGATGTTAAAGATCGGGTAATTTCTTTCAGATGTTTGTAGCCTCGGCAGATCTTGGACACGGTGGACGGGAAAACTTGTCGATTGGCAGGAGGGAAGGGGCAGGGAATATTAGGAATGAGACACGAATAACTCGGAGGAGAGACAAGCTCTCGAAACATGACCGCTTTCTGCGCACACAGCCCTGTGTGTGGGAACGTGCGTCTGTGATTATGCGTGGGAGTGTGTAATGACACTGAGAAAGTGAGAAATGAATATTAAGGGGTCCAAGACATGCTTTAATCATTTAGCAATCGAGCCAATGTGAACACGGCCTTACTCTTGCTTACAGCATGCGACTCCAATTAAATGCAAGCATCAGATTCCTTTTTTTCCTAACAAGCAGCTGTCCAGAATGGGATTTGAGTTCCACATGTACACTCATCGTGGGCTATCGGTAATGTCTTTCTTTACAGATGTCTTCCTTTGTTAATATTCTGCAGAACATGATTCAAAACACATAATGCATTTCTGTACTGCAGTATCATGTGACTGAAATCCAACACGTAAGGATAACGATTAGCTAGTACAGTTCTGGAGAATATTCCTTTTTCCTCAACATTTGCCACTGTTTCTCTTTTTATTCCCGGTCAATGCAGGGAAGAGCCACAATGCTTTTTCATTCAGAATATCGAACCGGCGGGTAGACAAGCAGGGCAGTGTTTTTATTGTTAATCAATGCCAATCAATTCCGAGCCTTGATGTTAAATATGGATCAATACCTCTGGGCTGCGGATGAGATCTGATTTCAATTGGCAAGCAGGCGAGCGGCCAGAAGGTTCTCATCATGCCATAAATCAAGACATGGGAACATAAACCAGATGGATTGATACGGACCATCCAGGAGCCCTCTCCCGCCACTGAACCAGCACAAGGAAATTCCTGTCATATTTCATTATCACTGTTAAGGCACGCTGAGTCCAATTTTCCATGTGAAAGGGAGACAGCGGCTGGCCCTCACACCCCGTGGTGAAGGAGGGCTATTTCAATGCTTGATGTAAATGCAGGAACAATGGATTTAATTTTCTTAAAGTTGCCATGGACTCACTTCCAACAGTTCATACATTACCAACCAAAATATAAAATCTTTTCCAAAGCTGTCTCTTCAGATCAAAAAGGTTATTTCTGCATTATGATGCAAAAGGATAGAGGGACAGTAACATTGTAAGGAGAGGGTAGGAAAATCTATTTTTCTAACCGACCGAGGTTAGAGCTTTACGTTAGACATTTACATTAAATTCTGCTTGACACATGTTCCAGTTTCAAGTTTCTCTCGAAAAACCCCAGACACTTTTTGAAGCTGACCTCTTTGATTTCTGCATCTCAGCTTTCTGCTTTCTGTGTTTTCTGTGTTTTCGCCTCTTTCTCAACCATCATCGTCAGAGGCCGTCTGCAGAGTCGCAAGAGGCGATGACGATGACTGTGGCTCGATCAGTTTGATCATTTGGCGAGGTTTTAAAGCGCTTAATTAAAAATGGCCACAGCAGTGCAGGTGATTGATCAGAGGGCTCGCATAAATCGCAAGGGTTTTACCGCCATCCTCCAGCCCCCCTCGCCCGTTCTTCTCCCATCTATGATGATAAATTAACGTTAGATGGAACTTAATGAGTTTACTAAACATGTGGGATTTACGCTAATAAACTGGCTGGCTGTGAACTCGCGGAGAGAAGGAGCAATCCCCCTGTTCCCCCTTATCTCTGAAACATGACAGTTAAACCCGGGCTCCCTGATCTGTGATCGATTCCTCACCCTGGCTCCATTGTACATTCTTCACAAAACGATAATTACTGCTTCCCAGCATCAGAGCGCTCATATTTCTCTGGAATTGCACGCGTTGATGGGAAGTACTGTCGCCACATTTTTAACCACTTCGGGATTGCGGCTGTATTCATGATCGGGATTGTTTTTTTGTTTTTTTTTCCATCGTTGTTGTTGTTTCTAAACAGCCTTTAGATCGCTGTTCAGCAGAGGTTGTCAGCAGAAATGTTTGCGGTGCAGCAGATAAGTTGAAGAGAGAGCACAGTTCAACAGACAGATCGTTTTACACTGTGTTTTATACACAGTTTTTTTTTAAGCAAATTGCTCAAGGGTACACATGCTAAATGTACCCAGGACTGAAGCCTGTAACTTTCTGGCCAAGCTTCTTTACCACTGCAGCTGCCTACGGTTCTGCTGCATATTAAAGCAGTAAGTGAAAAGCACCCACAGCTTTCAGCGCAGCAAAGAGGCAGTGATATCACTCCACAGTAGAAGGAGTCCGTAAATGTTACATTCTCCTTTCTCTACCCTCTGTGTCATCTCCGGCCCTCGCACGCTTACCTGCGACTTAGCTACAGCATGACTCACTGCACACTGGCACAGAGCATCCAGCAAGGAGGACCCGCACAAGATCACGCGATTGTAATCACCCTGAACACGCCCACATGTCTGAAATCAACAAACTGACTTTTTCCACTGGCACAAAAAGACTGGAACTATATAATGCCATGGAATTGATCTATTTTGATGAAGTGTTGAGATGAACTGATGAAATGAGTTACAGCAATGGTATCTTTCCTATTATATTCTTCCAGGAGCTTCTCCGCCTTTTAAGGGGGCAGGGAATAATCTTCCATTTTTTTCCCCAGTTAGCCTGGGTTTTCTGGCTTTATGATCCCGTCTGGAAAATGCACTATGTATAGCGCTTTGTGACAATCTTGATTGTAAAAATGTGCCAAAACAAATAAAACTTGCCTGATTGATTGACTGACAAAAAGACGAACTTCTGACACACATCATCCATACTGTATGATTCTGTGTCACATACTCTGCTTCAGACATACACTACTTTTTATTCCTACTCTTTTCTCTTTTTCTTCAGCTTGTCTCTTTCAACCTCCAGCGCATCCTCAGTATTTTGACATGTTTCATTGACACGGCCATCTGCGAGGCCACCTTTGAGATATTTATATTGCATTCACCTTCATTTAAGGCAGTAAGTGAGTATCAGTGTGCATGCTTTCTCCAAAGACAAAGCAATTACAAATGTTGACCCGCAGTGATGACTACTTTAACAGCCTCCATCAAAACTGAATTTGATTACGAAGCGCATGTGATCACACAAGGCAATCTGTATTCAATCAAAATGCATGAGCCAAGCAAAGGTTCACATTCTGCTGTAATTCGGAACCCTAATATGCGAGAGCAGCGGATACTAACCACTGAACACGTGTCATAGATCAAAACATTCAACTATAAGCTCAAATCACATGTTGTAAGCAAATATCAATTTAGCCCTGCAATAAGCACAGCAAAATGAGTACATCTTTCAGACAGACAGCACATTAGCCTTGTGTACAGTTGGAATATATTAAGACTAATTTTTTTTCTTATAAGCGGCATTCATTTTAATTGTAGTTTCGCTTTGTGGCTGTTAATGGTTGTTGAAGCTGATTTTAATTAAGGAATGTTAAAGCTCATAACAACATGGGGAGGTGTTTTTGCAGAAACATTAACACCATATGAAAGATATGCTATTACTGTCAATAATGTGATGCTTCATTTATGGTATTCAAAGTGCTTCATGTCATACACTTGGAGAGCAGAACTAGAAGTGTTTCCCTGGGGGATATTTTGAAACACTTGTTGAATTCTTATAAAAAATAAAACAACTACAACTACAACATTATATTGTAGTTGTAGTTGTTTAACTGTATTTTTGCTAATATTTTCAAAGAATTGAAATACTATATTAGTATCACTTAAAGGTCTGATTCAACTGTAAAAGTTACCATATGTCAATGCTTATTTTAATTATTTTGAAAAAAAAGACAAGTTCATTGCAAAGGTGGAAGTGGTGCTGAAGACTTGGAGAAGCTTTATTTAGCATCTCTAATGATATTTGCAGAGATGTGTCAACCATGCGTGACCTGAAACACACATCATAAATTAACATCACGCTACATATATCAAAAGATTTCAGTACAATACTGCTTTAAGGCTCACAAATGCCAACAAATACATATTGGAAGGGAGTGGAGTTCTGGACTCTGTAATTGCTAGGAATAATTATAATGAGGTCTAAGCAGAGGTTTGCTTGTAATAACAAATAGCCTCAAGCTAAAAGCAGTGATTTTAGACAGCATGAAAACTGCACCTCTTTGCAGCTGAGCATGCTTTTGTGTGAGTGTTTTGTATAGTTTTTTGACAGTTTCTTCTCTGTTTTAATTTGCTGTGTTGTATTTGAGTGGTTTAAAATCAAATCAATCATGCTCTGTATGGTTTCCCTGCCAAACTGCATACTGATTGCAATAGGGTGCAAACTGTCCACACACTTCTTTTTATTGTAGTGATTTGTGAGGGACAAGAGCTGTATTCTGAAAGTCAGAAGTGGAGTTATATTTAGAAATAATGTGTCAGCTTTAATAAATGGTACTTGTTTGCACCTCTTGCCAGGAGGTTGTCTCCAGCCCCATCCCAAGCACCCCTGGGGCCAGAAGCAGCCAAGGCCCACTGAGTTTCTCCGAGGTAACTGATGGCTTGTGCCCGATGTCCAGATCGCTGTCCTGTGACCTCAAATTGCTGCGACCAGCACCATGTCCAATGCAATCTCCAGACTATTTCCAAACCTAATCTTTCTGGTGTCACAGTACAAATTGGTGCACTTGGAAAATGGAAATCCATGGAGTGCATGTGCGTCTGTGTGTGTGTGTGTGTGTGGCTGTGTTTCCAATAAGCGAATAGCGTAAGAGGAATGACAGGCAGGAATCCCGTGGAGAGACCACATCATTCAGCCACACTGAGCTCATTCACAAACCCTTTCTAATGTGGAACAAATGTTGTGGGTGCGAATTCATACTGAACTGTAAAGCCCCCCGCATTACACCCATCTCCGCCTAAATACCACATGTGACCCTTGACAAGGTCTTGTGTGCTGTTTTACGGGTAAAGCTGACCCAACATTTTGTTTGACAGTTTGGGGGAACCAAAAGAGGAAGTGAATGGGAGGGTTCCTAGGCCAACTGCCCAGATTTTTTCTTTTTTTTTGTGTGGCTCTATAAACAAAACAGAGATGGAAGAATACCAAGCACTATGACTACATTACTGCTCACATGAGTACTGTTCCCTGAGTGCAGGAGAAACCTCTATACTTACTTGTGACAGAGAAAAATTACATATGAATAACTAACAAAACAGGAAGTGAATTCAATTATGAAGGAGTGCTGCTGAATTTCTGAGTAGGAAGGAGATGCTGTGCAGATTTTCTGTTCAATAATTCAAAGTTTGTTTTTCAGCTGCTGCATGTGCAGAAGACGCCACATTTTCACACAAGAATAAAACTGACGAGCAAGTACACTATCGTGACATCGTCTAACCTAATGTAATAATGGATCGAAATTCCACTTTTTTCAATGGGCTCCTTCATCCGTCATCCGTGCTATAGTATAAAACAATGTATTCCACAACGTTATGGACATATATAAATGATGTTTTTTTCTGTATAGTTTAATACATAATAATACCTAAATTATCCTTTTTAACTTTAAAATAAATGTACCATTTCAATATGCTCCTTCACATTATATGAGCTAAGGAAACACGTACAGCCAAGACCTCAAAGAGAATCAGCACTTAAATTTATTAAACTGCTGTTACCAAGAGGTCTTTGAAAAATCTGAATTTTTCCCAGGCAGAACTATGAGGAACACTTAATCACTATGCAGATATGCAAGAGGCTATCGAGAAATTTTCACCAGTGAAGTGCATTCCGTGCTGTCAAGGCATGCACTACCAGATCCAATTGAATTTGGCTGGTTGTTTTTCAAGTGAACTGGACACCTCTGTTCTGCCTGTTGTGTGCTAATGACGCTTCTACAACTATGAGAGAGTTCCTTTCTGTGCATGTGGGCGTGTTTCCTCAGCCAGACTGAAATCCTCTGAGGAGCTACAAGCTCTACAAGCATTCAGCGGGCATTCACACTGGTCCTAGCGGAGAGAGTGTCCCTTTCTGTGCCAGATGAGAGAAAAGTTCCTCGAAGGAAAAATTTGTGGCACACTGACTGTCACACATTGACGGATTAGCCTCTCAGTAACTGTCAGATCCTCCAATAAATGTCCTTTGAATTTCTCTTTTATTTTGTTTCTTTTTTTACAGGACACTTTTACTGGAAACTATGGGAGTTTTACGGATTACAACCTGCTTGCTTTTTTTTTTAACTTCTTCATCAAAGATGCCATTTTGGTGTGTATAGCATTAGATAGCGCTGCTGCATTCATTTCCCAATCCTTTTCTGTCAAAATGGCTTACTTAACCTACAGAAAAATGGAAAACAGTCTATAGAAAATGAACTGCTTTTGCTCTCCGAATCTCTGGCCAGGTCTTGTTTCGCTGGAGATGAGCTGGAGCCAGTGTCTCCCGCGAGCTGGTCCCATGCCGCATGTTATGCAACGGTAGAAGCGCGCATGCTTTTTCCTTCCACACGTGTTTAACTCATTTCCCCCTAAAGCGCCGGGAGAGCGCTGAGATCTCCACTCCGCTATCAGCTCGCCGCTCTCCACGCCGCAGCGGAATGCGGGCCTGCCTTAGTTAAGGCAGGTTTCCTTGACAACCCTGGGAATAACATGGTTAATTTTACTCGAGATAAACACGTGCGTCCAAACACTGAAGTATCATTTTGCCACGGTGTCGGGGGGGTTCCATATTCTGCTATTAACCCATTCTGACAAAATAAAACACACATGCACCGGCAGATAATCAATCAATCAATCAATCAATCAGGCGTGTTTTGATGATTGAGCAGCATTCGTTTGTGTCAACCTCGCATCTGAGCACAGGAGAAATGAAGTTCTGGTTCTTGGGGTGAAAGGAAAAGGGTTTTATTTCCTCCAAATGCAAGCTGTGACTCTACCATGCCAAGAACAAGTTAGGTGCCCCGCACATCCAAACAAGGTCTGCTCAGAGCTCCTGAGGGCACGAGGTACTGCTGCTTGAACACACTGTGTGACGGCCGGCCCCTCCTCTGTTTGCCTCACAGCTCATGAATTCACATCTGCCACTCACATGAGACCTAAAGCACAACTAATATAATAAGTACTATTGTAATAATAATAATAATAATGTGATATTATTCTTGAACTAAGAGGTCATTTGAAAAAAAAAAAAAAACATTTGCTGTGTTGTTTGTATTTATGTATGGGTGTATGTGTGTGTGTGTTTGTGTGTGTGGAGGAAGCCATAGGCCTATAGATTCCATAATAACCAAGATTGGCACACACAGACTGATTCAGTATTAGAGCTCAGTTTGTAGGGTTTTTTTCCATGATGTCATTCATGAAAGACAACTCCACAAAATATCTGGCTGCGGTGCTATCTCTCTTCCTCTCGATAAGGCGGTACTAGAGGCAGGGGATTTCATTTATACATTTTTTTTTTTTTATCAGAGTACCTCACTGGGTATAGTTTTCGACAGCCCAGCTGGCCTCCTCCCCCCAACCCCCCCCGCCCCGTTTTTCCTTAAAACATCCAGACTGCAAGGGCTCTCGCTTCCTCGTACGAGTGTCTCTCAGCGCACCGGCGCTGCCATGCTTGAGACAGTGCCAGCGAGTTACACGGGGAACGCAAGCATACTGATAGGAGAGAGGACGCAGGAGAATTTCAAGAGCCTGCTTTAACCACGGCACTTACAACCAGGGTCCCTGGAAAAAAAAAATCTTGTTTTCCTTTCCTTGACTTCCTTTGTCCAACTCATCACTCCCTCAATGCCCTGAACGTGGTAAAGTTTGACAAGCTTAATCCATTTAAAGAATCACACAACGTGCTGCTAATAACGCCCTCAAAGACGGTCCCATCTGTAAACGCCCTCCACAAGTTTCACCACGGCCTCGGACACACATTAATCAGGCAAATCATATTAATCAGGTATTTAGACTGCAAGCTGATAACGTACAAAACACCACGCTCCGCGACTCCAGCAGATGGCTACATAAACACGCGTATTTACACGTCAGACACACAGCTTGCCTGTAACGCAAACAGCTGAACATCACCTCCAGTGAAACTGCGAAAGTGATGTGCCCCCCAAGCACACCACTTTCCCCCCTCGCTTCCGGGATGGGTGAGAAGCAGCATTAGCGGGAAACGTGCCGTTTTAATTGCGTTCCGCAGACGCTGTGAAAATACGCCATTTAAGAAGTTAATAAACAGACTCCCACTTTGCAGGTTATCCAAACGATGCCTCAAGTTTTCGGAGCTGATACGTAATTAAAATGATTTCGGGAATCCACCCTGACAGTCCTGGACTCAGCCAGAAATGTAAATGACCTTAAAGGAGACAATGAATTTAATTTTGTTTAATGTCCCCCTTTTTTCACAGATTCTAATTTGCATAGAATCTCTAACAAAAGCGCTGACCTTATAAAGCTGCTATTTGTTCAGCCTGCACTGAGTCAGATCTAATTATGCTTTTGAAAAGCCATAACAGAGGATGCTTCGAGTTGTCTGAGTGGTTACAATGCAGCAAAAATGAAAACATGGGAAGTCATCAAATATTGTTGTTTTGTTTTTTTTTTTTTTTGCTTTTTTAAACTTCCCTATGATAGCAACCTGGGAAGAAGACATAGCTCTGTAACAAAGAACACAGCGTCCATTAAGCAAAAACAGCACCGGACCAATATGGCATTATATTAGTACTTGAACAGGTGCAGAGAGGGCCTTTAAATGAGCTAAATGAGTTAAAAATGTCCCAAAGCATGACTCTGTGTACTGACAAAAAAAAAGTCAATAGCATGAATTATTCAGTGACTGGGTTGTCTTCAAAGGTCAGAGCACGCTAACCCCTGTGACAGGAAGAGAAAAGAGAAGCTGGTGACTGGGCAAAGCCTGATTGGTCAGAGAAGCCTCATATTCTATGTGAGAGCTTTGGCGTTATTACCCCAAAGACATAAAGCACAGGTGTATATTAACCTTAAAACACGCTGGTGTTATTTCAACAGTGTTGACAACACAACAGTGGGTGTGTTAGTACAGAAAAGAAAGCCAGCAGTCAAGCTAAAAAATGTGTTTAAGCATAGCAATGTCTGAGAAAAAACAACAGAATATATGCATAGCAGTAATGAAAGAACATAAAGATTTTAAAATTTTAATTTTATCTGATTTGAAAAAATTATATACATATATATAAAATGCGTGTTATGACTAACTGATGGTCATACTGTCTTATAAATGTAACCTCATGCATTTCCCAGCCTGTATACTCTGTGACTAATTTAAATCAGCCCCCAAGTAACTGAATAAATGGCTTGTTTTCTTTTTCCAAAAATAAATATGAATAATTTACAGACGTCTGAGGTCAGTTTTGAAATATTTAAAGATCCATGGGGTTGAAATGCTGTAACAGCTGTTAAATCAGAAAAAAGTTTTTTTTTTTTTCCTTTTTTTTTTCAAAAAATCTAAAGCTGTAGCAAACTCCGAGAGAAAAGGGTAGAAACAGATGTCTGGCCTGACTACAGGAAAATAGGACACATTTGGAATGATAAGTCCCCCTAAACTCCGTTGGAAATGCCAGATCTATGAGGATGCCAGGTACTGTCCTGCAAGATGCCAACTAGCAGTGCGATTGCCCCCATACCATCTGGGAAAATGTTGCCGAGCGCACTATCGATAATGGATCACACGTCTGATTAGCACTGCTCCGGCGCGGCTCTGGGAATGCTCAGTAGAGCGCCATGGCCGAAAATGTTTTGATTGTAATGTAATCAGACCTTCCTTGTCTGCCTCCACAATCAGCCTTTTCACTTCTCTGTGGGCAGGACTCTCAGGCCTCAGATTCACTCTGCCCCACCGTCCACTGTTCTTTACTTATGTATTTAAGCGTACGGATTCCTCTACTTGTTTTCAATAATTTAAAGAATTTGGAACTCATACTGGTTGAATAAATATTGAAAAAAAAAACAGTAATAATAATAAATGAATTAATGTGCTAACATAAGGACAAAGCACATTGCAATTAAATTGAATCTGGGCCTCATTCCATATACTTCCAATGTCCTGTAAATACAGAGGATGAGGTGAATTACACACATGTATACTCACAGACACACACGAATGCACACACCCACATGCATACACATTATCTGTATAATTTTCCCTTTGTTTTCACATGATGTAAATACAGTTCGATAGCGCTAAGTTTCAGTCTTTTCTCCATTTGTGGTCGGTGAAATTGTCCGGGTCCAACAGGATAAAAACGATGTGCTTATAGCAGTGATGTACAGACAATAGAAGGTTCTAATGAGGAACATATGCTTTTGTGATCTCACAGAACAGATCAGTGCTCTATGAAAGTGATACTGAGATCCCTTTCAGCCAGAGCACAATGAAAATATGAGCTTTACTGCAGTTTGATCTCACAATATCCCTTTGCTTTTCTCCCCTCCGCCTTTAAATCTCACTCATCTGTGTTCCTTTTCTCTATTGTACTTGTGTTATACATACTGTAGGACAGATTGAAGCACAATGCACTGTGAAATCTGACTCTTTCACATCTCTTTAGTGACAGCAAAAAGCAAGACAATTTCAAGGACAGGAAACATTCGTTAAATATCTATCAGCAGTCTTTATATGCGCCCTTTGCTTTTTTCTAACCACTTTACAAGGAAAAATAATCTGAGATGCAAACGTCTTGCATTAGTACACAAACCACAACAGAACTGCTGGTAGGCTTGTATTTCTGCAGCTCAGATCACCCATCACAAGTAATGTGTCTTTTTTTCTATGTCAAGGCATTGAGTTACTGAATGGCATTTTACTTGAATGTAACAAATATGGAGACAGATCTCAATCTATGACTGATTATTACTTCATATCACTCAGAGGAATGGGCCATCTTGGCATGACTATTTTTGCTGCTAGTTCTAGGCCCACGTGCTTGCAGCACAACTGATTTTAGCAAATAAATAAACAGATAAACCAAATGGTTTTAAAACCTCAAATCACAGAAAATGCACTCTGTATATTTATATTTTAAAAAAGCTACGCTAAGCAACTACAGTAACTACCAAAATGTTAACATTCCTATTATGTACAGCACAAAAAAATATCTAGTCACATCACTCTTCAAAGGGTATGCACAGAATACATTCCAAATTACATGTAAAAGGTATTTAAATCAGTGTTTCCTTTTGTATCTGTTAGGCTTCAGGCCCACAATTAAACAAAGCCTCATCTGGTTGTGGAGTTTGAAGTGCACTGAGGAAGACTGAATCTCCCGTCAATGCATTCATATCGTTAAATATAGAACTACACAGCAGCTTTTTAATCAATAATTTAGCTATTTTAAGCATTTATTCTTGGCACAAATGGAGGCATCTCTTTAACTACTCAAATAAAGATGAAACCATAAACAAAGTATAATTTGATTTTTCTTTTACATTTCCTATTTTTGTATACGATTGCAAATCTCACAATGGGCACTTGACTTTTCAAATGAACTACAAAAACAGATATTTACATTTGGTTTATGAGAACCACTCAACAAATAGTTAAATGCAAAATGAAACTGATCTGTTTCTTCTCATTATCACTGTGCTGTTTTGGTCAAATTTTAAACCAAGAGGAAATATTACATGATTTTATTCAAATTACATATTTTCATATCTCTACGCATATTTTTTTAATTTTTTTACCCACCCAAAAAAAAAAACTGGCTGAAAAGCAGATACCATTTCATAATTGAAAGCAATGTTTATTTTTCATCCATTCAGTCCAACAGAATGCCAGTCCTTTTTTCTGATTGGTAAAACGCAGCCAGAGTGATGGCAACAACTGGCCAGCCCTATTTGATTACCGGTAAAAGAGATGCTCCTACTGTCAGATACCAAACACTCTCCGCTAAGCAAACAGAGATTCTAGCAAGTCAAACATTAGCATTGCTATCCACTGGTGGTGCACATTCCCGCCCAGCTTAACTCAGAGTCACTCCTCCGTTTTCATTTCCCAGCCAGTGGACGGCAAAGTTCATGATCAAAAGATAGATCCACGAAAGGAAAGGAGCAGAAATCATCCACAGCAGCTGAGAGGCCAGTGCTCAAAGCTCAGGCATCAGGCGTGGAGCGTTCATCTCCTACCATTTCATCTAGATGTGCTACAGCTCTACAACATCTCGACGAAGGCCCACTAGCACTGAAAATACGTTTCTCCACTTCACATCCTCACTCACGCATGAACTGCTCCTCAGAAATCAGCCTCAGTTGCTAAGGGACGTTCATCTAACCCCCACAGTTGTTTCTCCTTAACCTTGAGTAACAAATTTAAGCAGTTATAATAAGTTTTGGTTTCTTACACAATATTTGTATGCACATGAATTAAAAAGTCACAACATCTAGATGACTGGAAGGAGAACGTTCCAAGGTGGTTACATTGAACACTTCTCATAATATTGATCATCCAAGTCCAATTCCTCATACAGATCATCAAGCCAATAACCAGCAGCCCTCTTGAAGCAATTAAATGACAATGAAAAAAATGACAATTACAACAACCACAAGCTGTAACCAACTCTTTTTTCACCAGCTGTTTTCTCTTTTTTTCTTTTTTCGTGTTTGATCTTAAATGGAGATGAATTTGTAACTAAAGGTAACATGCATCTTAAAAATAAATAAATCAAGCAAAGTGCCAAGGCAAGGAAACAACAAGGAGAAAACTGAAAAAAAAACACTTGTTAGCAAATTAGGAAGAGGCACTCTGTGATATCTCTCCACATTAAAAGCCAAAAACTCTCTAGGCATAAACTGCTCCTCGCAGTGAGGAGAGAGGCAGATGAAACCGTTTCCCTTGACAACTCGCAAGCAATTATCGAATCCCCACTGAGTCGGCCACTGAGTTTCCCAGTCAACCCACCTGTGCATGATAACGGCAGAGGACAACAAACACAGAACGAACTTACACCGTGTCTGGCCCACCACTGCGCCTCACACACGCGCAGCAAAAAAAAAAACAACAAACATCTCAGAAAAGAGGGACCTACCTGTCAATGATCACTGGGTCCGAGGGAGTCTCGTTCCTGTTTCCACAGCTTTTCTTGTCACAACACCGGCTACGGTTAAAAAAAAAAAAGAGTATTCACTACATTATGAACTGGTGGAAGGACAACTTTGTATGGCAGCATTACACCGAGCCTCTGGTTCTAGTTTTAACTAATTGAATAATTCACTTTATTATTTTTTTTTGTTTTGTTTCTCAACACGTCGCCGCTCTGCAACTCGCCATTTCGACCAATATGAAGTAAAATCCCACTGAGGAAACATATACGACTGCACTGCTGCTGCAAAAAGGAAAAAAAAAAGATGACGAACAGCATGTTGTGGTGTTTGCCTTAGCAGAGAGCTGGGATGGAGAGGATACCAGGAGGCATGGGAATAAGCACTCACAGCTTCTGCTTGTGTTTACCTCTAATTGTCAAGCTGTTATTTCTGGAGAAGACGCAAGATGCCACCTTCAACCAATATTTCTGCAGGGCATTTATTAATTACATGAACAAAAGGCTGTTCCCAGCCTTTTACCGTGTCCTGTCCTGTCTGTGTGGCGAGCCTACCTGCAGCCCGTTACTGCAACTTTAATTACAGCAGAAACCACAGAAACGATGTTCTGCTCCCTGCGTTTTAAAAAACACACTTGTACAATGGTTACATGCCTAAATTAGCTAAATTAAGAACATATGGTAAGCTGAAAATATAAAGCCTTTTTAGAGCTGACAGCCAAAGTGATTAAAGAAAGACTACAGTCCTCCACTTACAGCTTAAAATCACATCTGTGTACTTTCCATGTTAATTGCAGTACATGCAGGAAAGAGTAACGAAGAAATTCCTCTGTATTTGGTTATAATTTAAATTTATCACCCAACAGGAGTAAGGGACAGCCTTTGTACATTATAACAATGACAGGATGTCTGTGAATCAATTGCAGTCGCCAAACACACACGTGAGAGACAGGAATAGTATGCCCCTTAGAGTATGCTGCCTGTTACTGTAGTCTGCCATTCTACCAGCATCCAGATCTGCAATCCTGCCAGTCTCCATGAAACAGCAACAGCGTGCTGCGTGCCGATTATAGGCTACTTGTCAGCCGTTTGCTGCGTTGCATAAATGTAACATAAAATGAAACGATTTCTGTTCAGTAACATACATCATCTTAGACCTCTTGTCTTTTTGTGTGATATCTTGCACACGCACAAGTCACATATTCGTGTGTTTCGCTGAACGCCTGATCCGATGTGCCCCCCCCCCCCTGTTTAGGAGAAACCGATAACGCTACTTCCTATAGATCTTAATTAAAGTGTTACTGGCAGTACACAACACGCAACATGAGGAGTCTTGGGCTCGTTGCTCTTGAAAATGTGTTAGAAATTGCGGTGAACATCATAGAGCTTGTCCAAGCATAGGCAATTATGTAAAAAGGTTTCGGTATGACTTATTTGAAAGAGCACTTCGCATGGCAGCGCTTGGCCTACATGCCGGAGGTAAATAGAGGACATATAATCAATTGGTTGCGTCTCATTTTCAGATGATATCACGATGCTATACTGACAGATATTGAACTCTGTATCATATTAAGAAAACGGAATTATTGCCAATAATTTGATGCGGTTGAAAATTCTGCGTATGCAGGCGAAGATGAAAACAAAAGTAATGGGTAACGCAAATCGTTCCAGAAATTGGAAGTGACAACATTCTGAAAACAAAAGCTGCGGACACTTTCTCTTACCTGCACATGATCTCGTGCGTGAGGAGGACTCGGCACATTTCCGGGTTCTTGTCTTGACCTTCATATACAATTGCCTTTAAATCAATAAGAAATATAAGCATGCAGTAAGAGACTAAATCACACGTTAAAAATACTAAGGTATTTATGTGTTTCTAATTATGTTTGTGCACTGGGCTAATATTCTTTGCAAGAATATGGAAGAAAATAAGCAAACCCTAAAAAAAAAATCAATAAAAATTGTATCAAATTCTTTGAAAAATGTACTCTATTTAATAATTATTAGGGAACACTGTTTATCAACGGACATGTAGTAAGTTATTAAAAGTTATTCCACTTCTGCACACGTTTACTAATACAGCATATTGTTATTATTATTATTATTATTATTGTTGCTGTTGTTGTTTTGCTGCGGTTGTGTTTGTTGTTATTGATAAAGATGGTGTCGTTAGTAATAATAATAGTAAGTAATAAAAGTAATAAAAAAAATAATAATAATAAACAAGTTGTTTTTATTGTTGTTGTCACGCAACGTATATATATAACATATCACGTACCAAGAGCTAATCGAGGCTTTCATTAGATACAGAAGGATGGATCAAATACTACTCATAACCGTATACATCAATATGGTCATAATCTGCTGATACTGGGGGAAAGTGCTAATGGGCAATCTGTTGTTTATTTTCAGCTGCTAACAATGATTTTTCTTTGGATAAAAAGCGGTGTCTGGGGGTACGGTTGAGTAATTTTTGAGCATTGGCTCAAACAGATGGCGGTTAGCTGTAGGTGCGCTCGGCTTCAGTCCCCCCCCCCCCCCACTCCCCTCACTCCCTCTCCCCCCTCTCTCCCCTCTCTCTCCACTTCACTGTTCTTGTCTGATGTACACGGTGTCTACCCCGCGCGCTGCTTTACTCGGTTAAGCGAGACACCGAGCCTGCTACTCTTGTGAAAACTTCACATGTTGAGATGTAATCGCGTCCTTTTGAGGAAATAAAATGACACGTGTCATATTTTAAGCAAAACGCGATTTACTGAGTTTTTAAACTTGGCTTCATTGTGAGTGCGTGCCTCAGCGAAGATTTGGACATAGTTGAGGGAGGTCTGATGATACATACATAAATAAATATATTAAAGAAAGACTTGATTCGCTGGCTTTGTATATTTTCTCCTTCATGCAAAAAAAAAAAAAAAAAAAAAAACCTTGATGACGTGATGTTTGATGTCGTGCACTCGCGCTCATCTACGGTATAATGATTTCTATCCCCGTTTCCTTCCACAGATGCAATTAATCAATAAACTAAATATTCGACGTCATTGACTCTTAGATCATTTTTAGGGCTATTTTACCTCAATACAGTGGGAGATTCCTATTCTCAGCCCGGCTTGCGACAAAAGTGAGTTGATTAGTGGGGGTAATAACCGTTTTTAACCATCACAATAAGTGCTTTCTTTTAGATTATGAGTAGGACGTGTAGTTATCAATATTTGTCCGTTAATTAGGCCAGCGATTTCCGAAAACATTTAGCTTCTGGACGCAAAGGAAATAAAAACAACGTTGTCAACTTGAAAGCGCCCTCTCAGCGTTAAAGTGGTCCTTTTTCCTCTCGCACTGAAATCATTAATGAATGCTAGCGGCGCTGGTCTTTGTCAGAATTTTACCATGCGTGTTACAACCGCCCGTCGCCGAATCAAAATAAGATGTCTTTTAAACAGTTCAGTTAAACCCATGATCTGCGACACGTGCACCGTGACAATATTTCTGAAAGATAGTTTTAAAGCTTTAAGATACTGCTAGGGCGCTTTATCAATAAGCCTGCTAGTTTGATTGAAATTACCATTAACAATATTAAAAACAATACAACCGAGTCGGTTCAATTTATATGTTGCATCCACTACATACATATATTGCATTCATTTAATTCTTTACTGAGATTATTTTGTTCTATATATTCATAAACGGAATCATATGCTGTTTTGTAGCCTACTGAAAGTGATATTGTAAAAGCTATTATTATACAACATATATAAAATTGTGCAAAACAAATTGTAATTACTATGAAGCCTACTACGTCACCCTAGTAATGCAAATTTATGTAGCCACATAAAAGGAACTCACACTGCCTTAAGTCCTCAGTCATCTATTTAATACTTATTTCAGGAATTTGAAAACCCATAATTTCTATTCCACAATTCGGTAGCAGAACATGGTGTCTTGGTTCAAAAAGTAAACAGCCTTTTACAATGCATTTTTAAAAGTTAAAATGTCTTACCTGTTTTGTCATGGAATCTATTAGCCGTATGTAAAGATCCTGTTCTGTTCTGACTCCTAGGAAAATAAAAGAAGGACTGTTAAAATTCAGTCAGTATAGTGTATAGCCTACCTAGGTGTTTGACAGTACTTTGTTTCACTCTTTTGTGAACATGGTCATACCAAAACGGATAAAAAGTAACCATGAAAAAATCAGCTTATGTCGATATATGTTGATTTATACATAAAGCTATAGTTAATTTTCATAACTGTTTGTTGAGAGGGCTAAATACAGCCGGTTAAATATTTTAATATAACACTATGTGAAAAGTATTAAGCCATTTTCAAGAGTAGGAAACACAATTCACAACTTTGCACCGAACAATACTAGACATACAGCAATACGGGCATGCGATGCAGCATTTACATAAAAATACCAGTCTCAGAGGCTAATACATTAAAATATTAATTAAATGTGTATTGTTGTCATCATTGTTATAGTTATGTCATTATTGGTTTTGTTAATGACGTTCGTGTTATTTCTCCATAAATGTACATAACAAGTGAATGAACAAAGACCATAAATTGTTTTCATTCATTATGATGTATTATCCCGGTATTTCACTTTGACTCACCGTTGCTGTACAGTAATTGGAGTTTGTAATGAATCCCATTGTTAGTTTTTTCACTGTTTGGCTCCTGTAAATAACCAGCATGAATACGTTGAGAAATAGTTTTAATGACAGTCTCAAGTAGTGCACATACAGTGTATACTCAGTAAACTATATACGTGTGCGTGGGTGTCATGCCTATCTGTCAATTTGTCTGACTAGACCTATATCCCAATATACTGTGTTAAGTTACACGTAACATGAAATAACACTCGCATAAATTTGCAATCCATCAGAAAAATTGTGATTTATCTCTATTTCCCTTTTCTCGGCGAAAATCTCAACGTGTTGTACGTCGATCCACCTGAAAGCTACACCGTCATCCTGTTCATCGTTTATTTCAAAGTTAATTTGCTTTTGGACGGTATTCCAAAGAGGCGCTTACTTTCTCCTTCTCCACAAAGTCCACAAAAGCTGTCCTTTCGATCTCCACGGGTTGCCCTTGTCTGTCATACAGAGCCAGGACGAAGTGGAAAAAATTGGATTTTCTGAGGTTGGAAGGTGGCTGTTTTTCATAATGCGCCCGCGCCAGACCCACGCCACTGCGGGGAGAAAGCAGGAGACCATCTCGGTTAAATATCAAAGACGCCGGAGTCAGATACAGCTGATAAAAACACAGGAGACGGGGAAGCACGTTTGGGGAGACGAGAGATTTCTTGATTTGTCACTATAACAGTAATATGATGCAATGAAACGGGGGAAAAGACTGTAGAGGGACATGGGGAGATTGTAATTGATACAGAGTATTGAGGGGATTTGGGGTCGATATGAGAAATACATAAAAAATCAGATGATTTGGCATACGTACCTCTGGGCGGCTGTGTTAGCATCCACCACCCCAGCTGTGTGCATCCACGATCGGACCGGATTCATCCCACTGCCCAGCGGTTCTTCCTTCATTGTCGTCCCACCTCTCGGTATATTTTCCTGAATTCCAAACATTAAAACAGTTTGTGTGCAAACCCAGCTCCTTCCAAAGGGGTGACGATAAATGAAATGTCAAAATATGTTTTTTTTTTTCCTTGGCGACTGCAAGAGTATGACTTTACTCTTGAGTGATCAGAACAAGGAAAACCTGGTCCGCAAGTCTTGCTTCCTTCTTCAATCTGTCCTGTGTTGGCACGACATAAACAATTTACTCAGAAGCACTGCGCCTCTAGTTGGAACGTTATCCTTTCGCTGGAGAAGTAACTCAGCGTACGGGGTTTGTTTGTGATTGTTTCTTTTTTATTTCAATTTTTTTTTTTAAATAAATGTCTGCTGTTTGCGTTTTGGTGATGCTCTCAATGTGGTGACATCCTTCTGCCCCAGCGTGGAAAACCTCGAGGACACCGTTGAATCGAGCACTTCTGGCAAGGCGCTTCGGCTCCAAAAGACAAATAAACGAAAAAATGATTACCACTGAGGTGTTCCCGGACACAGGAGAGGTTGATGAGGGGCCTTTAGCGTCTCGCAGAATGGATGGAAGCATACAAAACTCAGCCCTCTATCCCCCAGGAATGGAACCTTTCCCGGGAGCCAAAACTCTAAACCCACGGGAACGGCGCAGTCAGAATATGACGCTCATGGGGCGTAGCTTTGACCATATATGGAAGACTGACAATTCCTGTCTTCCAGCGGTGCTCGGCTTTACGGATACGGACTAATAGCTGCAACCTGAGAACGCGAGCTCTACTTTTCTCTTACACTGTGGTGAGTGCATTTTTTTCTCAAGTCAACATCCAAATATGCTTTTATTCAACAACAAAAAATGAACTTTAAAAAAATCTGGCCAATAAGAATATGCAAACGCAAAATAGTAAAGAAACCGGAGAAGAACTGTTATTATAAAGTTTGCTTTTTTGCGCAGGTACGTCGCGTTTTTAATACTCAACCTGTTAAGTGTGTTGTATTGAATAATTGTGATAAAATGATAACGCTTCATAAAATGAATCATTGGCATCCCAATTGAAGGCAGCGAGAAAGTAACGTTATAGTCGTTTTCTGGTACACTAATTCAAGACACTTGTAAAATAATTTATATGAATGTGATTTTACTTAATAATTACAAAAAACAACAATAATTGCAGAAAAATAAATCAAACACTAATGCACATTTTATGAAATTCTAATTCTATACGCCATACTATCACAAATCCATGAAAATAAACCAGATTTTAATACGGTAAGAATCCTGTATATATACAGTATCTACAGTCAATATATGTAAAGCCCTAGATATATAAACTCCGGAAAGGTATCATAATGGTATCGCTTGGTACTGTAATAATTGATTATATTAGTTGCCTCGGGAAAGTTCAATAAATGTTATTTCAGTGTCAGTGTATTTCACGTTTGCCGCAGGAAGCGGACATGAGTGTCCAACGTCCTTCTGTCCTTCTGTGGGTTTGACAATAAAATATTTTGATGACAATCATAGTATTGACTGCTTTTTGTTTTTTTTTTTCCCCTTGGTTTATGTAACTTAAAAATATATATATATTTCTTTATTTTACTCGTTTGTTCATATAGTAATTAATTGCTGAAAATGGAATCGAATTGTGTTATTGGAATCGAATTGTGTTATCATGGGACGCCCCCCCCCCCCCCACCCCCCCCCAACACACACACACACACACACACACACACACACACACATGCTCCTCGGTCACTGAGATGGGTGGAAGAGTTTGGGGGGGGGGGTTCAGGAATAATCTGTTTTGCTGGTGTTGGAGGTTAATGACTATTGCCAAAGATAAGTGAATTCTCAAAGCTGTTGCTCTTGCTACATCTCAGAATCCATTACATGACACTGCCCGGTCGTCTAATTAAATACGTAAGTATAATAAAATCATATTTTTGATGATCTGATGGTAATAAGATCAGTGCTTTCAAGATAAACTCACATTTACGTGTCTCTAAAATGTTAATGTCCTGACGAAATAATATGTTCACATAAGGAATAATTATCATCTGTTCTCGTCCAGCTAAAGTGTCGTTGGTAATTTGATCTGACATTTGAACATCATTTTGAACATTTTCGATTGAATTGCGGTCAGTTCACTAGGAATATTGCATTTGTTGTTATTCTTTCAATCCTACTTATTTAAAGCGCATTTGTTTTTTACGCTTATCATAAAACGTAGACGTGTGGTCAAGTTGTATTTCGCTTCAGTGGGCATCTGCAACTTATACAATTACAGTCATTCTGCGATTAATAAATCAAATGTTGAAATGTTGCGCTCCTTCTTTAATACTTGGCTGGAGAATGTATATTGCTGGAAGCCATTTACTATATCTTTAATACAAATTACACGCAGCGAGGCCATTTCAATCTGATTACTAAATTCGGACGGGGAGGGGTGGGGGTGGCTTAAGACAAATCCCTTTAAAGCTGATACTGTTGACTGGAGAGGGTAAAAGTTCCGCAAACCCATCACGAAGGTAACGATCCCGTCGTGAAAAGGAGTTTTAAACCTTATTTGACAACAAATGCAGCTGCCCCGCTATTTTGGAAGATATTAGGCGAAAATGAATGCAAATCTGCGCCCAGGAGCCATCTGGCCAGAGAGCGGGGAATCAGCTGCTCGCCACAACAGGCGCGGAGCCTGAATCTATTTCGGCTCATTTTCTGGGATCATCTGGTCCCGGACCCAGAGCGTGGAAAATACGCTCTTTGTAATTCACCAACTTTTTACCTTTACTCTATTAGACCCTCCTCGGCCCGATTCAGTTTTCAGCAGGACTAAGAACCTGTACATTAGATCGTTCAACGGAAGTAGACATACACGATTTGATTTTATTCATAATGGTGCATGAGACAAAATTTTATACACCACGTTGCCTATTTCTATCAGCCTGCCTGCCTCGATTGTGGATATTCGGTGTCAAACACAATGCGCGTGTAAACAACACTTTAGTGAATGAAGTGCTATTGCAAATGTAAGATCGTTATGCGTATAAAAAAAATGAAATATGTACAAGAAGCATGTGGTTCTCCTTGACCATTATTAAGAATTTTATATTAACTCTTAATATCATCAAAACCATCTCCGCTGCTACCACAATGATCAATTATCTTAATTACTATCACCTGCCTATTATTAATAAAATGAATAATGAATCAACAACTACATATGATAATACGTACTACACATAATTAACAATAATAATAATAATAATATCAAATTTCAGTATCAATCAAATTTACCGATGTTCCCTTTCAGCACGAATTGCACAACTGGTGGTGTCGAAATGTAAATTGTATTGTTGGCGATGTTAGATCTCTTTATGGTAAGCGTGCTTAAGACCCTGTACAAAAGGGGAAAAAAGTTAGTCATGCAGAAGGTGTGTGGGTTTGAATAAGATTTGCTTGGTGTTGCCAAGACCTCCCAAAGAAACGACCCTCCTCCTTATTGTGTGTGAAGTGTTCCTTTTGTGTGAATTTACGGGGTGAGGCTTCAGTGATCCCCCGAAAATTTGCATTTAAATAGCGACATCAACCGATTCGCGTGCCACACACCAGTGGGTTCCCCAGATGTCGGGGCAAAGTCGGGCTGATGGACGCTGCCCAGCTGTCCCCGCATCATACCGGAGCACGGGACTATTTTCATCCCGATCGGTTAGAATCAGAGCTCGACAGTTAATCATCGGATCTTATATAAAGCAAAATAAATATCAGTGAATACGTTTTAAACGTAACCTATGACACGCATTACACGGGACAGAATGTCAGTATTTTTTTTTTTTCAAATGTACAAATTTTATGTTGGCGTTGACACATGCAGGGATATCGAGATTTTGCCAAGAACTCTTATATGGGACTTGAAAACTGCGTGTCTGAAACGAAAGCAGAGTACAGCAAATCCATGTTATGATATAATTCTAAAAATCATTCAGCAGTTTTGGTAGTGAAGCTGGTGTCCTGACATGTCCAGATCATTTCATATAGGCCTGTTCTCCGTGAAAAGTCTGTCACAGTCCGCTATTGATTAAGCTCGCTAGAATGCAACGAACTACAATAATAATAATAATAATAATAATAATAATAATAATAATAATAATAATAACTCGATGAGTAACGTGAAGATATGGATTTGTGTGAGTGTAGAGAACAAGTTAGAGAAAGACAAAAATAAAACACTGAAAAAGAACATAAGTTTTGTGGCTATACCCCAACATGACCAAGCGACCTTTTTTCTGAATGGTAACAGACATTGTAAAAAACGAAAACTAAAAAGTCTAGTATTGTTGTTAAAGACTACTTTTTAACGACACAGTCCAATTAAAGCGGGAATGTACATTCTGCTTGAACAGGCGGGCAATTGCATGCAGAATTGTCTCAGAATATTGTACATTTAGATTTGTAACTAATGCCCATTTCGCATTGTGTTGTATACATACTGGTCACATTACTGGTCACGTTCAGCGCGTATGACTGTTTTGACATTCGTATTAAAGCAAGTGATACACTTTAAATGAACATATGCTTTAGGTAACAAAAGTACTTCATTACAATTGCAATTACAACTGCGTTACCAATTAACGCAGCGAAGACTAATTTACTAGTGCATATTTCATGTGCAAATGTTTGCTGAATAAAACAGGCCCGAGGCAGTAAGGTTTCAAATAAAGTATCTCCTTCAATAGGTCCTCGAAATGTCTATATCCTTTACTCGCATTATCTGCTTTGTAATAACTGCAGATTAAATGAGACGCAATTTAGTCCGTGCAGCAGCGTTTTCTTTTTGCGGACCACATATCACGTACTCCTCATGAAAGCGCACTTTGAGACGTTCTATTTCATCTTTGATGAACAGCGCCTCCCTTCGGATAGAAGCAGAGCGTCGACATATTGAACTTAAATCATTACCAAGTAATGTAAATTCTTATTTTCTCCAGCTTCATCCCCGCTTCAGTTTTGACACAATTTTAACACAATGGTTTTTCCCCTTCATAACTCTCCAGATTTGTCGGACAAATGTTCGCATAAAATAGGAAACATGTATACTGTGTGAAGGATTGAAAGAGACGTACGCAAAATTTAACGTATAAATATGTTTTAGAAATTAAAATGCAGGAGAGATATTGGTCTACTTGGACATAACAAGAACGCACACGTCACACTACTATGGATATAACACTAAAGGTAGCGGTAATCGTATCTACCTAATCAGAAATAATTAATCACACCGAGCAGTCTACAAATAAAAGGCTACGAGTTTATAAATATAAGACTTTGAGTAAACAAAATATAAATACAAAAATACAAAATGGAAACATACATATGACAGTAATAATAATAAGTATCACATTATCATAATGTTACTAATCTTCACCATCTTCATCATCATATAGCAATCGTTCAGACTAATTATTTTACACGCAGCTATCCCGCAGTAATTTAAAGGATCCCCTGAATTCTAATAAAAAAGATGTGAAAGAAAAAAAGAAACATTCACTGGGAAAAAGATCGATCAGATCAGGTTAAGATAGTCTAATTGGCTTTAATTAAACATGCTTCATGCTAATTAACTCTGAAATTTAAGAAACCGCTGGGACAACGATGTCAGGTTTGATATTGTCAGTCCAGCTGTCGTGTAGTACCAGCCAGTCTTCTAACAAAAGTTCACATATTTACTGGGAACACGTTGACACTTAAGGTAGCAAAATTATTAAACATCCGAAACCGAAAGTGAAACACTTGAATAAGATAATTTAGTTAGTTTTGGACCCGTATTAATTTATCACGACATCATTAGTTTCTCAGACATCAGTCAACATTGGCAAGACAGCTTAAGATAATTATCCATGAGAAGATTCGTTAATGTATTTCGATTTTCAAGTGCTTTACCTTGCACCGACGTTTTAGAGCCTATATCAAAATAATTTCAGTTATCTTTTTCAACAACTAGCCAGCATTTAATATGACAATAATGAATAACAAGTGTACTGTTGTTGTTATCATTATAATTTACAGGAATGAGACAATGTTTAATGTTCCGCTTAAATTCAGAAAGCCCACACACTCGGTGAATGACTTCAGTGTGAAATCTGACGAGGCGCTGCCACGAGCCCAGGCTGCCGCGTGATTTCCATCCTCATTCCGGTATTGAAATGAAGAGGGGAGCGGCTGGGCGGTTCGGCGGCCCAGAGCGCTGCCCGGGGCCATACTCACAGAAAGAAGGGGAAAGAAATTAAATAAGATACCCAGACCGCTTCCAGACTATTAAAATGTAAAACATCCATTGGAAATCGAATCTGAAACCCAACTCTAAGCATTATGGCCGTTTGCATCCCTCTTTCATATTAATATACTATTTATGTCGTTGCCCTCAAAGTTCGAGTTAATCTGTACCTAATTTATGATTGCGATTGATAGGCCTACCTCGATAGTGCATAGAACTGTTTAAACCAAGTATTGTTTCATCAGAATTTTATATCTCACCCCATGTTTTACAGTGTGTGTTCATCAGTTAAACGGATCGGACACTAATTTAATTTAATGGTCAGAAAGACAACCTGCGCAGCGCTGTTTGAAGGCCGGCCCGGGCAGTTCTTGAGTGAGACCTATTGAATGCTGTTGGTCGTCATTGGTGGAAGGCAGGTTAACAGAGGACGTCTTCCGTGGTGAGAGTGCCCCACCTAGAGGAAACAAGATCCCTCCCAGCGAGGAAGTGGCTGGTGCGAGTCAATTACTTCAAACAGCGATCCGGTATATCAAGATGAATATGCGTAAAATTACTTCCATGTTCATCACCACAATAAACGACAATAACAATGAAATAACTGGCTGTTATTTTCTTGTTTATTTATTATTTTCTTACATGTTTTTTGATATTTAATTTTGTATCACATCTTGACTACATTTATAACTAAAAGACCTTTACTCCATATTCTCTATTAATTAGTGAGTTATCTAAATTTCATTAGATATATTTATTTCCTCAAATAGCAATTCATTTCCATAAAACGAGTTTGTTTATTCGTTTATCGTTCGCTTACTTAAATAAATTCCCAAGTTTCGTATTTTTTGTCTGCTGTCATGTCAAAAGTAAGGTAAAGCATAGTTAATGCACTCCGTTACTGGACAATATTGTTATTGTAATTATTATTGTTTTACTTTTTAAGTAAACATGTTTACTATCCAAATCTGCTGTTGGACTCGTAGTCTTTTGGGTATATTTACTTCACCTCCGTTTATTTAAAATGTAGTGGAATTTATACACAATTCATACCTCATTATTATTATTATTATTATTATTATTATTATTATTATTATTATTATTAGGTACCTGATGCTTTCCTTTACCGTTTATTCATTTTGTAGCTGAATTTTAAATAGAACTACAGCTCATCCGCATTGATTGACAAAAGGAGAAAGGTCCTTTTTTCAGCTGTATTTAGTCTTGATTAACTGAAACAGTAGTAACATTTAAGCTTTTGGCTTGTACCTGAAATTATCGATTTTATAAGGATATTAAAGCAAGGTGTGTTACCATACGTTGCCAGAAAGTCCGAGTTCAATTATACAAATACATACTTCAAATCCGAAATTATAAAACTTGTCGAGATTTGCTACGTTTCCTACAACATTAAGTGCAGCAACAGACTGCGGAAAATTCAGCAGTGTGAACTTACGCTCCCACAGCGCTATCACGCACGCGCACTTCAGACTACTTCAGGCTTTAAAGCGGTCGCAGAACAAGTTGCTCTCTCATTTGACTGGTTTAGGTTGGCGGCAGTTGCGAACGCTGTATAAGGATGCGTAGCAATGCAATAATCATTTTTGTTAGTGATTACTGCGCATAGGCTAAACTGAATAAAGTCTTATAAAGTCCATGATTTATCATTTTAGTACAAGTTATTGGCTAGCTGGCGCACCATAGTGCCTTTTAGGTGGTGCAATTTTGCCATTTTTGGTTTGAAAAGGCTGGGAACATTATTCCCAAATGTAAGTGCATGTAGCAAATTAATTATAGGAATACCATTGGAATGTTCTCATGTGATCAGTGTGGACAAGAAAATATAGCTTTATTTAAAATGTGTTCTAAAGCATCCAAATTCATCCGCTGTTTACGCACCAAACCTGTTTTTATACACATTTTCATATTTGTCGTTCTTGCTTAAATATGGTATCACGCTGAGAAAATACGGTTCCTTAAATATTGCAAAATGTAAACTCTCAAGTCCTGAAGGTTAAATATTTCAGTCGCAAGGGTCATGAATATGAGACAAAGGGAGCCTTAAACTGTGTGACCCAGTTCCTTAAGAAACGTCCTTTGTGCTACACCACTGAATTCCCTCACTCATATACCTATTGGAAATCAGGTCAAGAGGTGAAGGGTCACTGCATGACCCCTAGATCAAGTTTAAATTGTGCCACTAGTTTTCACAAGGGACCAAGACAAATAATATCCCAGATTGGCATGTGACTCCGTATTAAATCACGAATCAGTATTTGGGTCCCCTATTTAGTGTACTCCCAAACATCATTTCAGTGTACTTCCCCGTTAAAATATTGTTTTTATCTTATGATTTTGCACCTGAAATCACTCAAGTTTGCATTTGAAATGTGATGTAATTCAAACAGATTCCTTTGTAAATGTGCATCTGGTTAAAAGAATGCTGTTTTGTAAAAAACTGTGTCTAGTCACCAGTCCCTTGCAACCAATGTTGGCATTCCACCTACATAACATGTGGGCTCTGTCATTGACGCAAGTATCAGATTTTGAGCCCCCAGCGCCCCCCCCCCCCCTCCCCCTGCACATTATTTTGCATTAAATTAAATGACCACAAATCCTTGTTATTGCATAAGCATAAAAGATGACTGATTGAAGTCAATGATGAAGCACCCATAGCAGATTTCAGTAGCGTGTTTTGTCTTTATAACTGAGCAACACATTTAAACATTTTCCCTGCATATTTCCCCTTTTTCACCCTGTCTCAGAGATTTTGTGCATATTCCAGAGTCCTTTGTCATGAGCTAAATGCATTCTAAGAAAAAAAAAACTCCAAAAGATAAGGCACACTGCGGTTAGATTGTATCTGCGTCCCGCTCAGGGAAGCCAAGGACCTCTGCTTTGGCACAATGCGGCTCTCAACAGAAGCCAAAGCTGTCTTACATGAGACCGTGCTCCGCTCTGTAAAAACTTGCAGCAGCGCAGTGGATGTTATAAAAAAAAAAAAAACGGCCTGATTTGTCAAACTGTTCTCAGCTATGACAAATCCCACCGCATTGCGAGCGAAACAGCGTTGCTACCAGCCCTGGCTCTGTAGCTCTGCTCGGCACGCCGTGTGGGGATTGAGCTGCGTTATGCATGGGTAAGTATCAGAGACGTCTGTGAAACTCAGAGAGGGAAGGAGCTTCAAAAAGCCAGTCAAAGACCCTTCAATACAGCACTGACAGCCAAATCATTACGGTGACAGGGTAAACTGGATAAGCTGGCCTGGTTACTCTGTGGTCAGGTGCTTACTAGTGTGTGCATTTATTATGTTTACAGTAGCAGTTGTGGATCTCTGTGTTTAAAATGCTGATAAAACTGTGCACATTGGCAGGAAATGGCAAAAATAAATACTGACGTAGGCACTGACGCACCTATGCAATGCTGAACTTTGGGGGGTTATTGAATGTACTTATTTAATGAAAAATAAATAATGAACAATAAATATTATATTATATTTTTTTTCTGTTTAAGAACATTCATTCAGAATTATATCCTAACTAGGCCACAGCTGTTGTACTGTACTCTTGATTTATTCAAACTGCTTTATAAAAAATACACAGCTGTGTGAATATGTGTGTGCAAAAATAGTTACACAGGCCATGTAAGCTGTTCTGTAGTGTTTTTCTTTTTAACTGATTAAGTATTATTAGTCACAAATAAATTGCACCTGTATTTATATATATTTTTTTTTCTTTTGTATGTGTGCGTGTTTCATAAGTGGCTGAATTCAATCGATTTCTTTACTGTATTTGGTTTTGGCAATACAGTGCCCTCTCCCACAGTTCAGTCTTTATTGATATTTCAAGATTCAGTTCTAAAAATGAAAATAATTTCATTCAGATTCCTTTTTGTGTAGAGATGCATGAAGACATAACTATAGCATTAAAAATTTTCTAAGACCTCTGCATAGCTAAAGGGTTTGGCACTGTCCCCTCTCAGAGAACCCAGGACCTTGTCATCAGTCTCAAATACAGTCTCCAAACAGACCATCATGCTAGTGAACCAGCCAAACGGGTTCATAAGCATAACAATGCTTGCATCCCTCACCACGTATTCAACTCACCTGCTGGTCCAGGCCCTTGTGCCGTCTGACCTAGTCTGCCGCAGGTCCCATCAGGCTGGCCTCCCTGCCTGTTTCACATGTCTCCGCTTCGGCAAATTCAGAATCCTCCTGCTCCTCTGGCGTTCAGCTGAAAATCAAATATGTGGCATCAAGTCACAGCTTGTGTCAAATTGAGGACCCTGGTTTTCTTCTACCGGGCAGTCAAGGACAAAGCTTCTCTTTGCCTCCATCAAACCTTACTCCTCTGAGTGAGTACTGTGTGCAGCACCATCCGGTCTTCTGGTAGTTTCCCCTCTGAGTGGCTGCATATCCTTCTCTCTTCACTGCTGAAACAAGCTACCTGTAACCATCACAGGTCGTGCCTGGATTCCAACACTCTGGTCTTACTTTAGGCTTAGCTACAAGTGCCTGTAATCGGGTTCTTACACATCAAAGATACGCTATTCTAGGTGCATAAAACTAGCTAGCAAGGTTACATTGAATACAAGCCCATTCATTTTGATGAGCAATACAGGAGAATTGTATAAATAGAGCTGAAAATGGAGAAGGTGCAGGGTTCCGCGAGAGAGCTGACGTAATTGTCCTAGTAAGCTTAGCTAGCTAGTCTGAACATCTGACGAACTGGTTCAGACCACAGACTTCCTGTTTAACATCCATGTTAAGAGATACACGAGAGCACAAGTTAAGTCTTAATTCCAAAAATTGAAAACCACAAGTAAGGCATGCTACAAAATGCTCAGTACCCTGAATCAGCTCCTGAATGCATTGCAATTTACAGAAAAATTACAGGTTTTGGTAAGATAATTTTGATATATGTATGAACTGCTGAATGTGATCTCGATTTTATTTTTTTACTACCAGTAGCTGGTTTGGTAATTATAGAGATGCTTTTGACAATGAAAACATGTTACTCTATACTTCTTTCTATACTCTAACTATTTTTGCATGATCACTCATTTCAATTTCATTGTCAAATATTATAGCATGTATAAATATATGAGCTTCATGATAATTACAGAGACCCCTTTCATTTCAAGAGTGGGAAAAAGTATAATTCAAATATTAATCAGCACGCTGCCTCTCACCTGAGAGGCAAGTCTGTTTTGAGCTCCTTAAAGAAGACATTATGCCAACTCACACATTTAGTGGAACTTATTTTTCCTAACCATCTGTTTTGTTGCATGTGTCACAGGTCCCAAATCTGAGTTTAAATTCAGGGAGCATCTTCAATTTGAATGATTTTAGATCTCTAGTTTAGATGAATCACTGTCTGTTCACAGCATTATAAGGCAAATTATTTTCCTTTGTGTAATTTTTATGGAGCTTCAGATATGTCTCGTCTCTGCATTGTCACTGATCATAAAAGGGTCTTTGAGGTGTCCAGTGCTTTTCAATAAGCAGGAAGGGAGATGTCATTGATAACACTGGAGTATACGGCCCACTTAGTTCTAAATAAAACCACTAAGCAAGACTGCCAGGGTGGAGGAGAAGACCTCCCCATCCTTAAGATGCATACAATATACCTTTTGTGAAAAATTTGTTCTTTGTCCCAAAATGGCCAAACACATTCACAAGAACTCTCTTTCTTTCTCTATCATAATTCATAACAGTCATTATTCTGAGCAGGCAAACTCTGTTTGTAATATCACGGTGGACACCATCAATATTCTGATCTAGACCTGGATTTAAAGTGGATTTAAATTAAATTGCTTTGCAGCCTGTGTGTGTTTCAATTCCTCTCCTTTATCAACACCTTAGAACTATTAGCAAGACACATTTCTGTCACACCAAGTGACATTAGACCCCACAGGGTCCCTTTGTGTTTAGTGACACCTTCCACACCTTTACTATTAGCAGTGTCTCTCAGGTGACACAGTGATGGTGCCGTGCGTGACTTTCATTCACCTGAGCCGTAGGGTCAGCAGGGGAGCTGCAGCTTGCAACGGTGAACACAGGTAAGTTTGCAACATTAAAAATGTCACTGTCCGTATTACACCGTCTCTCCAGCAAAACAGACCTTTCTGCAGACCCCATTCTGTGATGTAAGAAAGAGCAGGAGAGCTTGCAGCTATAGGCATTCGTATACAGCAATATAGATTGAAAAACAAAAAAGCAGACAGAAAAGATGAACAGTTGCAATCTAGGAACATGGAATTGTATACATCATATCATAAATAATTCCAGTTGCATGAATTTACATCCTCATTTCTTTAGTTAGAAGATTTTTCTTCCCATATTCCAAAGTGTGCTTTGTGTTATAATATTCCCGAAACATGCTGTGGTGGTCATGCCCACCGCCATACAGGCTGCTTGACGTTACCAAGATTGAACCTGGCAGCGGTACACACTGCGGGTTTGTGAGTTGTTCTTGTTGTTTGAGTGATGTGGTTACCGTGGTTACCTGCATGTCACTGTGTTGTGGCATAAGGAGGCCACAGTTCCACTCTCCACAAGCACGTTCACAAACACGTTTCCTGTCAAAGTGGTGTCACATTTGACATCCTGCATGAGGCAGAACAGACAAATAATTCCAAAGCAATTTGTTTGCATTGCACCCAAGCACGCCTGTAATCTGAAAACACGTGTTATCCATTCACAAACTCGGTTTTCATAAAATCACAGTCATCTTAAATAACAACAATACATTAGGACATGAACATCTGTTTACTACAGGAGTTTTACGTACGAGTTTATTAAGTTTACACAAGGAGCTTCTGTATATTTGACTTGAAATAAAGTTTATGTATATGGACATGTAATTAAATGCTACATCATTGTGTGTTTTAGTAATTGCTTAGTTCATTGTCCAATCATAATTTTTTTCTCCTGGAAAATTGCTGACAGTAAGATACTATATGTTTGAGACATGAACTGGTATACATTTGATTGACTGATATACATATATGCTCAGATTTCTGACTTTATACTAGATATGTAAAACCCACTTTGGGGCCACTTTGTATTTCATTTATTTGCATTTGTATTGATTTATTTAACACAGACTTCTAATTAAAGCATATCCAATCTCAACATTAAATTACTGTTACCTTCACAAAACGTCCCTTTGCTTGTTTTAAACTGTATATATTTCCAGTTCAAAGACCACCTTATTGAATCCAAACTACTTCAAAAAGCTTTACTTTACCAGCTGAGCATTCAAGAGAACATTCAATACTCTCTGTTCTTATCTATAGCTGAACTCTATAGACATCGCTGGCCTGGTTTCAGTGGAGGAGGGATTCACAGTGACAATGCTGGATACCCAATACCTCGGATTAATGCATTCATGACACAGCAGCTGTTTAAAAGTTATTGTATGGGTGGATCTCTGTGAGACAACAGTGCCATCCTTATCAATCACACACCACTAGAATTACTGTGAGATCTCCAGCAAAGCCCTTTTCTTTGGTCATCGTATTAGCAGTGTCCCATGGAGTTTTCTTACCTGAATTTTCTTACCTGGAAAGTGTGAGGAAGACTGAACTTTTGAGCTTCCTCTTGTTTCAAGGGTTTTGTGGCAGGCGTTCAAATCACCCCATCCACTGCAGGCACTGGTGGCTGTACCTGTCCTGACCCACATCCCTGCCACCTGTCTCCTCACTGTCTTAAAAACAGCAGTCCACTTCCTCTTCAACACAAGTCCTCACCCATATCCACCCTGCATACCTTCAGCCTGTGCCCATGTTCCACAGCAAGAGTCTGTTTCCCCTTCCTCCTCTCTGGCCTCTCAGTGCATTTAGGAAGTGACAGTCATCATTTGCCAACTTCTTTTAAAGATTTCTTTCTGTTTTTCCCCATTATTTCATCCTGTTTGGAACCGGCCAACTACACCAGGCTTGTCCCTTCACACTACCGCTATGCTTGTTCAACAGTACAACGAAGTAACATGTAACCAAGGGCTGTCCTAGACCCTACAGGATTCACAGCACACCACAGAAGGGCAAACACTGATTGGAGGATAGCCATGCAGGTGCCCATTCGCCATCTTCTATTGCCTTTAGAAGAGACCTCTTAACGCTGTGCCTGGGTTAACCACACACATAGCTGTCTGTAGCGGTGATTATAAAAGCAGCATTACCTCATGACATAGACATAATGCTTCACAATGATCCATGACAACAATACCGTAAATCATAATAATGCACACAGTACACAACTATGCCCAATGAGAGCATTATTACAATGTCAAAAAAGCAGGGTACGGCTCAGTCATGTACAAGAAGAAATGAAGCAGAATCTCTGAGACTGTACCTCAAACATCAGTTTATGTTCCTGTAAACTGACCAGTGACTGAGTTGGCTTATGTTATTTGCTGTTACAGTACTGTATTACGGGTTGGGGATAACTTTCTTTAGGGACTGCAAATTCATGCCTTTCACTGATTCTGTAAAACTGTATTTTGCACCTTTAACAGTACTTTGCACTTGTATCTACCATGCTCAGTAACACACCCCGATGGTGTTAAACTTATATCAGTAATAATAAAAGTAATAACAATAATAATTATGATAGTAATGTATTCAATGTGCAAAAGGAAAGTGAGCGTATTTCCTGTAACCTGTAGGGTTTCGTGTTTACGGCTGTCCTCGTTGCGGTGGTGACAGGTTAGATGTTCATTGTGCAGTCGCTGTCAAGAAAATGACAGAAAATGGCGAGACGGTCTGTCAACCTGCGAGAGTTCAGCACCGCACAAAAACCCGCCGAGCAGACGCGGGTAAGATTCTGCGGAGCAAGACTGTACCATTAAAGAGAACACAAAATTGTGTCTTTGTGCGTGGCCTTTTGTGTACCTCCCGAGGAGCATTCTGTTACTAAAGGGGGACAAACTTTTTGAGGGGACAGAGAAAGGACTCCACGGGTATCGGGTTTCCATAGGGAACAAAGATGAACGTTTCACCTTGCAGTACCGTGGGTGTAACTTTAACTGGAATATTGTGGATCAAAGACTCATAAACAAAGTGGGGGGAAATGCTGTAAGAGTATATGGGTCCCAGTAAAGGACATGGTCATAAAAGAGAAAGGCCGCAGCTTAGGAAGCAGAGGAGACAACTGTTACAGTTTGCATAGAGACTGTTTATCTTTTCCTGTCAGCCTGAGATAATTGATCGCGAATAATGACACATTATGTAAATATGGACTTGAGCAAAGGCACACTTTCGTGTTTAGTTTTGTACTTAATCAAAGCAATTGGCTTTGTTATGGTACCTCCTGGATAAGCAGAATTTTTACTCTTTTAGTTATTTTAGCTAAGTAATGGTACAGTGATCTGGTCAAGTATGTTAACTACAAACTCAGCATGTTGCCTGAGTTGGTTTACTCTGCTTTAAATAATCCTGTAGTGTTGCAGAGCAAAAATGTGCGAACATTAAGCTGGTTGGTACATTAACTAAACACTTACTGTTTTATTCCTGTGTCACCACTCAAGACAAATTTTAAATGAACATCATTCTAATGTTTTACAATTTGTTTTTACGCATGAAAATAATTAAAATGGCTGATTAAAAGTTCTTCTTCCTTCCTTGATTAAAATATGTTTTCTGTAGTTATTGGCTGCCAAGGTGGTTTCATGAAAAACCATATCCAAAGATATTAGCACTGAGTTGACTGTTGAGACTGATGGTCATTCATCTGCTTTGCATATGTAAGGTCATGTTTATCCCTAAACTTTAGAAGGATATGTTGGATGTGGTGTTTATCAGAGACGACCATGATTAAAATAATAACCAGGCATCTGGGCACATGGGTGTATGTACTGGCAAGCACACAAGCCAGGAAGAGATACGTTTGATTAGGGGGAAAAAAAAAATACTACCAAGGTAAGCAGATGTTCACTCATACGGTCACATCGGCCACAAAGAAAATGAAGTGGGCACACTGAAATGCAGTCTCTGGCTGGAGCTGCCTGTTCTGGACAGAATGGAAGCTATGAGGCTCCGGCTGAGCAGGTCCTCTCTCTGCTGTATTTATGAAGTGCCCCTTTGGGAATTTTGATCTTCAAATGCGGGTGATAGGACTCCTTTCTTTTATTAGCTGCTAAGCTCTTTATACTTGTACCATATTGCACAAGGTTACAAGTCTAAGCTTTATTGTCTTACATTATTGAAAATCTAGATACTCACAGCCATTTCCCTCAGGTCAAGCTCTGTCCAAGAATACATTCTCATTACACCACAAGCAGCGCCCTGTATTAAGAGATGACAGCGGAGATTGTGCCGGTCGTACACTCAAATCCCTCCCGGTTGACTCAATACAAACTTCTTCCTTTCCCAACCGCTTCCTGTGTGCTATAAGTAATTCCTTGATAACTTAAAAAGCAGCAACTATGACATCTATGATTAAAAGCAATACCAGACACAGCACACCTGTCATGTCATTGTGATTTTTTTATGAGATAGCCTGACAGCTGCCATATTAAATCAAAGGCAGCGAGAGGCTTTAAATAAAACCAACCAAATTCAGGGAAAATACCTGTTTGCCCTGTGGTGAAGTGTAATGGAAGCTTTACTGACTCTTTTTTATTTGAAATGAGGAAAAAAAATAGCAACAGACAACTACAATTCACCATCCAAAGGTAAAATAAAATAAACATTAGATGGTCCACTAAATCCAGTTCAGATTTCAGGTCAGTTTTAATGATTTTTGATAATCACTTAAGCAGATGCATAACAGTGATTTTGCATTTTTAAGACTTCTGTTTTTGGGATTCCCCCAAAGTAGCCTGTATAGCTGACAGCCTTGGTAAAGTAGCCTAATATGAATCCAGTCAGCATAATATAACATTTGTAGCTAATGTGATGACATGTACTCTCCAAGCCTAATGTGAAATGACATCTTTAAGTAATGCATTCACCTAATAGAATACATTACAACAGTGTGAATGAACTAACAATGACGATATATTTAATTCACATTCTCAGATTCAGATTGTGAAATCTGAAATGAAATGTTTCGAATACAAGCACATCTCAGGTCCAGATTCAGTCAGAATAGAATGTACTTTTCCCATAATGCTGAGCCACAAAGTAAGTCCTCATTTCTTACATTACATCATTACTTGCAACCTCCTGTGGAAAAATGAGTTGTTCATGCTGTGATGAAAAGCAACAATGCATTCTCTTTGTTATTTATGCATAAAAACAGTACGGCTCCAACTTTGTTCGCTTATCACAGAGAGACGTGCATGTTCGTGTAAACTCATAATGAAGTCTACAGCGCCACCTGGTGTACATACAGGCTGAGAAATTCAGTACTGGAATGTGTCTTGTGTCAGCAATAATATAGTGTATAGTGTACAATTTCTAATTAATTCATGTCATGTTTTGGTGACTGCTTGAATAACGCATAAAACGCAGGCACTAATTTTAACATTTTTACACATATTTAATTGCGTACTGTTAACACTATTTCTCAGTGACAGGCAGTTGCTGTTTGGGGGAGGTTGTGGCAAGTTATGCAGAACAATAACGGAAACACATTTCAAACTAAATGAAAAGCCTCTTATCCAGAGATGCTTGTGTGTTAAAACACTGACAAAACTTCAGATGAAAACTTAAGTAACATCCTCAAATTTGCAACATTAAGGGTTTATCAGTTTATCCGAATGGATTTAATATGAATAATCCTTTCACATGTCAGGGAATAAAGTCTTAAATGTTTAGATATTACCATGGAAAATCCATGAATGTCCACATTCATTCTGGATTCTGACAATTGTGAATGGTATGCACAGTTGTTATCTGATATTGCTGGAATAAAACTAGGAAGCCATTTCAGATACCATTATCATTCTTTTCCAGAGGCTGAAATAAGGAGCCTGAATTGCCTCAATTTCATAAGAATTGTTTTCAAATGTTCCAATGAAATTTTTGGAATCAAACATTGTACTACATTATTGTCATTTAGCAGAGCTTCTTATCCAGAACAACTTACATAGGTTACAATTTTTACACTGGTGCATTTCTAAAATAATGAAAAAAAAATGTTATTCTGGTATTGTATTAATTGCGGCACTGTAAGTAATTGTGAACAACTATCAGCCTCAACCTAAGAGCACATGACATACTACACTTAGTGGGCCTAAATGAACAAGCACAGTGATAGGATAAGCACAGGCTATTACATTTTGTGACAATTACTGAGTATCACAGTGTTTACTGTGTCACTGATGCAGGGGCAGATTGCAAAGGACCAATCACAGTCAAGCAACAGCCATTGACGCATTGTTTCATCCAATCACTTGAGGACAATTTGTGAAACCTTCGCCCCAGCACTCATGAGGAATTCTGTTTTATGAATACACATTGAATCTATATAACACTTGCTTTATGGAAAGCCACTGTCTATTTTGAGAGGACTTTGTATTCTGAGATCCACTCAGTACCAGAGTGCCACTGTACATAGCTGATATGTGAACACAAGTTGCAAAAAACCTGCTTTTGCTACAATTATGGTTTTTTTTTGTTTGTTTGTTTTTTTTTGTTTTGTTTTTTTTTTTTCAAATGTCATCCACTTCTGTTTTTGTTTTTCCTATCTCCCAGGAATGGGATTTTGGCATTTATGACAGAACAATAACTTTTCTAGAGTGAAACATTGGAGGAATTATGGTATCACTCTACATCTGTGTTTTTTGGAAGGAAGTGGTGGAGTCATGCATAAGTATGCCATTTTTAAAGCACAAGCCCATGGATCATGGTCAGACAACCAAATGGCAAGAATTTCGTGCTTGAGGCAAAAAATAAGTGCTGTAATCATGACATAACTGGGGTCAGTGATTTATGGATTTCAATATCCGGTAGCTAAATATGATTGAAAATTTAGTGGGTCAGTACTGCATCAAAATTTCATTCCGTGCCTGGAGGCCTTTTTTGAAATGCGAAATAAAGTAAAAACTGATCTCAACATTACTCTTGCATTGTGGTATGGAACATGCTGATGAGAAATATTACACCACCTCCTCCTTACATCCTAACATATCTGCCCACATTGGTCCTTGAATGACTCATTTAAAAGTTACATTAATTTTGAAAAGTCATTATGTTAACTTTACAGTTTTGTTATACCTGATTGTTTTCTTAAATGTATGCAAAAATGATGCTTGTCAGCATAGTGTATGATGGGTAAGAATGTAAGACTAGCTGGCACAATCCTACTCTTAGATCAGTCCTTGCTGGAAATGATGAAGCTGAGAATGTGAATTATCACAGCTTATACATTTATTTTCACGAACAAAAATTTTGGGATGCACCTAGAGACAGGTCTTCAAGTCTACTTAGATCAAATCAAACATTATCTAATGTTCACCTCTTTTTAAAATAATCAAATTTTAAGTGTGGTAAGAGCAATGCAAACAATGAAAATGTATTGTGTTATGCTCAAAATGTCTTTCTCACAGGTTGTGTCCGCTAACAGCTCAACTCAATAGCGCAACACCAAGAATTATAATGTAATTTTGCAAAGGTTATAAAAACTGACCTACCCATTTCTGAGAACATGATATTTCCACATTTATGAAGAGGTCAAAGTAGTGACTGAATAAGTCAATGCTTCAACACAAAATCCAAGATGATCCAAGATCCAAGATTCTCACATTACTGTAAGAATATACACATAGAAAAGCTGTGATTTGATTGGCTTCTGGTGACCTTGTCATATCATATCAATAACAAAAATGAATAAAACACAATAAAACATGTAGATTCACCAAGCTGCTATCAGTTGCCTGAGTTTGGCCATTTTGTTTTATCTGCCAACAAAGCTAGTAAACCATCCATCAAAGTCCATGAAGAACTATTGAAATGGATGAATGTACCGTATTCAATAAGACAAGTACGGCCAGGGTGTTCAGATGATAGATTTTGGCTGTGTAGTCTAATTTATACCAAAAGTTTGCATAGACCAAAGGTCCCAAGAGACAAAGAGGCGAAGAGCCTCTCAAACTTTTACAATAATACTTCAGTTGCTGAATTCACATTCAAAAACACAACTCTCACAGACATCTCTGATCTTGATATTTTAATTCACATTCCATCACCTCTCCCCAAACCACAGCAATTCAAAATGACAAAATTACAAAAAAATTAGCTATCAACTAAATCTTTGGTCAGATATTCAAGTAAATCAACTAATGGCAACAGCTGTACTTTTTACATATTAATATATGCCCTAATTAATATGAATTATAGACTTTGACTGGAGTTGCTTTTGTTTTGGCCATGAGAGGGTGGCATGTTTGTTTCTGAAAGACAATGGAGTTGACAGTTAATAATGCCCAGGCATTGCAGCAATCAGACTTAGTTCTTTCTTTGCTTACCCCCTCCGAAAACAGACAAACAAACAAAAAAAAGAGAGAGCAGACTGAATAATTGATTACGGCTGCGTTTTCATTGAGTTTTCTTCTTTTTTTGTCTTTTTTTTTGTTTGCAGTGTGTGAGAGCTGACAGGCTGGACAGCGCTCATGCCCCGGGGCTGAGAGAGATGGCTGGGCAGCTGGGGTCCGGCTCGCTCCCTCTTGCCCCCCTCTCGCCCCCCTCTCGCCCCGGCCGGGGACGGAGGGACGCCCCGAAACGCCGGCCTAACGAGTGGCCGCAGAGGCTGATCAATTCTTCCTCCCCGCACGCTGTTCCTGAAGGACCCTCCCCCCCCACCCCCCACGCACATCCCTGCTGAGGTAAACATGCGGGGGGGGGGTGCCGACACAGCAGGAGCCTAATTTCACTTTTAGACCGCGGCTGCACCCTCATGTGCTGAGCTCCCAGCTCGTGCAAAGGAAGGGCAGCCGAGGCTACTCTTCAACAACAGCACTCCAATGAAGATCTGACACCACCGGCCATCTGATGGATGAGGGGGAGGAGTTTGATTAAGCTGTCAATGGGAAAAAAGAAACGTTTAAAACAGAGATCTTTTTTGACCGGATTGTGTGGTAGACAGCAGGGGATGTAATTATTCATATGGAGTAATTTAGATTAGGTTTTCAGAATGAAAAACAGTGCATCATTAACATTACAAAAATGACTGAGGGTGCAATAAACTGAAACTAATTTTAAAAAGTAACCTTTAGAGTTGGTCTTAATCATTTGTTTGCAGTTACAAATCAGCAGTGTTAGGAGGTGTTGAAGATAATTTTTGATTTAAACATTTGATTTGAGAAATATTGCTTCTTAATATACATATAAATAGTCAGAGAAACTATTTATTATAGGAACGCAAGCCAAGGGAGCTCAAATGGCAGAAATAAACAAGAAGCAGACCACAGGGTATGAATATCAGAATTAAGGTTGGACAGACATTTTTTGCTGTGCAATGAGCAACTAGTTCATCTCCACCTTATTGTAATATGTAAACAGGTCTGAGATCAGTGAAAACAACAGAGAGAGCCTCTACCTGGGATGCATGCCGGCCTAGAAACAGCTCTTTTGGAAGAGTGGAATATGATTACTTTGTGAAATATATGCCCAGGCTGGTATGAGTATTTCTGTATGCTGGTGGAGGATGTACAATATTAAGGATGTACTGAAAAAATGGATCACGGTTGTGGTGTAATGATCACTATTGTGTAATGATCACTATTGTGTGTCACTATGCTCATCTCACCTGCAAGCTAAGCCATGTGACCTGGTTTTAGTCTCAGCCATGTCCTCAGCCTACAACGATCAGGAGCCCACAGTGACGATAGTAATTGGAATTGTCCTATCAGGGATAGGAGTGAGCAGGTCAGCCAGGGTCTCCTCGTCTCACCACTCACAGGCAGCCTGTCACGCATTATGAGACTGTGACATGCTTGTATGACATCACTGGAGTGGCATCTATCCTCCAATCAACAGCTGCTTCGCTGTGGTGCACTGTGGGACATGTAGTGTGAAAAAAAACAGCCATTGGCTCTGTGTGAGCGTAACAGAGGACTGCATTCCTCTCCCTTCAACAATAAATACAGAGGTGGCAGCAGTGAGGCCAGTGCAATGAGCACTTATCTGTTCCCAAAAAATCTGCATTAAGGGACGCCTTTACCCTGACGCTCATTGCGCCGTTTGAAGTTGTTGAAGTCCGCCGTTTGAAAGTGTATCGTATTAGTTGCCCTATAGGCTGTAATTGTACAAATCTAATAGTACTGTGTCCTCAAACAGACCTTGCTCTCAGCTGAGAACTGTCTCATTGTGGAACTGTACACATCCTGTCCCCGTACTGTCGCTATACTTGCTGTATGCACTTCTGTAAGTCGCTTTGGATAAAAGCGTCTGCTAAATAAATAAATGTAAATGTAAATAAACATAAAAAGATGATCATATAGCTTGAAATATTGCATACAAATCATGTATTGCTTATATATGATAAATAAAAATAATCACACCATTATACATTTTTTAATATTTCCAACAAGTTACATATTCAATTCCTTTCCATGTATGTCCTTTCCATGACTGTATTTCACTGGGCATGTGTAAGTTCAGTTCAGTTTTAGTGATGAATCCTCACAGCTTTTCAAAACTAATTTGTTATTTTGTTGGACTTTGAGTAAACACCCATACTTAGATACTCTTGTACTTATGGATAGATTCCTGTACTCCAAAACAAGCCATTCCATGTTCATGAAGACTGTACATAAAATCAAAAATAATTCCTGCCTCTATCTGTGGATATCTTTTGATGGTTATATGGATTATATCAGAAGAACATCTGTCTTAGGATGGATGGAATAATTACTGAATAAGATTCATAGAAACCAAATCAGAATTAGAATGATTCCCCACTCTTTGCAGAGAGTGCTTCATCTAATCAGTTTTGCAGCAAAAGGCAGTCTGTGTTGGAGCAATCTTCCCAGAATGCACTGCCCCTTCATTGTCTGTTATGCTCAGTTTAATGTTTGATTTGTTTAATCTGTGAGTGTGTCGTTACAATGTCTTGCTTGATGCACGGACGTTCTGGTCTGGCGAGGGCCCCAGCAACTGTAAGCAAAGCTTGTTACTCTAAATTAAAGGGTAACAAACATTCATCATTCGGTTCAATAGATATTTGGAGTATTTCTTGCTTTCGTGGAAAAAAAAAAAAAGGGAATGAGATTCGTGGTGTTTATCCCGAAGCGCTACGTCTGAACAGCGAATCCCTGACCCTTACGAAAAACAACTAATCAATCTCTCCTGTCTGCTGGATGTTGCCAACAGGCAGAGAAGCAGCTGGACAGCCTGCTTGCCTGGTGTAGTAGGAACAAGTTAATATATTGGCAGCTGAATAAGTCTCTGTGCAGCCTCTAGCTGCTTTATAATGAATTCCCTGATGAACAGGGAAACTATCAGAGTTTTACTGCAGGCTCTGTGTGAGGCTGACGCCTCACCTTACTGACCAAAAAAAAAAAAAAAAAGTGTACACATGCACTTTAGGAGCTGCTCGGCACAGATATTAATAAAACACATTTTACGTCACAGATGAGGACCGGGGCGCGGAGGATCTTATTCAACAATGGAAGCCCAAAGCAAGCATGTTTACTCCGCGGGGTGAAACACAACGCCTGCGGGACCGACGCACACGGAGATCAAAGTTCTGTGCTTTCTCAGAGCTCGTTTTTTTTTCCAGGAGAGGGATTCTGTGAGGAGGAGAGGTACGTGGCTGCCGGAGCGCATCACTGGGTTTGAGATCCTTTTCACCGTGGTTTGGCACTGTTGTTGCAAATATGCAAATGGGATCCCATCTCATGAAAGATGAAGGGAGGCAATATGAAATCATCGCCGAAACTGCTGTGTTTTTGGAATTAATGTATTCAATGAAATGTGTATTGTATTCCTTGATGGCCTTCAGGAGGTATTTATTGTTATTTTATTTGTACTGAATATTCTGGCCTGTAATGAATGTGATAGTAATTACTAAATTAATAACCACACACCCAGAATGTCAAGCTGTTCTAGGAAACATTTGGTTGATTTGGACACATAGTGGTAAATAGTCAGCTATGTCTTTCTAGCTAGCTATTGATATCCAGCAGGTAAGTGAAACTTGGTGAAATGGAAAATGTTTTTCCCTTTCTCAGACAAGTTTCTGCTCTCTGAATATGGGTCAATAATACACACACACACACACACACAATAGTAACAATTATCCAAACACATATGAGGTGAGTCATGTAATTGTTCTTCACAATGATGTCAGACATAAATCATAACCATGACTTTGCAGTCACATTGTGAAAGCCCAAAGCTGATCAGGACATAAGATTTGTGTGGCACTACATTAAATTATTGTCATTTAGCAGATGCTCTTCTCCAGACCAAACTTACACAAGTTACATTTTACATGTTATTTTTTACTGAGGCAATTGTGAGTTAAGTACCTTGCCCAAGGGTATAACAGCAGTGGGCCGACAAGGACTTAAACCAGCAACCTTTCAGTTACAAGCCCCACTCCTTACCACTACACTACACTGCTGTCACTACACTACACTACTGTAACTAACAGAGGACAGGATATTATCAGTAAGCCATTCTCCACAGCTGATTGGGCAGAGCTTTTCATTACAGGGGAGTAATTAAACAGACTACCCTGAATACAGCATCAGGTTCATGAATTTCATGTGACTTTCCCAGCATCAATGCAAGCTGCACGTTGAACTTCACCTGAAAATTTGTCACATTCCTTTGCCGTGAGCCACTCACAGGGCCTTCAGCAAGCACAACTTATAGGCGAGAATTAATTTCAAGACTTTCAAGGCCATTATGCAGTGGAACTCTGTGTGCATAGGGGCCCAGATCTACACCAAAGTGGAGTGAAGGGGTATTTTGATGGGATGGGGATCGAGGTGGGTAAAGGAGATGAGCAGAGTCTATGGTGCAGCAGAGTGGGAGGACGGTGCAGAGTCAGCACAGATTACACATTCACACTGTTGGTTAGAATTTGTCTCCTTTTAGCGTGCTTTCTGCAGGGCGGCACGGTATTTTCCCTCCGATGCAGTTCCTGCTTAAAGAGACGAGACCCCCTGCCGAGACAGAGGAAGGCTAGATTAGCCCTGGGCTTCCCGGAGGATAGCACCCACAAACACACGCCAACAAACTCTGCTTGTCTGATAATCACTACCAGGCCCACAGACACTCCTCTGCCCCGCCCTTATCAGGAAACAGGTGCCTCTCTGTACAGTGGAGAAGGCGCCATGCTGTGATCTTGTGTTCACAAATTTAATTGTCTTAGAATCATTAAGGTAAAAATCCATGATGAAAGGAAGGAAAAAAGAAGCAGCTTGATAAAACATCTCTTCAGATTTGTTTCTTGAATTAATGGTTTTATTTTTAGCTGCCGTGCAAACACAAACTAGGCAATAATTGTCTATTTAATCAAAACTCATGCCAAGGGAAAGAATGTGACAATAATCAAAATTCTTGCAGTAATTACACTGCATTTTCCTCTGATGAATGTCTATTGAACAGTTTGGACATAACTCCACCCTGGATCTGCAGTATAGAGTGGCATAGTTCCATGCAGTGATATATATAAGGACCTGAGCAATGGCTCAAAAACTACATTACCCACAGAGCAGTTCAGCCTGGGGAGATTGACATAAGTAGCAAGCTGGTTCCACTTTCTAAATTAGTGGCTGCTGCTACCCTTTAAAAGGCTCAAACACATGGGAGACAAAGTAAGTGTTAAGGACAGGCACATAGGGCACTGATGTGTTTAGTGTGGTGTGTGAAGTCTTAGGCCTGCCACAAGGTAGATATTTAACCTTTCCTTCCATTTTTTTGTTGATTCTAAATATTCTTTTATGCGCCTTAGCAAAACAGGTTTCTTATTTTCTGTGGGTGCGACCACTTTGTTGTCCTACCTATAAATTGAGAACCCCAAGCTCAAATTTAGATTTTTGATGTTGAGTTTGTTCCCGAGTTAGTATTATGCTTCCAATGTTTGACTTTTGGTCGGACCTCAGGTTTAGCTGCTAGTTGAAAGAATGTCTTCCTGTTTAGTTGCAAGAGAGGCAAGACATGTATGTTGTTAGATACCATACACTTTAGCTAATCAAATTAAAACCTAATTTTTAAACCAGGTGTGCTTTGAAATGTTCCCATTTTAAAGCGGTGAAATGTCTCTTGGCTGTGTTGCCTAACAGTTAATGGCTCAGGTAATACACAAGATTTTGGAAGGACATCATCTGTGAAATAAAAAGGATCAAAAGCAGCTTTCTAAATTTCTATTTGACCTTTGGTTAGGACTACCCCCCCTCCCTTTTAAGAGGGAAACCTCTCATCTATCTAAGCATAGGGCAATACAACAGTCAGGCCATAAGGGTTTAGCTGTGATGTGACTTCAAACAAGCCATGTATTTCAGCTCCTGTGATAACATATTAAAAGTAAGGGGAATCCTTGTCTGTCATTTCAACCGATCATGACCAGAGGTGGACACCCTGGCTTCAGAAAGAAAGTCCTACCATGTATTTGTTCTAGCCATTCACTAAAGGAAGTGATTTCCCTTTAGCTCCTCTACCTGGCTGAAGAGTTGTGCTAATTAAATTCAGCCGGTGTAGTGCATGGGTGGAACAAATATGTGGCAGGACTTTTACTTTCTGAAGCCAGGGTGTCCACCTCTGACCATGACACCCCTTGAATTTGCAATTGGTAACATATTTTCGATTGATTTATAACTAAAACTAGAGAGGAATGTTGATTCTTAAACTGGTAAATTGTAAATTGTTAAACTGTGTGGTTTGCTTCCAAAAGGAAGGACCCAGTGAAGTTGTTTAATTGGTTCTCATTGTGCAGCTGTCAGGAATTTAAGCCAATAAAACTTAGAAAGTATTGTATGATCAACCTTTGCTTAAAATGGTGATGTATGTTGTGAGAGAGAAAAGAATTAGATGTTTTGTCACTCAAAGTTAACAACAAAGTGCCATAGTGGTTCTATTGAATACCCCCCTGCATGGGTGTATTTTACCCCTGTGAGAGAGAGGAGGGAAACTACTCACCCTTAGTTTTTTGGTATTGATTTTAACCTGCTCACAGATGAAAGGCATTCTTAGGGGAAGTTTAAAGCAGGCCCCATGAGGGTCCTGGCTCCTGATCCTTTTATTTCTGATATGAATCTCTTTAAAAAAAAAAAAAAAAAAACCTTCTAGAAATGATTGGCAAAAGTAGATAAAGTGGTTTCTTTGATGGTGGGAGGAAGTCTAACCCTCCCTATGAAAGCTCAGCCTTGTGTTTTTCTAGGTGATGAAGAATTTGCAGTGCTACTTTGCTGTCTCGGAGCACTTGCACTTATCTTGCATGGTGTTGCTGCGCTGAATGATTGCATATTTATTGTATTTGAGGAGTTATAAATGAATTTAAAGGAGAAGAAAGCATCCACCTTTGATATCCATTACACAGGCAGGCCCTGCTGTTATGACAGTGTCTTCCTGGAATTTCAGTGAAAAGCAGCACCATCTGCTGCCAAATCCCTTTCCCCCACTGACACAATGTATTACCGAGCATAGGGTGGGGCTGAGTTTTCACAGAAATGCTGGGTATGTACGGGATTGTCAAATTTTCATTAAATATTAATGCTGAGTATGTGCACGTTTAAAAATTACTTGCGCATGAGCTACAATGTAAACATTGCCAACATTATGACACATTGCATGATATTCAAGAAATAAAGACATTTATACGCAGCTGTATAATTGTCCATATATTAACAAAATGTCAGATGCTACGTGGGAATTGAATTTACGCAGAGTAATCGGCGCTACTAAATATTAAGCAACTCATTTTTATGCTATAGCTCATATACTGTACATTTGCATTGATTCCCTTTTCATGTTGTGCCTCATATTAGACGCTAGATGGCAGTAATTCTCCACTCTGCCTTTAAAAAAAATTCTCAAGAAAACAGTCGATCTTGCCTCAAATTTTCAAATACAGTGGCCATAAAAGAAAGGGGGGATAAATACATCGCTCCCTAGTGTACACAATCTTAAAATATCAGTAACTGAAAATAATTCTGAAGGTGTGTTTCCTCACCTAAATTTATTCCTCCCCAGTTTATTTTGCATTTGAGTCTCAGATCCATAAAGTTTTAAAGCTTTTTTATTTATTTATTATTTATTTACGTAAGTATTTATTTATTCTTCATTTTTTTACTGAGGTAATTTCAGCAAATGCCCTGCACTCATTTTCATTATTGCCAGAAATGAGAAAGTGGAAATGAGTGAATGTCAGCGTGGATGAAATGGGAAAGACACTGCACGACAGAAAACAGCAGAATCTGTACTGTACTGAGACCCACTATGAGAGAAAGGAAGCAGCCTCAACACTTACTAAGAGCCCCTTACTAAGCTGAAGAGATTTTCCTGAAGCCTCTTTAAATAGTAGCATGGACCAGAACTCCTCTAACTTAAATACTTTTCTAAATATTACCAAATTATGCATTTTTTATTCGTACTGAAAATATGACAGCTGGTGCCTGTTACATGTTCACCTGTCTCCTGCTTAACCATGCAGAATCGAGCACATCCCATGAACGCTCCTGCTTCAAGTCAAAACGAGGTCAACCTCCAGTCCTTTTGTATCTACATCTACAGGCCAACTGTTACCTTCACGTCTATCACCATGACTGACTGCTACCCATTACACAGCTCCTTCTTAAAAAGGAGACGAATATAGTTCACCTTTTCCTCACCTCGACTTCTACTTTTCCAGTGCTCTGAACCACCCACTTTAGTTTGTATAGTTGTGTTGTTGAGTGGTCAGTCTGCATTCCCATAGCTGAGTGCACTGTGGCTCTGTGAGAGATTCTAGGTTCCCGTGTTACATTACATTTATTTAGCAGATGCTCTTATCCAGAGTAACTTGCATGGGTTACAGTTTTACAAGTTATCCATTTATACAGCTGGATATTTGCTGAGACAATTGTGGGTTAAGTACCTTGTCCAAGGACAGCGGCAGTGTCCCAGTAGGGAATCAAACCAGCAATCTTCTGGTTACGAGCCCTGCTCCTTACCACCATGCTACACTACCGACCATGTTGTGTCCTACTTTTTAAACCATTCAAGCATCTCCTGACAGTTGAATCAATCCTTTAACCTTTACGAGGAACTGTCAGCTAATGAACAAAATGTGGAATAACAGTCTGTTAAAGTGAATGGGAGCCCTGGCATGAGACCACACCGTTTTCTCTTTATATATTTTTGCAGTAAAAGTAGTTATTTCTATTCACAACACAGTGCTTCTTTGTACCGTGACAGTTATATACAGCTTAGTCATGTTTACACTAAGTGTTTGGAAATAACAAAAAAAAGGCTATAAAAATACCCAGTACTCATAAATCACTTGGTCAGATGATAGCACATGCCAAACCAAAGTGTGCCCTCTTGAGGTGAGAAATTGAATGTGTGTGGGGAAACCATGGGTTTGTATTATTTGCTGTAAAAACTTTTTTTTAGGGAGCAGGCATTGTAACCCAGAGGTTGCCAGTTCAGTTCTCAGGTGAGGCACTGCTGCTGGTGAAGTGAGTTACTTCACCCAAACTGCTTTTGTAAAATAGTTGTATAAAATACATACGTAGCAGCGTAAATTGATGATATTTAGTTAGGCATCTACAGAGCAACTTACTGTCCCAACCCGACAGGACCACTTTTCTCAGACATGATCCCTGTCTGTACTGATACTTCAGTGATGGAATGAACTCCCCTGGGGGGTAAGGACAGTGGAATCACGGGCCATCTTCTGACGCAGACTGAAGACCCACCTCTTCAGACTGCATCTCGGTTCCACTTCTATCCCCACCCCCTAAACACCTGCTACTTCTTGCACTTGATGTCAATTGTACGTGTAGTATTATGCTGTATTACGAATTCATGTTTACAGGACTGTTGTATTGTAGTATACTTGGCTTTTGTCAGAGTGCACAAGTTACTATTCAAACCCTACCACAAGTTATGCTTACACTCACTGGCCTGGGAGTGTTGTTAACCTGGTCTAACTGCTCCTCATTTAAATTGAATGGGTACACTTATAATCTATTGTGATGGAATTCACTTTGGATAACAGGGTCTACTAAATGCATGTCATGTAATGTAATGTAGGCGCTGTGGATATAATACAATGTAAAATGCTGCTTGTGAGACACGCAGCACGTGAAATCCTTGGTGATTGATTGTTTCGCGTGCCAGTGTCCCCTGTGTTCTGGCTGGAGCATGACTGACAGCACAGGTAAGATTCAGCCTCACTGCAGGAGTAGGGCTAGGTGTATGTGAGTGTATTATAGAGCTGAGTCATTAGAGAATAAAGAGAGCTTACATAACAATCAGTAATGTGATGCAGGACCTCCGTCCCCTGGCTGTGATCCAGAGCTGCTGCTGATCCATTAGCCGCTGACAGACGCCCTTTTCACGACGCGCCGAGCGCACCTGTGGCTCCCGCCGTAATTAACGCACTCCGGCAAACCCCGTCTGTCCTCCGCCGATGCGCCAGAAGACTCTGAGGCTCCGCAGGTTCGTCTGATCATCCTCCTACCGCCTCCTCATCTAGCCAGTGTTCAGAGGAGAGATGATGAACAAATCCTGAATTTATCTGTTTTTATTGTTTGTTATTTGTTTACCAGTCTTCTCCAGGGACATTTGTGTGTATTACATTTGCATTAGTGTTTTCCCTAACCCTGCATGTGCATACTATCTATGATAAACCCTAACCCTGAATGTAAATACAATCTATGATAAACCCTAACCCTGAATGTAAATACGATCTATGATATACCCTTTCCTCCCATCCCCTAGGTATGCTGCCATAATGTTAGCCTGCCAGGGTTTTTTTTCTTGTTGCACACTGGCACCTTTTTCACTGCCCCTCCTCTCCTGCCTCTCTGTTCTACATCCCATGCCATTATCATCCACTAATCACTGTTGTCTGTTTGCTTCCTATCCCTGCTCTGGGCTCCTGTCCGGAGCTGTAGCCCAAGCGTCTCATCCCGATTTCCAGTCCTCGCTGCCCTGCCCATCAAAGCCAACTGCGTTCCAAGAACTGGACATCCTAGGAGACATTCTTATAATCACTCTGCTGTTAATTACTATTGTCTATCAATCTTAAATATCTTAAAGTACATTGTATAACTTGTCTTTAACTATCTGCCCAGTGCCGGCCAGAAGTCTGCTCAAGGTTTCTTCCTGATAGGGAGTTTTTCCTTGCCACTGTTGCCTTAGGCTTGCTCTCAGGGGGTCTCAGGCCTGGGAACAATGTAAAGCTGCTTTGTGACAACTTGTGTTGTAAAAAGCGCTATACAAATAAAAATGAATTGAATTGAATTGAATATACTCTAACCTTGAACGTACATACTATCTATGATATACCCTAACCCTGAATGTAAATACTACAGTATCTATGATATACCCTAACCCTGAATGTACATAGTATTTATGTGATACCCTAATCCTGAATGTACATACTACCAGTGACATACCCTAACCCTTAATGTGCTTGCGGCCCATGATATGCCACGATACCTGCTGATAAGGACTTTAGATCTTGGGCCTGACTGTAATTCAAGTTGTAGTGAGTGACTTTAGCAGGGCGTTTAAACGGGCAGTTGAGACCTCTCTGCTATTGGTGTTTAATAACTCATCCTGCAGAAGTGTCCCCCCCATTTGGTGACATCTCCAGTCATGTTCTGGCACAGCGCTCACACACACACACACACACACACACCTGCACCTGATAGCAGTTATGTCTCATTACTGAATCATGCTATTCAAATATGACCAAGTCCCGTCTGAGACCATGCACCGATAGTAATAATAATTCATACATATTCAACAATAAAGACTGCGTTCAATAAGAGTAATCTGCATATTTTAAGGCAAGCTAATACACTCCAGTTACTTACGACAAAATCCATGCTTAAGATATTGTAAAGATTAATGAAATTAATTTCAACAGGTTTTTACATCAGATTTTTATTTGGGTTTATACATATATATATGAAGGCCCTTGTGTGACCCAGTCTGGATTAGAGCTGTTCCCCGCTGGCTGGCCCCATCGCTCAGTGTCATCAGGGCCCTTCAGCTCATTCTGAATGCTGTTGTTCAGCTGGTTCTCTGCCTCCCTAAGTCTGCCCATGTCTGGCCTCTATTCACCTCCCATCACTGGCCTCCGGTCACAACTCACATCACATCAAGACCCTGGTGCTGGCCTTCCAATCTGTCGTCATCACACCTTACACTCCTGACACACCTGGACGTTTGGCAGGTTTGGCCCTCTGTAATCACACATCCCGACCTGGCAGTGCAACCAGCTGCCTGCACCCGGACCTGCAAGATTGTTCTTTATGCTTCCATCTGTTCCTTACCATGGCTCTCAGAAACTGGATGTGTCCAATGCCCAGCAACCAGTACCTGATCACTGTTACATTATAATATTGGCATTTAGCAGATGCTCTTATCCAGAGCAACTTACACAGGTTTTGTTTACATGTTACCCATTTATACAGCTGGGTATTTACTGAGGCAATTCTGGGTTAACTACCTTGCCCAAGGGTACTGGGGTACAGCAGTGCCCCAGTGTGGAATCAAACCAGCAACCTTTCAGTTACTATGCTACACTGCCGCCCCACTGAATACATAATTAAATTTTGCACTTTGTAACGGTGCTTTGCACATTTCAAGGCACTATTGTGTTAGCACTGACTTTAGCACCATACTATAACAATGCTAGTAAAATGTCAGTAAGGACCATTGTCATGCTGTGTGCACACCTTAAAGAATTACTGTGGTAAACGTTGATTTTGGCATCATTTCATGTCTTGATGCTCTTTGTTGCCGACTGCTTTGTCAGGGAGTCACAATGCATTCTGGTATGGGGGATATAGAAAATGTCTTACCGTGGTGGTCTTGTAAGGCCCTCTGGGAAAGTGCATGTTTGATATAAATGGCTAATAATTATAAAAAACAAAGGATCTTCTTCTTTAGCACTGAACCGAACATACGTTTGGAAGTTCTGTCAACTTACCACTTGGCCATTAATGCATTAGTTGAAATAGCAAGAAAAACAATATCATACATTAATAAAATAATAGGTAGTTCATCAAAAAGTGAAAAAAAAAATCAAATGATGTCTGGCAGCATTTCATGCTCTATTTGGCAGACATTTCATCTCCCTGCTCTGTCTGAAATGGACACCTAATACTACCTCGGTTTCATTGGTCTTTATTTCCTCCATTGATTTTTTCGTCACTTTTGTCCTACTTTCATGTCTGTGGTCATTGAGTTTGGAGCAATATATCACTTAACTAGAGTTTCCCTGTGGTCCAGTGGTCACAGCTCAAACTCTGATAAGGTCATTACAGTTGGCCCCTGTAGTTTCTGTTGTTTTTCTAAAGTAATGGAAGAAGTGAGGAGGAAAAAATTACTGGCTTGCAATTCTGCTGTTCTACCATTAGGTGGCACATTTGTTCCTATATATAATTCAGAAAAATGACTTGCCAAGTGGTATAAAGTGTACGTTCATATGAATTTTAGGATGTACATAAACCCTTTATACAAATATTGCACCGTTTATACCTGCGTTGTATATTGGATCATGGGTAGAACCGCAACAGCAACCACAAAGCTGAATTACTGTTCTTCACCTTTTTAGTCTTTCTTTCTGAATACTGCATTACCTATAAGCCCAGTATTTGTAACTCAGTTAAATAATAAACACAGTTTTTTAAAACACACTGCTACATCCTCTCCATGAACATGCTTTATGAACTGCAGCAACCTGTGTGGGATGGCTGGCTGCGAAGCCATCGGAGGCATGCCCAGTGTGTGAGCTGTACGAGGGACCCCCAGTTTCGGTTGACCCCAGTGTGTGAGGGACCCCAGAGATGGGTGAAGCACGGTGTGAGGGACCCCAGAGATGGGTAAAGCACTGGTGAGTGGGGCACCCTGGGATGGGAGAAGTATGGCAGGGGAATGCGTGAGGGACGCCATGGTGTGTGAAGCGCATGGGCACGCTTTCCGAAGGGGAGGGCAGTGTGACGGAGTGCCGTCACTACGGTTGAATATGCGCTCTGACTGTCACGCCAATGAGCCTGGCTCTTTGGCGTCATGGTCAAAGTTGCATGTTTGGTACCCTGTAGACCTGCGTTCGAAGCCGGGCGGGGTGACTGCTCTCACTCTTCGCTACATTCTGTTAAGCCATCAGCACAGAAACACAATATTGCATCTATATAATTAACATTCACCAGCCATATGGTTCTCCAGTCACAGAACAGAAGTGTTAATCTATTTTAATCACCTCAAGCATACCATTATACTCTAACAAGCTGAGATCACCTAAATATATTCTTTAACTTAACACAGGGGCATATTGAGATGCACTGAACACTTGGCATTTTGAAAGAACTGTTTAAGTACTTGAGTTCATGAACAGCAGAAATCTGGAGGCGCTGGCTGAGTCTGCCTGCGTGTTTCAGTACAGGAGATCCGAGGTTTTGTTTCACTGCGTGACGACTGTCTGTGCAGAGCATGCTGTGTCTCCATTCATTAAGAGCCGTTTCCAGGATGAGACGGGGATTCTCATTCCTCAGCTGGGGAGTTAACAAACTGGGAGACTGCAGCTGAATCTGGAGTTTATGAGGTTTGACATGTACACGGGTTTGACTGCATTATTAACCGGTTCAGCAGAGACCCTCACGCGCGGCGACTTGCGTAGCTCAGCTCCTAGTTCCCTCCCTTTTTTTCACCAAGTTCAATCCATTTATTCAGCTAAGACTTTAAGTCAGGTCATTTCAGATGAACACTATACATTACAAACCGGAGTGTCACGCTCCTCCTAATCCAGCAAGCTTCAGGTCCTGATCCACCACACATGCTGTACAATCTGAGTGGCCGTTTCTTTCCTCCTTTTCCTTGAGGTACATTATAACCTTGGAGCAGCAAAGCCCGTATTTGCATTCCCATTGCTGGAGAGATGCACCTTACGAGATTCAGGGCATCAATAATTTAATCTGCCAATAGAGGAGGATAAAATGGATTTTAATGCCTTCCTGCTCAGTGCTGGTGCTGCTGCCGCTTCATGCTGTTGCTGTAGATGATCAGGACTGACTATGTTACTATATAATTGATAAATGCTGGCCGGTCTCAGGCTCTTGCTTATGTTACATATATATTTTATATACATGTATGTATGTTGTTCAGTGCAGGTGTAAAACCAAAACAGTAAATATTTAATGTATTTACTTATAATATTTATAATTTCCATTCACTGGGCCTAAGATGATCAGACAATCAACTCCATTACAGTTTCCAGCATGGTTATAATTGCTTTTATAATGTTACAAAGCCCTACAGATTTCTACATAATCTATCCAGCTGTGTAGCTGATGATGAGTGATATATGAATTATGAGGCATGTGAAATATCCATTATGATCATTATCAGTAGTAGTAGCAGTGGTAGCAGTGTGGTTCTATTGGAACTTGCATGGTTCAGTCTTCAGTTCCTCTTTCTTGTGTAACACTCAACAGTTGGTGCAAAGCAGCCGTGGGACCTGCAAGGTTATGTCCATTAATTGGTGCCATTACTCATAGGGGGTCAAAGCCAGTGACAGCAGCTGGCTGCACCATGCATTCACACCTGTTAGAGGAGCTGTAGGCAGGTCTGCAGGGGAGTCCTAAATAAATCTGTCCACAATTTGCTTTATTTCCAGCTCTGAATACTGAACACCAGCAAGAGCTATCAGAGAGTCAATGAACATGATGAAAAATATGCAAGAGTCAAGCTAAAAAAAAAACATGTAGCAGTTACTGAAAACTGTGACACTGCTGTTAGATTTCCTTTGTGACAAGGTCTAATTCTGGGATTTTGAAGAATGTATTATTATAATATTACACTCTGATTCAGGGTAATTATCAGTTTGTTCATATTTAACAATGAATAATGAAATAGAGCAAGAGGTGCAGCTCTTTCATTGGAAGTATCTTTTTTCATAACATTTGGTGATTGGTACATGTTGTTCTGTTATGAAAAACTAACAGTTTCATTATTCAAAGTTATGGGCAAAGTTCAGATGCTAGATGGCATATTCTGACCTTTAGAAAAGCTCTTTATTTAACATTAATATCGTTATTAATGGCATATTTTGGGGGGGAAACGGCAAACAAAAAGAAAAAACCACAACACAAACAAACCCACATTTAAAAGGTCACATCACAGATGCCTTATATATTCTGTTTCTTGAATAATTTATGCAGTTAGGACAAGGTTTCCTTCCTCATGTTCAGTCTTTTCAAAATCGATATAAGCAACTCCATGTACATCCATGCGCATATTGACCCTTCTGGTCAGTCTTCTCATTGCAAAAGTAAAATCAGTCAACATATTTTTCACTCATGCCACTGCAAATGTCAAATGGAATTTTCACATAACGAGCGAATAATTTAACTTATTTATATCCAAACAGGTAGGAGATGTCCTCAATCTGTGTTACAAAAATCATAATCACTTGAGGTATTTCTATTAAAGTGTGACCTGTAATCTCAAAATGTACTCTGTGTGGAGTGAATTTTTGTTAGTGTTTTTCATCTTCACCTTCCTTTCAGATTCAGATGCTGTTTTAAGACTGAAGTCCTGAATCCATTTTTGGTGTCTGTTAGACTGACACCAGTTTAATAAAGAAAGACAAAAAACAAACAAAAAGATCAACATTGCCACTATAGGAAAGGTAGTTTGCTAGTTCATTATTATCTTATCTTGTAGCATTCATGACAGTTAAGCTAGAAATATGTGGATTTATGTCTGAATCTGTCAAGGATTAAATTAAAATGATGAAAATGGCCACTAGCAACAAGAAAGTGCTTCCAAATTTGATAATTCAATGTATTAAGTGAAACTAAGAATAATGTCTCAATTACATGAAATTAAGACTTAACTACCACCTGCTACTGTGAATGCAGGTTTGAAAACTTGTGTGAAGTCTGGTGGTGACCAGAGAGATGGTCAATATGGCTGACAGGAAATGGGAATTGTGGCAGTCTTATATACTCCTGACCTTTTTATTCTCCTTGTGCATTATAAAATGTATAAAATTTGCTTTTACCACTTTGGTATAGTACATGATGCTAGCACACAATGCAAGATCAAAATGCATTTCATTTTTCATTTCAGAGGGAATTTGTAGATAGAGTGTTTGCCCTTAAGAGAGTTCAGTTGTGAGAATGAGAGGCCATGTGCAGATATGACCATGGAACAGGATAGATTATGATAGATTGGAGTGAGGGGATACATTTAGTCAAATAAGAGCGAGGAAACCATGGAACAGGATAGGCAGAAGTGAGAGAACCATGGAATGGGATAGCTTACAATAGATAAGAGTGAATGAACTCTGGAACAGGATGGATTTAGCTAGATAAGAGTGAGGAAAGTATGGAATGGGATAGATTAATTTACATAAGAATGAGGAAATCATAGAAAGGGGTAGACAGGAGTGAGGAAACCATGGAACGAGATAACAGGATAAGGACATAGATAAGGATAGGTAAGAGTAGGTTTTACTTTGCTGTAAGATGGCAAGGATCACACCCCCTCCACTAGACTCCATGGAGGAGGAGAGGCACAGGAAGAGGGGTAGAAACAGCAAGCTGAGAAGAACTGAGGTGGAAAACAGTAGGTATGTGGGATTTGCATAGTCAAGGAAATGGGTGTGGACTGTCTTGAATCTCCTGTCACAAACTCTTTGCTATCCAAACCTAAAAAAATAACCCATAAAGTCACTGCAGTCCAGACGAACTGCATACATGCACAAGCCTTACACTGTGTCTGAAGATGCACACAGATGCACACAGAAGAGGGGGTTATATTAGCTATGTGCCCTCTGCAGCATTCTGGTCAATAAGAGCCCCAGGCTAGCTCTCCCGTAGCCTTAGGTAAGACTACAGCAGCTTTGGGGCAGAAGATTCTGTTTCATTAAGAGTGTGGATTTTTAATGATAAAACAGTCTTAGCAATGCAGACCGTGTGTGTGTGTGTGTGTGTGTTCGCAAGCATATTCTCTGTATGCTACACTGTGAGTAGACTTCAATATATATTTATATGTAATATATTTGTATTTATAAAAGAGCTCCCTGGTGGGTAAAATACATAAAAGTACAACCACACTGTAACAAATTCAGGATGGTGATGTTCTTTACAGTGAGAGAGATTTTTGTGAGAACCCCTGTGCTTTTCAAGACTATCATTATTCCTCACTGTGCTGTGTATTCAAGGATCCCTTCTGTTGTGCTCGTGGCAAATCGCTCTGTCATCCACACTGCGGAGCATCCACTGGCTGTTGCCTTGATGTAGAAATGGCACACATCATGCCCTCATTAAATCCAGGTTTCAGCTGCCACCTGGCAGACGGAGCCGGCTTCGAAACACGGATCCTGGCCCTCCTTTGCTGTGGCACATACACGGTGAAGACAAAGACGGTGGAAGCAGCTCCCGGTGTCTCCCACGCGAAGGTGTTGATTAATCACACTTATTAACTCTGTAGCTCCACATATCAACATAGCGAACGCGTGTGGGATTTCAGCGTTAAATTGGAGACTAACTTGCGCGCCGATCACGCTTCGCGATGCTCGGGTCCCATTATTGCAGACGCATCATCAAAAAATCACGGTGAAGTGAAATGGTAATCCGCTGCGGGCCCGGGAATAAAAGCTGAAGAACTCCTTCGCTTTCGAGCCACGAATCACCTCCGAATGGTGTGCGAGAAATGTTTCACACGTCCGACATAGCCGTACTTTATTTACTCTTCTTTCGTTATTTCCTCGGAATGGCATTAAATTTGAGTGTTTTTTTTACCCCACTAATAATGCGGTGAACACCGTTAAAACATTTGCCTCAAGATGACCTTTAAGATTTCCTGCCAAGGCAACACACCAATACTGTCATATCGTACACACTTTTCATTTAGCTTGTTTGTTCTGAATTATATAAAATCGAATTGACTTGTTTTCTTGCAGAGCGAAACATGTAATTTTCCACAAAGACGATCTCTCCTCGACTTCCCTGGCGACCGCAATGACTAATAACGCAGAAAATAAGGGGGTGGTCTCATTTCATCAGGATGCAAAATACCGATAGATTCTGTTTCCCGAACTCCAGCATTAAGTTAATTTGTGCATGCTAGCAGTTGCTGACTGCTCTGAGCTGGCGAAACAATCTACATGGCGATGTCTTCTATAAACTAACACCATCGCTGCAATGAATAAAAAGCCCCCCATAACTGCCTAGTGATAGGGCTGCTGTGCCATTGTCATCCAAAGCTATAACACCAATTTTGGGGTGTCATCCGGGATTTGGGGTGTCATCCAGTCAGGAACCAGGGGTGTCATCTCCATCAGGATACCGCAGACATAGTGCAAAGCATGACCTTTGACCCATGTGCTATCAGATGTTGCGTCATGTCCAGGCATAAACAAAACTGCAATACGCATGATTTTCTGCTGTCACAATAACTCACAGTAATACAATAGACTGACTCTGAGAACTGAAAAGCATATTTAGATCTATCCAACACCACAAGTCTTTTCTCTGCAGCTGAGTCCAGACACAGATAGGCTCCTCATTCTCCAAGCTTGCTCTGGACTGTGCTACAGCACATTTGCATTTAGCAGATTCTCTAATCAAGAATGCTAAATAAAAATGCATACAAGAACTTTAGCCTGAAAGCCAAGCCGATGCTAAAGCAAGTCTCTCAGCCTGACCGTAGGGGTCATTACACAACATGTAATATTCTGTCAAGTGAAACAGTAGTTGCAGAGGAAGTTTGATGATGCAGAAAATATTTTTTTGGATATAGCACGAATGTGTAGAGTTCGGTTTAAGTTGAACCAAGATGCAGTTGGAGCAGATGAGCTTTGTGACGAAATCGAGTTTCCCTCCTGCGTCACGCACGCACACACGCACGCGTTCACGCACGGACGCATTGTTCCGATGCGCTTCCCTTTACCGTTTACTGTTAACTGGTTAGGTTGCCACAAATAAAATAAAATATATATTTTTTGGTGCAACAAAGGGAATTTCTTTAGTGCTGACAATTACGGATGACATGATAACGGTTGCGGACACTGGTTCCGTCAACAATTCAATAAACAAACTTTTTTGAGTTGTATGGTGGGCAGTAAAAAGAGATTAATGCTCACGTCTTTTGCATATTTAGATGTGCCACTTAAAACACCCCTATTTTACAGCAATGTCAAACTTCTGCTACATTTACAAATGCATAAATGGGTGTAACTTACCGGAGATCCTGATGGGTTGTAGCGTTGCTGGACGCCGCCATTCTAAGAGGCGCGGCCGTGGTGCGGGTGCACTGATAGCCTACGGAGTGTTTAAAAAGTGATAATGGGGAGAACTGTAACTGTTGCCACTGTAATACCGGGGAATGTAAAGAGCTGGGGGAAATGTCATCAATCTTTTTTTCTTGTCTTCACACCTGTAATGTTACAGTGAGCTGTGCGCAGTTCTGGATGTTCAGATTCCATTGTTTAAGACCGGGTGGAGTCTAGAGCAGACCTTTAATCATTTTCAGGGGTACACTGAGCTTATGTGTTTGGGTTTTGAAAGTTTGCTTTGCCCAGTAAGGACTGCAGGTTTCTCCTGACTGTCTTTTATTTGTTTTGTGTTCGTATTTCGTGGTAATTTTATATTTAGTTGCCTTAATAAACTTCATCACTTGGGCATTCCAATTTTGTGGCTAATTGGTGTGCCCTGCAACCTCAACACCACACTTACCCTTTGACAAGAGCATCAGATAAATAACTATTCATATCTTTCTCATATGTTTAAATTTCACATTGTCTGGTCATAAACTGTCAGCATCGTGTCCTTTTCCAATGGTGAGAGATACCTTTGATTGCTTTTTGCAGAATCCTAAAAACTTTCACAGATGTAATAAAACATATAAAGATAATACGATATGGGATTTGCCATTTTAAGGTTTTGATATTTCAAAAAATGGTACTTACTGCAGACAGAACCCCTTAATTCTAACCCCTCTGATAGCCGCATCCGTGTCGACTGCACTTTCTTGGGGGCAGACAGAAAACTTGGTGAAATTCCCACCCGCATCGTCAAAAAGCAGTTAAATCCATCGAAGCAGCTCCTTCTGATGACCTTCTGCTGGCCTCTCTGTCTGGATGAGGCAAACTCCACCAGACACCAGGGAACAGATTTTGGGAGGAATTACTCTGGAGATGAAGGGGGAAAGACGTGGATTTTTCTGTCCAGCTGGCTAAAAGCAGTCTCTGCCACTAACAAATCGCTCTGGGTGCGTCTGTCTTTGGAAGTGGCCTCTGATCATTCCCCCTGGGTCACTGTGACCATCTTGGGCACATGAACACTGCTGTGGTTTGCTAGTACTCTCTGCGCTCATGACCCTGTCACCATACCCTTACAACACACCAGCCACTTAAAGGAACACAACAAGCCGTGGAAGAAAAAAAACACTGTAGCTTGTCACACAAAGCACATTTTGGTTAGAAAGGAGTTTGGCCAAAGTTTCAACAACAGCTTACAATATTTGAAATAACAGCATCACTCGTTAATTATATTACAGCAGACAGAAATTGCCAGAGAGAATGACACATGGCCTACTTAATGATATTTTAATTGCTTAATGTAATAAGTACCCATAAATCTTTTTTGAACTATAATGCCATTGTATTGTTTTATGTATTTCAAATGCGAAAAGCGCTGGGCTTTTATGAAACATTCTGAAATAAACTGTCACTGTGCATTCACTCATTTATGATGCAAATTTTTCACATGTCAGGGAACAGGTTGTGAAAGAACTGTCAAAAATAACTGAAAGCAAAGTCTAATTATCGAATGCAAGTGGGTTCACCTAAACTGGAAGAACAAACTTTCCCATGTACACGCATACAGACAACACATTGGAAAAACAAAAGTGCCTGAAATCAACACTGATAGTGTAGAGTGAACAAATTGTGTTGAACCCAAAACAACTGATGAAATAGTCCTCTTTTATGAAGTGATGGTCAAGGTGATGGTGATCGCTTTTAAGGTGATGATGTTCTCATTTCTCATTCTTGACCTTCATTAACATTAACCTCCCGCCCGTTTCACGATGACTTCGAAGTGACAGCTCCATTTCTAGACATAACAGCAATGTCAATGACACCCAGCCAATGCCGTTCTGTTGCCTCTACATTTCAGGAGTAAAAGACTGATGACAACGCTGAGAAAATATTACATTCTCTACATTCTGAGAAAGATGAAAACAGTGAAAGACTGGCACCTCTACGGTGGTGTAGCACACGCACAAACACACACACACACGCGCGCACACACACACACACACACACACACAATTCCGAACCAATTCTTGTCCTGGAGAGACAGATCTCTTTGTGTGCTATTAAATAAAACAACAGAATGCAACTTTGGCACTTGCCCCCGTAATAACACTATAATATTATTATTATTGTTATTATTATTATTAATGATAAAAAACAGGCTCAGGCTTAGGGTCTCCCGCATGACTCCTCCGCAGATGAAGACCGGTGTAGGTGTTTGACGGGTAAACTGAAGCATGGCTGTGTTCCCGCTCACAGGGAAGCGATGAGGCAGAGACCCACCGCAGGGGTGGGGAACAGTCCGACGTGGCAGCTCCGCGTCTCAGAGCGACCCGCTCCCCCGTCCCACACACACATACACACACACACATCCAAAGTCAACACAAATAAAGGTGATATGAGGATTCCTCTTTCCTTTCTCCTTCCTTTTGCCTTAACTGTGAGGAGCCTGTCACCTGCTCCATGACGGTGTGTGGCTCGGGGCCTTCTTTGCCAGAACTGGCAGTCATCTCCGCTGCCTAAACAAGCTTAATATTTCATCAGAAACAGCGGAGAAGGAGCAAGGTCATGGGGGACTTGTTTCACAGTCACACAGGCAGAGGAGGTCTGCGCAACTGGAAAAGGCCTCCCCCTCTGCCGCTTCTGAGTGCATGACATGAAGCGTATCACTCTGAGGCGTTTCATGTTGAGGCAGCTGTATGTTCCCTGTTCCACAGCAGTGAGTGTGAAGATGACACCATGTTCAATAACATGGACATTCCCTCAATGTGTATTTTTTACCTAATTTACACCCTGTATTTTTGCAAACTATGTGACATGTGGACTTTGTAACTTGGTTTTGCCTTTGTCGTTTGTGCATTTGTGCTTTTGTTATGTGTCTGCACAGGAATTGGATTTTTTTTTTTAATGACTGGCCAGGCCTCCCATTTAAGACAATGTACAAATGACAGTGGGGTATTTTGAGAGGGGAGAGTGTGAGAATAGTGGGTTTTTTAGAAAGTTTGTACTTTGCTTTGTTACACCATTTCAATCTTTTTGATCCTTCCCTTTCCCCCCTTTTAATTGTTCTGTTTTTAACTTGCCATATTTATTTTTACTGAATCACTTTTCATACATATATTCTCAGTTCCTGTGTGTTTTTAGAAAAAAAAAAAAACACTTGTATGTGAGAAGTAATCTGTGAGTTTCTGCACAGTAAGGAACAGCTTTTCAGCTGGATGAGAGCGACAGAGGTGTCAGATCCAGAGAGGAAGAAGACTAACAGAAACAGACTTAATGAAATGGATAGTGGATGACAAATGTGTCTGTCACCACAAAACGTAAGTGGAAAACAGCCGCGGAGATGACTTCTGTGAGGAAATTTAGGCATTGCGTTGAAAAAAAAGGCAAAACTGATTTCTTTTTTTTTTTTTTTGCTCCCTGTGGCACATTGTGTTGCATAACACCAGCAGACATTCAGTTCAGGACTCTACAAAAACAACATTTACCCCCCGGGTAAACTGCAGTAAAACATGAAATCATAAATGATATAAAACATTCTGTGAAAAATTCATCCAGTGATGAGGTTTATTCAGCTTCTTTGTAGCTGTGAGCGAAGTGTTGCAGATATCAGTAAAGATCTGGAAGAGCAACTCACATTAAGCCTAATTCAGAGCTGGGACTCAACCATTGCGGAGCTGGGACTCCACCATGATTCACTGCGGAGCTGGGACTCCACCATGACTCCATGACACCATGAGCTGAGGACAGTCATGTAGGAGGAGGTAAAAAAAAAGGGAAAGGCCAGTTCACGGCAGTGGAAACAATTCACTCGCATGTCTTCCTTTGGATATACTTCAGACACGCCAATTACTGTTAAAATGTCTCCTGAACTCAGAAGCACCTCCCACTCATTAGAACATCTGAAATATGTCTGAAGGATGAGGAGTGTGATATTTATTAGGAGGACCTTTGGGATTTTCCCTGTGTCAGTTTCCAAAGTTCCCTCTCTTCCGTTATGCCCTTATGAGGGACAATGACCTAGACAGAGCCTTGTACTTTAGCATTAAAAAAAGAACCCAGATCGTTATTTATTTAATGCCATCCAGGATCTGTAATCTGAATTCCGGTGATCGCATCAGACACGCAAGGATTCACTTTATTCGCCCACTGCCGGTATACAGAGAAGATTGTTCCAGCTGTCATTCACTGATCCAGCTCAGAGGCAAACTCTAAACCTTTTGTCCTCCACCTGTCCAATTTGAGATGTTCTCTGCCCTTTTCAGTTCTGTGGGAGAAAGAAAATCAGAGCTCCCCAGATGAATGCACAGACCGCCCCGCTGCAGAAATCTGCAGTAAACGAATGAAACAGACTGCGAAAGCACGGCCTTTTCTGGTCCATCAGACTGGAACCAACCGATCCTGCTCTCCTGCCCATTATAAAAGTATCATTTGATATATGCAGACCATCAAGAATCAATTCTGTAATAGCATAATCTGTAAAGACGTAGAAGGCTGTTTCATGAGGTCAGGTGTGCAACCGTTTGTGGCAGTGGCAGTGTAGCATAGTGGTTAAGGAGCAGGACTCGTAACCAAAAGGTTGCCGGTTCAATCCCTGCTGGGACACTGCTGCTGTACCCCTGGGCAAGGTACTTAACCCACAGTTGCCTCAGTAAATATCCAGCTGTATAAACGGATAACATTGTAAAAACAACTGTAACCTATGTAAGTCGCTTTGGATAAAAGCGTCTGCCAAATGAATAAATGTAAATGTAAATGTTTGGATCCGTGAGAAAATCCCACCAATCACTCTCTCCGCCGACCTTTGGGGCCAGGCCAGGAGAGTGTGTGAATGAATGGAGTCGAGGAAGTGTGTTGGGCATTTATTTTTTCTCAGGAGACTGCCATTAGTTTGAAACAAGCCATGGGTAAGAAGAGAGAACGCAGGCTCTTAAAACGATTTATCTGTACGGATCGAATGTCAGGAGAGATAAATGGAACTTTGATTTCTGCAGAAGCTCCACGTGGAGCAGTTCATATTGCATTGCTGCTCAGAAGCATCACTTAGAGTATCCTCACATGGCTGAACATGCTCTGGATTGCTTCTAAATTTTCATTGTTTGCAAAGTTTCCCTACAAATAACAATATGCATATAAACCTAACAATATAAAAATATAAACAAAGCACAGTTACTAACCGGGTCATTGTTAACCATCTAACAGAAACTTTTATTTTAAATGGGAGGTCTCAAAAATTGAATTCTGTCTTGAAATGTGTGAATTACCTCTTTTACAAATGCAACTGTGTGCATATCATGTAAAGTTTTTATGATATATTTGATTTTACAATATGCATGAACATGCATGAAGTGTAGCATATTCCAAGCATAGAACACAAAAACACAATTCATGAGTCTTGTATCAATTTATGTATTTATTTATTTATCTTGTGTTAAATTAAAGCATACTGCTACATGATATCTATACCGTTTCTAATGACCAAAATGTTCATGTCCAAGTGTGATCATTCTACTGAGTTATGCCATCCACAGCATTGTTTGACTGTTAACCTCAGGGCCACACAAGAGTCAATGTGATAATTTGTACTGTACTCTGCTGTATCTAGTAGTATAGCCTGATTTGTGTTTGCATTTCAACCGCCTGTAAAGCTTTGGCACTTATGTTCTGATGGTTCTGATGGTTATACTGAGATACATTATTAATACGATGTTTACTGACTGTAATTAATTTCAATGAAGAAAAAATATCCATATAACACTGTGACAGGAGCACCGCTTTTTAGTTTAGCTATAAATTTAATAGAAAAATTTAGTATAAGTTGATTTTTTCAGTGTTGCTACAGAGTACTTTGATGAAGATGACAGACTTGATCGACTAGATGATAGACTAGACAGACCAGAAATTACACTAGAGTTGACTTGGTGTACTGAACCCAGCTGCACAAAAGCCCTTTAAATCATGTTCAGAATAAAGATGCATAGTCATAGAGCACTAGTTACAGCCAAAGGCCTCCCCTGATCAAGCAAACCCGAGATGTGTAATGGGCAGGGAGATAAAGCCCAGTGTCAGAGAGATGGACAGGCGCCACAGGGAAAGTAGCACAGTTTGCTCCGCATTTATCTGGGCTTGTCTGAAATGAATTGATCCAGTCTCAGATTTCTCAGAAAAGACTTCACCGAGACCGTTTGACAAAGGGTGTACTGGCCTTGATCGAACCCACAGTATGTTATTCCATCGGCGAGAGCAAAAAAAACACCTGTCTCTGCTTGGGCTGCATGATACCGAATAAGGCCGTAATCAGTGGAACCTATCCTTAACTGTCAGTACTGAAGAGAGAGCTAGTTTCAGCGCCCACCAAGTGCATAAAATTGGGTAGAAGAGGGAAAACATGACAACTGCCGATTAAAACCTAGATTCAATCTGCTGTATGTGTGTTCGGCTCAATTAGACTTGCAGACAAGAAGGTGGATGAGAGGATTTTTCCTCACTGTATTTCTGCAAAGTTTAATTTTCTTTTACATGCTTTCATTTCAAAGATATTCTCTCAGGTCAACAACTTTGAAGTCAGGCACGGAAGTCATTAAAAGTTATTTCCTCTGACATTAACCTTAGAATGTGTCATGAAGAAAGCAGTGGCATCTTTTTTGTGTTTTGTTTGTTTTATTTCCCCATATAATCAAAGGTGGAGGAAGCACACCAAAAGATGTGTTTTGGGAAATCTTCATGCATTGTTACCCTTATACAAACAGCAAAAAAGACTGCTATAATACAAGCTAAGCACTCAGTTTAATAATACCCTGTAATTCATCTGCCCTCTGATCACATGAAATAACATATAAAAATGCACATGCATTTGGACCAGTGGGTTATAAAAAAGAAAAAGTCGCAAACTAAACTGCATTTTCTGATACCTATGTTAAAGGGCATATATGCCATACGGCATATGCATTTACTGCATAATGCCATTTTAGCATATATGCCATAAGGGTTTCAGATGGGGAAAAAAAAGACAAAATAGGAAAGGCAATTGCTTCAGAAGGAAAACTAGAGTAAGCTTTGAAGGAGCTGGATCCCTGACCATTATCAATAATGGTGACTGGACACAGAGAGAAACACATTGTGTTAATCTGATAAATGACGCTAAGCTTTTGTTCTGTGTCGCTTTGAAAATCTTTTGACGGAAGGCCTAACTGATTATAATTGAGCCTGACACTTCTCATTCATAACTTTGCAGTACAAAGCAATGGCAACTCCTATTCAATATTGACATGAAGGTTTAATGGAATTCTCTATAAACCCTGCACTTTCAGGACATGAAAGCAGATATAGCTTTGCTTTTGAAAATGCCTGAAAAAATTGCTGCAAAGCATTTTTCCCCACTTTGAACAGTTACATTTCATAAACGTCTTGTCAACTTCTCAACAAAAAGTCAACATTGTATTTAAAAAACATCAAGTCAGCAATAGTCAGCTCTTCACTGATGGCATTTGTCCAAGTGGGTTTGTGTACTGGATTTTTTTTTCTTTTCTGTGTTCTTATACTTTGTTCTTTTATCTTAGTGATCCCAGGCTGAGGGATCTCACTAAGGTCACCCAGCCAGTGTCAGGGTTTCAGAGACAACTGGCAGGTGTCCTTGTAACTGCCTTTCAGGTCCTGTTGCCTGCTGCTTCCCCAGTCTTCCTCTAGAGGGCCCTTCTTCCTGTCTGTGCCTTGTCTAATTTGGTTAAAAATTTTCACCTGTGTGTAGTTAGTCTAGTCATGGGTTTTGTGTGCTATATAGGCCCTGCCTGTTGCTTTGTACAGTGCTCAGTCTTGAGCCACCCTGCCTTGTGTGCTTTCCTGTGCCCTAAATTTGGTTGTTACTAGTCACTAGAAAAGATTCTTTGCCTTTTTTTTTTTTTTACACACCTGTATTTTGTGTGATCCAACCTCTCACCTTGTGGAGTGGCCCCACGTTATCTACTTTACTAGGGACCCCTCTCATTCACACAAAGAAAACAAGCAACGGTGAAGTCGCTGCTCATCAGAAGAGTGCCCATGGCTTTGTGGTGACTCTTAATGCAATGTGAATGAGAGGATTTATCATGTTCTTGTGAAATGGAGGAGACTGATTCTGGACGGGGGGAAAAAAAAAAACAGCCAAAAAACAAATAATGTAAGCATGTGGAATGGAGTGTTTCAGGTGTGAGTCATTTGTTGTCTTAAATGTTATGCTATGATTATCATTTTCCAAAATCATTATTGGCAAGTGGAATTCTGAATTGAAATGCGATAAGCCACACTCGATGGATCCAGTTATCCTTACATAAACTAAATCTTAATTTTAAAAACAAACATCAACTACCAAACAAAGTTGTATGGATTTTAAACATTTAGAATAAGGGCAACCAGGATATATTTTTTTTTAGTTTATTGCTAATATTTGTTGCTGAACTGCTTTGCTCAAAGCGTGCACTTTAACTTCAGTCAGGGGTAAGTAGGGGAATTTTCTTCCAAGTCGGAAGGTATGGCAGGTGAAGATAAGCACAGCTGGTCTGTTGGCCTTTAATAATGCATTAAAAGAAGTCACAACTGAGCACAGACTGTCAAGTCACCCATACACATACAGTGTGTCTATACACACACACACACACACACACACGCACACACACACACAACCTTATATACAGTACCAGTCAAAAGTGTGGACACAACTGACTAAGATAATGTGAAACATCCATTCAAAGTCAAGTTGATTTGAAGATGCATGTTTAAATGCTTGAAATTTGTTTCTTAGGCATCAGCTTCACTATATGTGTTTGTGTGTCTGTGTACGAATTTCTTTCCAAAAAAAAAATTAAAAGATGTTTGGCTACTTTGAAAAATCTAAAATAAGTTTTCATTTGTTAGTAGTTAGTTTTAATTTGTTTTTGTTTTGGTGACTGTGTAATTCCATTTGTGTTATTTCATAGTTTTGATGTTTTTATCATCATGCTAAAGTGTGGAAAAGTAAAAATTTGTGTGCAAACATCTGATACTGTATATGGGTTTATATACAATATGTGATACACATGCAGACTGACTGTGTTGAGCCATTTCACTAGTATTCTCAATGTGTATATGGACACTAATATTTGTGACCCTTATCTTCATCAGGAACAATATTTCATACATTTCTCTGGCTGAAACCTGAAATATTTCTATTTCTAGTTATTTTCAGTATATTAGGTATTAAATATCTTGCAGTATTACATCAACATGCTGATAAGACTCCCCTTAGATCCGTCAGTGAAATTTCATTTTGAAAGTTCACTGACGGATCTTGTACTCAATACACATATTTATGTACCAAAATGTGAAATGGATTTTGGTATTCTGAGAATTGAGATATCAAAATGAAAAGCAATGCCTTCAGTGATGGCAAGGCGGTCCTGTCTGCATTGTTTCCAAGACCTTGTTGCTGAGTATTATTCTTCATTGCACTTTGGCCCTGGAGAAACTGCTGCTGAAGGAGATGAGATAAAGAGCTCCCCAGAACTCCAATCCCCAGAAATCAGATTTCAACATGCTGGAAATGTTTAATAGCTTTGTCTGCAATTGCAACAAAATGGAAATCCCTTTGTTAATGCATTTGGTAATTTTTCGATTGCTTTAAACATGCACTGTATTAAGAGTCATTATTGAAAGCCATTTTAATTAAGCAAACCCCACAAAGTAACTTTGGAATTAAAAGAAGCAGTCTACCAAAATGAGGTTTTTTAAACCAGAAAATGATGCTTAGAAGTAGGTGAAAGCACTTAAAGAATTTTCTGCAGACTCAAGCAATTCATGGCTTAATCAGTCCTTACCCTAAAATTTACAAACTCAGCATATAAGTATTTAACAACTTATTTCTATAGTTATTGAGTCAGGCCACTAAAATACGATATCGCTCTCGGAACAACATGAAATTCTTCATGCATTCTCATTCCTCCACTATGGAACTTCAGTCCAGGAACTTGAAAATGGACTATCAGCATCACCTCAAATTCGCAGTGTGTTTGTGTAATGCAGCTTTAAGTCCCACCACATGACAACATTACCTAGCGGTGACAATCTTCCGATTGTTAGCTGCAGCGGACTTGTACCGCTGTTTCAGCTTGTTAATTTTTTTTCACAGACTAGTCTCTCCCTGATGATGACTATCAACACATCATTGCATTATACAGCACCAAACCACACCGTCCAGCTGTTTCTCTATTTTGGAATTAGACCAAACAGCTTGCAGAGCAAATGGTAAAAATAATCTGTCTTTGTGGTAGAGTAGCTAAGAAGACTGTTACTCACCCCCCCCCCCCCATCAAAATGATTTGATGGTTCAGTATATTCCTGTATGTAATCAGTGCATATGTTGCATTGCCAACCTAATGCCATGCTTAGCTTCCATGGCCCTGAAAGTGCCAAGGTGCAAGCACCTGCTTTTAACCTGGAACCAGTAAGTGCAGAAGGAACAGGATGTTGTGTTCAAGCAGTAGGTTTGTCCCCTCAGGTGAGAAGGGGCTATTGATAAATAACCATTAAAATTCAATGAAATAAAAAAAATAACCAATAAAATCATAAAGATGATAAATGCATGTATGTCATTCAGAAGGACTGCTACACCAATTTGCCAACATGAATGAACTCAACTGAATGTGATATAGCAGGTCTGTGAAATTAGCTTGTGTAGATAACGGTTTGGAAATACCTCTGCGGTTTTTAAATTCCATTATTTTGAGCAGATAAAGTATTCTTGGGCCCGTTGTGCAGAGTGTGTAGACTTTAAGTTGAATGTGGGTGTGGTCATTGCATTGTGTTACTGCCAAGGTTCTATAAACCTATGGCTCTTTCCTCTTTGGCTTCCTCTTTAGTTTTATTTTATTTTATTTGGCAAGCTGCAAACTGGTAACATATTGTAATCTATACAGTGTATAATCTAAACAGCTAACACGTGAAAGTACAAAAGTCAAATGAATAAAGGCAACAATGAAGTTTCAATAGTAAATAATTATAATTAAGTATTGCATCACAATTGTAGCCAATTGTGTGTCTGTGTTGTAAACATGTTTTTTTAATGGAAGACAGGGACTGTAAAGCAATTCAATTTGACCAGAAATCTCAAATGCCACCCTGAATGACCAGAGGCGCAGACAATGAAAAATGAATGAAGCCATGAAAGTGACATCAGTTCTGCAACTTTAAATGGTCTTCTAAGTTTGGAACAGAGTTTAATATTTAATTCGAAACACTGCAATCCAAACGATTGCGCTGAGATGGAGTCACACCTCTCTGAGCGTCTGTGTGCTGTTGGGCTCTCTGCCAGCAGAGACTTTGGGAGATATGCCAGTGGATGGGATGTGACAAAAGCTATCTTCTGATGAGTCATTACTCCAAAGCCCAGATAAGATGAAATGTTTCAAGCTTTTGGCTGCCTATAGGATCTTGATCACAATCGCATCCAACGGTATTGTCAAAAACATTCTCAAGTTTGTTTTCTCCCCCTACTAAGCTTTGAAGCTGGTATCTCAGTCCACAAACAATAAAACCACAATAACTCATGAAATTTCATACCCAATAGGCCTCTTGAAAAAAACTAAAGCTAACTGATGAAAATGCACATGTAATATAAATATAATATAATATGGCATATATGAAATGATGATTTTAAATACATCAAAAGCAAACGGGCGGTAGACAAAGAAATAAAAGTCCTCCTTGTGTGTTTGCCTGGCTTGAATACAGACTGCACACAAATGAAAACATTCTCTGGAGAGACCAATAGGTAGTTCTTTCCATACTGCTAATCAGAAATGAACAGAAGAACCATGTGTACTCAAACCTAAAAACAACAACAAAATAAACCCCGTATCAAAGTGTGGTGGCCAAGCTTTCGAGAAACTCGGGTATGAAAAGAGAAGATGCAAGATGTTTTTCAATCTTATGACTTTTACTGTTTGAGAAGTTGTCTGAAATAAGCTTCATTCTTTGTGAGCAATATGATTTTGCTCTGCACAATAGTAAGGAGAATTAACTGGCAATGTTGTTACTTTTACGTGTTTTACGTATTTACTTTTTGTGTTACTTTTAAAGATTAAATGAATTATATGTGTTTCCTCTGTTATATCACATTTGTACTTCTGTCTGGGAAAATATCAAAGAAACTTTATATTATATGACATACAGACTGAATGGAAAATTACAGAGCATCTGTAATTGGATACATTTTTCAGTGAACATCTGAGTAGTGTTTGGTTTCCGTCTGAATTTTCTCTAAAACCTTCACCAGAATGTTAGTACAACTCTCAGTGGAGCTGGCTATGGACTTCAGTGGTAAGAGGATTGTCAAACCCATTACTCCCCCTTTCTGGTAATCTGACCAATGGGACTCTTTGCCTATTTGCTTCCACTAGGATAGCTCCATTGAGACAACACTGACAAAACCAGCCACAGTGAAACGCATAGAAAAGAAAATTCAAAAAGAAAACATTTGCTAACAACCCCTTTTCTTAAAAAAAAGGAAAGCAGTGTGCCAAAAACCAACTGTGAATGTAAATTTAACAATTTAAATAAGAGCACAATTGGCAGACTAACTCGTCTCAGTAGTGCCTCTGAAAGCTCTTCCCTGCTGGACATGCTTCAAGATAATGGGACCACCTGTGTGATTGCTGATGACAGTTTACCTGCAGGGTAAATTTACCTGAAGAGTTCTTGGCAAAGTAAACTTAAGAATGAAGTTGTTGGATAGAATAGCTGAGTACTTTGACAACTAAATCATGGTAACATTAGAAATGGCCCTAATTGATTTACTACGACTATGCCTGCATGTCATGGTACAGTAATATCAGAAAACCCCAAACTTACAGGACATGCTACAAACCTCTCAGAAGAACCTGGGAAGAATTTAAAAATTCACAGAAGGGCACACACATTTTGATCATTCAATAGCTGATAATAAGGTCAAACATTTCAAACCTTTTTTAAAAAAATGTACAATTCAACGCCAAGCAGCTTATTTTAGCTTCAAAAGAAATACCAGTGGTCAGAAGAGTCACTGTTGCCAGTTTTAATTTAATTTTATGCTTTGTTATAGATTCACCAGTGGCATCATCTCTAGCCTATGTCAGTTTCAGGAGAACGGGGAAATTACAGTTGATGAATCAAACACTTTGTTGTGTTGTCCACAATAATGTATTTTTACTCATTATGGAATACATACGTCTGTGTGAGGATATATGTGATTTTTAAGTCAATCACTCAAATAAAATACCTGAAAGCACTGGGGAAAAAGGTTTTTTCCAGTTAGACAGATAAAATCATCCATGTAATGAGATTGGACTCACAAAAGTGGTACCTGACTATTACATTTACCTTCAGAGCTCGTACCCTAATCATCAGCAAAGCAAAGGCTTTAATCAATTTCAGTCTATGCCAGCCTGACCCAAAAGAGAGCTTTGCAGACTTTCCATACGACAGAATGGATCATTACCGTAGATATTTCAATTTCACGGTACAAGGAAGTGCTGCACAATACATTCACAAATGACACACACGTGTGTGTTTATTCCCGTCACACTGCCTGGTTCTTTGCGCTGCTGCCATTTTGCTGAAAGAAGTGAACGATACACTATATTTGCCCCAACAGCATTTTTTCATTTTAGAGAATTAATTGAAAAAATACACACACACACACACACACACACACACACACACACACACACACACACAAACACAAAACCTGATTGTGAAGTGTCTGATAAGCCAGAACCACACACAGATTTTGGGTCTTCTTATCACATTGAGAGTCTGATCAATGTTGTCTTTTTTGGCAAAGAAGGCTGGTGCCCGGAAAAAACAGATAACGTGCTGAATTCGGGGAAAGTCCTAACAGCCAATTATTCTGGAATTGCTTATATTGTTGTTAAAATAAAACACTGTCCTCAACCAGTTTCTAAGACTTTCAGCTGAAAAAAATGAAGTAGTTAATGCTCACCAAAACAAACATATTAACTCACCAACAAACTCAGTCTCAAAATGAATGATTCACTTCTCAGGCCTCAAAACAAGATTACATAAAGCATGCAGACAAAAAGGAATGCACATTTTGCACACTACTTTTTGACTCTGGAAATGTTTTGCTCTCTTCTAACACAATGTCTGTCTGGATTTAGAATACTACAGGAACAGCATGTGAAAACTGCCGCTGTCCTCAGCTCCCAGACCCCATGTGGGCATGGAGACAAGGACCCAGGGGGCCAGACCTGTGGAGACTCATTACATTAATCAAGGCCCCTCTGTGGATTCTGCATCAGAGACTGCCACTGGGACTCCTCCTGGAACCTCTGAATTAAACTTTATGTTAACATCTTGGAACACCAGCTTGAAAGAGGCCATCAACCCTTCATATTATCTGCAAGAGGAATACAACAATTTCTTACAATGAGGGTGAAAAAAGCTGACTTCATTTTTGCACTTGGAGAGCCTCTGGTTTTTTGTACTAACCACAGGGAAGGCTGTGTCCAAATCTGGGAAAGAGATGCTGGAAACTCTGAAACTCTCACAGTATTCTCATTTGATCGTGGGTTTAATGGGTTTAATTTTGACTTCTAGCTTGCTCATGAATAATCCCATGTAATGCATATGAAGACTGGTTTGTCTTGCACCAAAGTGTAATAGGAGAAGATTGCTATCTCTTTTTGGAGCCTACTTCTGCACTACTGTACACTTGATGGGAACCTACTTCTAATGCAAAGTTCTTTCTTCTGTCAGCTATCCATCTGTTTTCTGTTCTCCTTTCTATTTTGTCAAAAAAAAAGACCTTGAAATTGGTTATTGATGTTCTTGTTGCTGCCCCAGTTCAGTGACATACATATTCTACAGTTCCTCTGATGGTGGGCAACTGAATCTGGACAGTCTATTTGTTTGGTTTTTTTCTTTGCTCATAGCCTCCAGAGCATGATAGCATTAATTTAATTTCCAACTCGAATATTAATACACATGGTCCTCCGGCATTACTTTGACCAAAGGTGCCACATTTTGCTGCTTAGCATTAGTGTTATCGCTAATGAATATGGGGAAAGTTGCATTTTTAAAACATATACTTTGGGAGAAGGTGCTTGTCTTATATTAAGCCCAATACAGAATTATTACTGTTTGGGTGTTGTAGACCCTGTATAATAATAATATGACTTTATTGTCCACAAATGTGGAAATTTGTCTTTATACAGAATAAGTTTTCTGTATACAGAGTGGGTTTCTGAATGACACTTGATTCAAGTACAGGGGTCTTTGTAATGTGACATTCTGAACAAAAATGCATGAATGTGATTGACCCTGTAGCAAATTGCTCTCAGTCTCTGTGCAAGACATCTGAGGATATATACAGTATGTCTTTCACATAGTGGAGGCTAATGTCTCTAATCTGTCTGCTTTGTGGTAAGTTTGTCCCTTTTCTATCCTATACAAATGTACCCAATGGTATATGATGCCTATCTCCTGCTATTCTTTGATATCCAGCAAGAAGATTAAAAAGAGGAGAGGATACAAACCAGCATGAGTCAGTTTCTAATGCTATACAGTGAGGTCTTCAATCTATGTGAAACGTTAGGGGCTCGGGTGAAGGCAATTAACCTTTTTTTCTCTCGAATAAGCTTTCAAATCTGTTTTTAAAATGAACATATCTTGTTGAAGAAATTCAATTCACTCCAGAATGTCCACCATGTATCATAAATATCCATGCCCATCAAAATGGGAATTTGTCATTTTCACATTGCCCAGGTAGCCTGGAGGGACCTGAAAACATCCCTGAGGCCTTAAAGCTTAATCGCAGTTTTGCAAAAAAAAAAAAAAAAAGGTACAACTAGCACACAAGCATACGTGTTAAAATCACATTGATAGTAATACAATCTGCTGATGTAAACTGTATTAACTGTGTGGACAGTTGTCTTGCCTCTTGTCTCCCTGAGAAATGAATGGGAAAAGACTGCAATAAACACAGCCTGTTGGTCTTGCCGGAGGACATCTGTGATGGGCTGTGTCAGCTTAAATTCTGTACACCCAAAGATATACATCTCTCTGCATTCTCTTAAATTTGCATTTCTCTGAATCACTCATTCCCGAGCTGTCTTTTAAATCAGGTCAGGGTGGTGGAGCTTTGCCGTACAATCTCTAGGCCAGTATCTCTTAAGAAGGCTCATCTTCTGAATTTCTGTCACAAATAAGCAAGGCCGCAAGACAGCCATTTGTTTTATTGAGATTCTTTTTAGCTTCCCAGCAGCTAAACAATCATTTTAGCATTCAGTACTGCTTTGAATCTAACTTCACTGAACTTGATGAGATGCAAGTGTGTGCAAACGTTGTTTGTTGGGAATATACTGTGAGTATTCCCCAGCCGTACATTTCGAGCTTGTTAATTTCAGGCAGCCACTGCGACCTTCTGATCTGTCCTGTCTTCTTCTGAGGACAGAACGCAAGCAGTTGCACCACATCCTGCTACATGCTTTCTGCTTCCAAATCAGTGTGTGGACACAAAATGTCAACAAATGCTGATTTAAGAGAAAAGGTACATTTTGTGAATGTCTGATTTTTGTCAATATATTTAGTTTGTAAATGGACATCTACAATGTCCTATATACCAAATAATGGCTTTGCCTTGTGCTTCAAATCTGTTTTTAAAATGAACATATCTTTTTGGAGTGGAGTTAGGTTCACTATCATCTAACTCCATTGTTGAGAAAAAAACACACTTCAAATATCAAAGAACACAATTTTGCATTCATTAAATTGTTCCCACTGATCTTCTTCCAGCAGTACAATCTCTGCCATGCAGGATATTGCTCCATTCCACCTCAAAAACACATAGGGCATTGTCTTATAATGTCGTGATATGCAGCTTAAGTTAAAATTGAGCAAGGGCCAAGGGTAGTCTCTCAGGAGACGTTGTCTCAATTTTGTTCAACGAAAACTGCAAAATGAACTGAAGGATGCTAAAATGCACGTGCGTCAATTCAGAATCCTTTTCTCTACTAGGCAAGGAAGGATCGTAGCAATCATGGCAATAGGGTTATAACAGAGAAAGAATTGCATTAGTTGCAATGTCAAAGGAACACATATCTTCATCTGTCCTAAACCAGAGCACTCTATAGAGCGGTACTGTCCCTGTCCCGCATTCACGGGTTAGGCCCAGCATACTGTATCAGCTCAGGAGCCTCTCACTCCACCACTATGTTAGCTTTTTATATAAAGAAGTTACACTTAAAAATACAGGTTTTTCCACATACAAATACAAATGAAAACTAGTGTGCTTCTGCCATTGCATTCTGCATTCAGTTTTTCTCTCTACTTACTTTAATGTCAAATGCTAGACCTTGTGTATTTTAATAAATAACCAAAATATGTATGATTACTTTGAGAAAGAATGGGGTAGTTTCTTATTTATTCAAATCCTGGAGAGAGAGGGGCAAATACCCTCTATTTTTTGAGTACTATATATATATATATGCTGAAGCACCATCCCCAAATTTCTACTGAAGTATCAGACTCCAATCAGCTGGTTTCCAAAACATACACATTTCATGAGACAGATATTGTATGTCTGCCCTAATGATAAATGGACAAGACACCGTGCTATATCAAACTACCCTTCGAATGGAGCGAAATATACGACCACACTCTAACAATGCCAGACCTGAATCCACAGTGTGTACCACACAGAACACACGTCACCAACAGTAAAATGTTATATGTAAAATTTTGTCAGGCATCTCACAATCTCAATTGTGTCAGTTTTCTACTCAGGAGGCAAACCAGACACCTGCATTGCCTAACACTGTTGCTTTGTCCAATTACAGAGAACTAGTGAGAAAAAAAGTGTTTTTCTTCATTCTGCCTCATTTTAACTGCACTCAATCCAGGCCCCTAGTGCCATGTCTACACAGCTATCAGGCAAAGGCAGAATTCTTCCCCAAGGAGACGAGACGCTTTCTTTCACTTTCTCTGATAATTGCAAAAAAAATAAAATAAATAAATTATTCCGCTAAATTGGAAAACCAGAGCAAATGACTCCACATTACACCGGCTTAACCTTATCTTTCACCCTGTATCATTAGTGAGTCTTGGAGCAAAATTTCCCAAAGAACAAGATGACTCAGATAAAAATATGGGAACCCTTTCTTGCTTACATTTCCCAGGAAGTAAAAGTAATCCACATTCGACTTTTATACTGTTGTAAATAAGCAGAAATATTTCTTTGTGTGCCAAAAAGAAGTCCCAAAACTTTGAATTTTAATTACAAAATGAGGAAATTTGACCAATAAAATGCCCCCTTTATTTTGAATGCCAGTTCACTAATCATTGCAAATTCAAAACAACAGTACATTTTTCTTTTTTTAGTTCCTTTCAACAAAGTACAAACATTTAAATGATTCTCACATTGACCATGATAGTGATCTGCTAAAGACAATTGTACTTTTTGGCAATAACATTTGGAATGTATCAACACACAATGCCATCATCTAAACTGTTAATATAAAATGCTTTAATACACCATATTCTGAAACTTCAAAGCAAGATGACTGTATATTATATTAAAACAAACACACTGTTTTGCATGAGACAGCTTGTTAGCAATAGCTGCCAACAGAAATGCATACTAATATGCATATGTCCCAGCATGCAATGCTATGGAAGAATTGCCTTGTGGCTAAAAACAATAAAAAAGTTCTGTTTTTTGTTCTTTTATAGCTTAAATTTAGTACTTAATCTTCCTGCAGAAATATACAAAAATCTTAAGTTAAAACTGAAAATGAAATCAGTAATGAATGTAAGCAATTCAGCTTATTTCAAAGGTCTGGGCTGTTGGGAGTCTGTTCAAAGTGTTCAAAGAGTACAAGCATTTCTGAGTTTTTTTTCTCTCTTTGCATTTAGCTGTTCAGTTGTAGTTATCACAGCTGCATTATACAGCATATATTGTTTCTGAACAGTGTAATTTTCAATTTATATACATCAGTCAAAACATACTTTGAATGTTTCTTTAAGTGTGTATAACACCACTCTTGGCTTATTAACTCTGATTAATGATCCTTGCCTACTTTCCCATCTCCCATTATAAGCTTGTGATCTCTCCACAGAGGTCGTAGAGGGTTATATGAATGGATTTTAACAGTAGAGGACCCTGAAAAATATTTCTATTTCAATGTCCTCTTGCAAAATAATGAAAAAACATTTGGGTTATGCCCCTGTGCAGCATAAGGAGAAACTTGCATCAGTGTTTTTGACAAGACTGCATGCTGGGCAATATGCTAATATGCTAAAAAGCATCTGATGAATCAACTGGATGAATATTCATTATGAATATGCAGTCCATGATATGTACTTTCTGTATATCCTGTTCTCATACGGCAATGTTTCATTAATGTTTCAAATCACGAAAGAGTTTTTCCCATACCCTGAGCAACCAGTTTCAACTTCAGATTCCCTAAATTCATGCAAAATCAGCTGCTAGCAATGTGACGGTTTCAGATTCAGAACAGTGTATCTTCAGAGAACTTGGGATTTAGAAATATCAATTACTCTACAAATGCACCGTAAATGAAGAATTCCATCAGCTGTACATACATAATGTAATGTCCTTGTGCAAAGGTGAACATGTATTCACATATCATCACCATAATTAACACATAGTTTATTATTATTTATTTTTTTTTACCACAATCTGAACACCTGAAATACTGCAAAGAGCTTCAATATGAAACATTAAATCTCTGATCACCGATATACCAAATCAGACACTGGGGGGAATAACCCGAAAGACGGAATGGGGCATTCTCTGCTGTGTCCATGAGGAATGAGACAGGGATATGGAGGTTCCAAACACACAGAATCCAGTTCACAAACTCTTTCAAAGAATTGGTGATTTCCAAGTTCAGGCCTTCTCATCTCATTCTCCTCAGACGAAGTCTGTTTTCCTTGTCTCGTTTCTTGAGTGAGCTGATGAACTGGTTGAAGAAGTGCTCCTGATCCTTCTTCTTCTGCACCTGTCTGAACCTCTGGTCCCTTCCATATCTCTCACAGAACTCCTTGAATGTTGACCTGTAATAAAAAAGAAATCCAGCAACCCCTTCAACTAAACGTATGCCAGCTAATTTGGTAGAACTGAGCACATACATTACATACACATATTTTCATATACATCTGTGAAGTCAGAGAAATCTTTCATATTTTACTCACATTCGTAATTAGCAAACAGTACTACAGTAAACTTGAAAATACTTTGTGGAACCAGTGCACCAGTTACACTCAGAAGCCACCAGCCGAATCTTCATTCAAATCATCACTGTCACGTTTGTATGAATTACATCCACAATAGCCTTTTGCATATGTTTTGGGACTGCCACATTATTTCTTAATACATTATAAATACACTTTCATCCTAAGTATTTAACATGCAGTCCTGCATAGTGATGACTTGAACGCAACTTGCTAGTTTACACTTACTAAAAAGCTAATATTACACTTTTGGATTAAACCTAATCTTTCAATTAACATATACTTGCTCTGTACTATTCAAAAACAATTAACCTACAATGCCCCACAGCTAGAATTAATTGGGGCCAGGGGTCTACAGTGGATAGCATGGTTGTCTGCTTTGGATAATAAGATCATCATCCATTATTGTTTGTTGCTGAAAAAAATCATAAATCCCTAGAACAACAAAATATTATTGTTTATCATCCTGTTTCCTGTCATATATGAAGTTTAATACACAGCTATACGCATTCCCCCTGTTTCGTGGATTCATATGTTTTTCATATACTTGCACTTTTTCATATACTTGCACTACACTTTTACATTATTGTTATTAGTTTACATTCATTGTTATTACTAGCATTATTCTTTATGTTTTCACCTTGATGTAATCCGGGACTCCTCAAGAAGTTTCCGAAATTCCTCTTTGGCCTGTTGTAATTTGTTCTTTTTCTCCTTATATTCTTCTTTTACCCTCATCTTGACAAACTGATCAAAAATCTGAAATTAAGGACAAAGACAGAGAGTGCACTGTAAGTTGCAGATGCACTGAAGACTATCCAGGGTGTGTCTGACGGAGTGTCCAGGAGCATTTACCCAGCGTTGTAAAACTAGGCTGGTTCATGGCATTTACTTGTTATGGGCTTACCGTGTCCAAACATTTTTAAATAGATTTTTCTTCTTTTTCCCATGACAGTACAATTAACGTCAAACTTCAACAAAATGTAAAAATCATGATATCATAGTAATTTTGAGAGCATATCCATTGACACTGTTTAAACAGATGAATGGGAAATGTTTCCTCAATACTACTACCCTCTTCTACAGATATGCAAATGATTCACTACACCTTGATAAATTCTTAACAAACACTGTTCCACAGTGATCTACCTGTTTTCTCTCTTCTGAATTCAGTAGCAGATATCGAGGGTCAAACACAATTTTGTGTAACTCCTTTTCCCATGTTGAAAAGGCTGACACCTATAAGAAAAAAAAGGATTTAAAAATAAATTCTGTTGATTACATCACAGTATTCTAGGGCCAGCCCAACTATGAAAGCCTACCGTAATAACTATTAATAAGTAAAAAGTTCCTTTCCGAGATAAAAATTCTAAAAATCCACACACATTTCATGATTCATTGATTAATTATCTAAGCTTCTTGAAACTGCTATTAATAACATTCAAGTGAGTCAAGCCAACCCGTTCTTAATTTACCTACAGCAGTACATCTGTTCTTTCTTATTTGTGTCAGGGATTTAAACCCAAACTTTTCCACCCACGGGTGGTAAATTAGCGTATTTTCACAGTTATAAACTGGTCATGAAAAAGTCTTAGTTCACAAAACTTAATTAGAAAATATATTTCTTCATTTTTAATAAAAAAATATCTAACAAAATGTCTACAGGTTATATTTTTGTTGTATTTCTTCAAAAAGAAGTGAAAATGACATTGAGATAAATGTAATGTGAATCGTAAACATCTAGTCGGTTTCTGTGCCCATTCTCCCAGTGTTGCACACTCTGATGTGTTTTAGACAGGGACAGGATTCTAGAATTTTCATTCATCGACAGTAACGGAAGCAATGTGAAATGGGGTTAAGTGTGTAGGAACCCAACTTGTCAAATGGAGTCAAAGTTCATGTTACCCCTCTTTCAAGAAGCATGTCCCTGAAGTGAGAGACGCGCACTTCAAGGGGTGGAGTGGTGTGTTGAGCCGATATTTTGGCACACAGTTCTTCCTCTTCCTTCTCCCGGACAGAATCTTCCATTCTCATGCACGATACAAACACAACAGGCATTGACAGTAATAAATTGTCAAGGACAATAAACCATTCAATAAGCTGAAGTGAATTATGAAGCAGCTGAGTAACGCTGAATTTAATTTTGTGCAATTTTTGACCGCTACAATTCCATTTTCTCGAACCGCTTTGACATCTTGTGAAAACAGCAACTTGAGAAAAACACAAACGGGTGAAATCTGCTGTTTTATCATATATTTTATATATTATATTATATTTTCACAGCTTGTGAATCAAGCTGTGACTACAGATGGTGAGAAGTAACAAAATTGCCAAGATTTTTAGAGCGTGACAACGGTTAGAGTTAATTATCCTGTCTTCCAAATTGCCAAAATGCAAAAAAAAGAGAAAAATTAAACTTACAGTGAGGGATTAAGAAAACTTGACATGCAAAGCTTTATTAAATTGCAGCTGAATAATAAAAAATTCTCCAAAATATTGTATGGGTATGCTATTTTTTTGTTTCACCTTGACAATTCCGATGGCTCATGCAAAATTAATTAATGGCACATTCATTCCAGAATTGCTTTGCAAAGGACTTTGTTGTTAAGTATACGTAGCATTTTTTTAAATAATTAACTGAGGAATTTCTTGCAATGAAATATGCATGCTTAACTGTCAGAACAGAACTAAAGGAAGGTTATAACTCCTCTCTCCTCCTCACACACACACACACACACACACACACACTCAGAGTAGAGCTCTGTGGGAACAAATAACTGGCCACCAGCAGAGCGTTCCTGGTCTCCACCTACTTGTTGCGTTTAGTTTTTGCACTGTGCCCCTCGCTCTCATCATCAGTTGAGGTGGACTGGGAGCCCTCCTTTGCTGAAAAGGAATAAGAACACAGGAGCATTAATGAAAAGAACAGGCCACTGGGGCCCACAAGGCTCCTCATGCTGTCTGTGTTCTAGAATGTTCACGTCTTCCATCCCGCCATGTCCAGCCGCTTTCTTTGATGTTTGAATAGGTGGCACCTAATTTGATAATTATGCCAAGCATCAACCCACCATGCCGAATGATATTCAAAAAAAAAAATCTGTGGCGTATTCAATTTACAACTCAAGTGTTTAGCCATACCAATAACTAGCCATTCAGAGATTGCAGGTCTAACAAAAAGAGATACCACCCTAACTGTATTATTATTATTATTATTATTATTATTATTATTATTATTATTCAGACCTCATAATGGCTAAATGCTTTGAGGTACATTGAATCAGCTTTTCTATGAATTGTCTCAACTGGACTGGCCTGATTGCCTAAGTATGCCTGTTTTGGTCATATTCCAGGTAACAGACTTGCAGCTGTCGATGGTAATGCATTTAATATTAATGCAGTATTTATTTTTGGAATTCTCTGGCTGAATCGCATTCCACTTCACTGGACACTGGACCGCTTCCCCATTGACGTCCGTTTTCAGGCTCAAAGCAAAGCCAAAACTGGGGAGGTCGACAGATCACTTGGACTGGCTATTCATGAATGCTCCAATAAAACTGCAAACCAAATGGGAAACTTCTGATAATGGCTCTGCGCAGCTGCACATAACTGTCAAGGACAAGTAGAACTTCGTATAAAAAAAGTATGTGCCATTTTTTCGCTTTCTTGTTTCACTACCGAGTGCTTCATTGAAAGAAATAATTTGGCATTCTGTTACAGCATCTAAAGTACTGCATGCCAGTTATGCTTTTCAAAGGTTCTAATGATGTGCTGTACAATATTAATCACCACTTGAACTGCCTGCAAGTGAAAGCTGTAATGAATATGTGCACAAAACAGGCACGTCTGGTAAAAGTATAAAACACTTTGAGGGCTACAGTATTCTGGTCTTTGTATAAGGCCCCTCTACATAAATCACTTCACTTTTACATGCACTGTACATACTTGGCAGAGACCCCCAGACAGTGTAGAACACATAGTTTACTGTAGCATTATAAAATGGATAGCTCCGCCCCTTTGTGCTTATTGGTCAATTTGCGTTGTAACTGTGACAGCAGTGCCTGATATACTGGAATATAATGGAATTTTTGTACATTATCATTTAATATCACTGCGCATTGAGTGCTTTTCACTTTTATTGAAAGTCATTGCTGGATGAACCTAAGGCTAATGTTAGCAAGCTACATAAAGTAAGAGGAGAAGCCAAATTTAAGTTCTACTTTGAGTCATGCCTGACAACACACCCCAACTGTGCCAATATTCACTCATTAACATGAGTTGCCATGTCCTAGCGCTTTATTATGCAACAGGGTATATACACCAATATTTTAGCCAATGAGTAGCACAGCAGTGTAGTGGTAAGGAGCAGGGAAGCAGTGTGGTGTAGCGGTAAGGAGCAGGGCAGCAGTGTGGGGTAGCGGTAAGGAGCAGGGCAGCAGTGTGGGGTAGCGGTAAGGAGCAGGGCAGCAGTGTGGGGTAGCGGTAAGGAGCAGGGCAGCAGTGTGGGGTAGCGGTAAGGAGCAGGGCAGCAGTGTGGTGTAGCGGTAAGGAGCAGGGCAGCAGTGTGAGGTAGTGGTAAGGAGCAGGGCAGCAGTGTGAGGTAGTGGTAAGGAGCAGGGCAGCAGTGTGGTGTAGCGGTAAGGAGCAGGGCAGCAGTGTGAGGTAGTGGTAAGGAGCAAGGCAGCAGTGTGGTGTAGCGGTAAGGAGCAGGGCAGCAGTGTGGTGTAGCGGTAAGGAGCAGGGCAACAGTGTGGTGTAGCGGTAAGGAGCAGGGCAGCAGTGTGGTGTAGCGGTAAGGAGCAGGGCAGCAGTGTGGTGTAGCGGTAAGGAGCAGGGCAACAGTGTGGTGTAGCGGTAAGGAGCAGGGCAGCAGTGTGGTGTAGTGGTAAGGAGCAGGGCAGCAGTGTGGTGTAGTGGTGGGCTGGGCTGAGTTTGTAACCTGAAAGTTGCAGTCTCAATTCCCAGTTGGATCCTTGCTGTTTGTTACCTCAGGCAAGGTGCTTAACCGAAATTGCCTCAGTAAATCTGCATAAATTGATAAACGTAAAAATGAAAGCTACGCGAGCCACTTTGGATAAGATCACCTGCTGAGCTGACCCGCTGTCGTGTAGCATTTTGCGCTATTTTGCAAAGTGATTCTGTTGAAATGCCTGGTACAACAGCAGTGCACCAGTCTGAGATTCAAACCTGCAGTCTTATGGTTCCAGTCTTAGGGAGCTCAGTGTCTGAACCACTTGGTCACACATGTCACACATTTGCTGGATGGTAGTGTTGCCAAATGTCACTATGTAATGGCAACTTCAGCATATAAGACAGAAAGTCTGCCGTAGCTGATGTGGTCAGACTCATGCCAACATTGTGTAGTGAGAAACAATTTGACTAATAAGGTTCTCTACTGTTTGACAGAATGGTAGCTGATCATTGTGTCACTAGCCAAATAAATCTGTTTGGTTCTCAATGTCAGGGTCTTAAACACTGCATCACACATTTTATGTCAATGCCATGTATGTCCTCCCAAATTTGTCAGGATAATAGTGTTGTGTAGTGTAGTGTTGACAGATTTTACTCTGAGTAAGTGCTGTTTCTAACTCATGAGAGAGGCAGAAGCCTGTACATAGCAACTGCTCGTGAGGGTATAATTGTGTCATTTAGCCAAATCAATCTCTTTAACGCTCACTGCCACACAGAGGTGATGAGTTGCACCGTGTGCCACGAGTCATTAATGTGATTCAGCGGAGGGCTGTCCTGCATGTGGGGTTTTATTATTTCAGACTGGCACCACAGATGCAGGCAGTTTCTCAACACAGAGCTTTTTGTTTTCTGTCTGGAGCATCAGGAGAAAATGGTGCACTTTAGGAATACGGATGTCAGAACAGCATTGAGAATCATCACTCTTGTGGCTTTTACTTGCAGGGTTTTATGCCCCAGAATGATGTCCTATTCTCTTGCAGACACACATCATATCTATTTGCCCATCAGCAAATACATAGAGAACAGCATTTGGCTGCAAAATGAGCTATAAGATACTGGAAGATTGGTAATCATATAAATGAAAAAGAGCATCTTCTAAAGTGTTATGTGTTCATTGTCCAAAATAGGGATTTGCACGCATGCACTCTTCTTGGGAACAGGTTGAACAGAAACATTATTTTGGTTCAACCTGTGTGAGGTGAAGGTACCCACAAATGGGTAGCAATACAGGAAGTACATTCAGCAATCACAGAGAGGGGTGATGCTGTCATGTCTGAAGCATCTGGTGCAGAGTTGACTCACAGCGTAATCCGTAGAATGCTAAGGTAAATATTAAGAAATATGATGTTACAATGTCAAAGCAAGTGCATGTTATTTGAAAAGTGTATGCATACAGATGAACCCAGTCGAGACTATTTTGCTTAATTTCACAAACCTCTCAATCTTTATTTTTGTCTAGACCTACCTACCACTTCCAGATGGTTGTGATGTTAAATAGACTATTAAATTTCACTGGGGAAACTTGTTCATTGTTACCTTCACAGTAGTCAGTTTTTTTTTTCTCTTTAGGCGTATGGGATGAAAATAATTATTTTACCCAGACGTGCAATACTTAGCTATCAAAATATTGTGAACAGCATTTTGGAAAGTAACATGCCAGCTAAGCACTGGTTAGCAAGCTTGTGCACTCAACTCAAAGCTTTAAACAATGCACATCTTTTTCGGGTAAGTACATGAATAATTCCTTTTGAAAACAGCAACAGCTAGTGCTATGCTGTTGTGTAGGTCACTATCAGCTTCTCCCTTTGTTCTTTTAGGATCACTGGCAGTGTTTCAGTGGTCCTGGAGTCAAGTCTTGACAGTTTATGTGGAAACTGTGCTTAAACAGGCTCAAAAGAAATTGTGTAATTCACATTTAACTCAGAGAGAATTACCATCATAAATTCTACAAACTGAAAGAAGACAAAGCCACTAAATGCAAATCTGGATGCCTAGCCTACTTAATATCATATATTTGTTGTATTAAGTGGGTTACACTGTACTTTAATGTGTCATGGCCTGGTCAGGCATGGTGTGTTCACAATTGACCAGGTGACAAGGACAACTACATATAGGTGTAAAGGGACTTTACAGTAGGTATACAGAGTTCTTTTGTGCATTAATTGCACAGAACTGGAGACGGCATAGTGGTATCTCCCTATTTTAAAGTGTCAAAGCACTCTTCATATTGTGAAGAGATGTCTTTCAGATCTATTGCAAAGTGTTGTCCTCCACACCAAATCTGAGGCCTTGGATGTCTGAAGGACACGATTGTTGAAACTATGCTCACTCATGTCTGAGAAGAAAAACCTGGAACACTGCTATGGGATTTTTCAAGAGCCTTTCCACAGAAAAAAAAACTGTTTTAATTGACTTAACAGCCATAATCAATGTCAGAGAAGGGACAAAAGACTCAATGACATTGTGCTTCGAATAATAATAATGAGTGTAACACTGTTATATAATTATATTAAAAACATTTGACAAAGCATTCAAGGAAATCTAATAAAGTGTATACCCCAGGAGAGTAACCATAATTCACCTCTGGGTTCAATCAAGATTTGTCCTTAAGTTTGACTTACAACTGCATGCAAGTGTTACCATTTTTTTCCAGAAACACAGATGAATGAAGAAAGTAATTTTTCCAACTGTCCAATTGTTTTGAAAAGAATAGCATTTACACTTAGTCTTATGTTCAAATAAACTGAATTTAGGGTTCGATGTTTAAAACAGTCACTCAAAACAGACTCAACTGATCATATATATTATCTCTGGGAGCACAGAGCAGTTCAGAAAATGGGATATAACAACCATAAGAAATATTTAATAACTTCACATTTTTGACATGATCATTTTGATGCTAGATGAGGTCTGATCAACTAAATGATTGCTTTCACAGGATGTATTGTTGGTGCAATCTATATAAACCTATTTCAACTTATTTTAAACCTGTTTCTGGTAAGGAATTCTTTACCATAGTTCTTGCCCTATGAGATTGGAGTTTTTATATTAGAGTTTGCTTTAAATAAGTACATTTCTATGTATATAAATGGTATGACACAGCATGGTAAAACATTACTGGATCATAACAGTTTAAATTAAATGTAACCTATTTGAAATGTAATTAAGTTACAACAATATTCCTTGACCTTTGATTGTAAAGACATGTCTTACTTGATGCTTCCTTTTTGCGCTTGTGTGGAGGATCTTCAATAATCCTATTGAGATCTCCACGGCCCTTCAAATCCACAGGCTTCTCCCAAACAGACAGCTGCATTGTGGGATTGAAGAAGAAAACCCTGTCGTCCCCGGTCCATACTACACACCTGTGAATGTGAGAAAGGCATCATCTTTTAAGAAGCAACCAAGGTGCTCCGGGCACACTGCTTCAGTTTGCAAAGAGGATTGGTTAAATCTGTATGTTTACAGCAACAGACTTTCCTAACACTCTCAGCAGTGTCACTTTTTACAGCAGAAGGAATCAGTGTGGCTGTAGCTACCATGCCCTTGAGTGGGGATTATTGCACTGCTTTGGTAAACACATCCAGCAGCACCGATGGATAAAACCTAAGCCACCCCTGGATAAGCCTGATGAAAGGAATGTAAAAATCATTATCAGACGGCATTTACCAGGGCGATCCTGGGACTGGCGTGGAAGCCACTGGACGCTCCTCTTTCTGGATGCCTTCCACCTCCATGGAGATATCAACTGGCCGATCCTTCTGCAAAACAGAGGAATACTCGTTTCTGCTCATCCACCATGGGTTCAGAGATACATATCGACATATTGTCATCAGGACTTGTCTTGTTAAGTGTTTACTTCTCATCAGATGCATGTCCCTTAGTGGCAAGCTGAAAAATTAATTTATTTAAAGTGATTTTTTTATTATTATTATATTTAATTAACAGTCATTAACTTTCTTGTAATGAAGTATACTGAAGAATGAACAACCAATGTTAACTTATTGAAATTTAATATTAATAAAGCTGGATCACTAAGATTACATTTGTCGTCAAGATTGTTTTAGTTTTTGTATTCGCTTACTATCTTGTAAGCTTGATTAAAGATCACTGAAAGAGGTCTGCAGCTGTATAGTAGTGATGATCAAAAACACAGAAAAAATAATTCCCTAAATTAAAGACCACAGACTAAGGCACTTGCTATATGAATGCTAAACAGCCAGAGTTATGTGTTTGCACAGAAGGAATTGGCATACAGGCCATTTCTAAAAGTTACAAAACAAATGTTAGTGAAGTTAAAGACTCTCTTCTTCTCCTTCTTCATTATTATTGTTGTTTCCAAATATATCAAATTATCTAGCTAAGTGGGAACACATCATATTGTCATAAAGACAGTCTTATAACTTGGTTTCTAATTGTACAGCACAGGCAGTGGATTTTTGTCAAAATTATGGATCAGTGATATTCAGCAATGTTATTTCCCCACTGAGTATTCTCCTCATTTGACAGAAATGAATATATTTCAACTGAAGTGTAATCATCCCTGCAAAAATGCCAACAACGCTACAATAATGATAATGTCTGCTAATTTCTGTATCTAATCTGTCTGCATGTACATTATTGTTGCCTGATGAGGTGGATATTACAGCACATTCACACATACATTAGATACATTTTAAAACACAATTACTTCTGTAAATATAAGTAAAGCACACATCAGTTATACTAACCCCCTTTTTCTGCCCGGCTGAGTTAGGCTTCTGATCTCCCCGGTTCAGTGTCCCAGCACGTGAAGCTCTCTTCATCTCTAAACTCTTATCTGTGAGAACGGAGACAGGGCACCTTATTGTCTGCTTGACATCGATCTTCAGGTTCATTTTCTTTTGACCCCACCACACAATCTATCAATTCTATTTTGGAGAAAAAAACATCCACTGAATTTTAGTGCAAAATCGAATGAAGAATGATTTGACAGTTTATGAGGGTGAACACATTAAACATGTCATATAGAAGCTCAGGGTGAAGTGCGGTCTGGTACTAAGAGAATGGGGTTAACAGCCAGATGGTCATAGGTTCAATTCCCATGTGAGGCACTGCTTTGGCACCCTTGAGCCAAATACCCTTATATTGTGCACTGTGGGTCGGTCCTGCTATGCTTTTTCATTTATTTTGCCAACATGAACTCATTAAGGTCTGAGTCAAAACTGATCCTGAAATTACTCATGAACTCATTAAAGTCTGAGTCCAAACAGATCATGAAATTATTTATGAAGTTATTAAAGTCTGAGTCCAAACAGAGCATGCCACATATTGTAGGTAGAATGGCTGAATGCAGCAAATTTGCCTTCAAAAAAGGGGATACAACTTGGCTTGCTGTGGGTGCACGGCGCCAATTTCTCGCAAAAGTGGGAGAGATGGTGCTGCCTGCCCACCGCAAAAAGATAAGACTAAGACTAACATCTGCCAAAAAATTATTCATTAATCACATTAGCTACAAAATACTGTTTAAGTGCTGAGGTGAGAGGTGCACTGTAGAGCAGCACACGTGTCCTCTCCTGCAGGTCCACCTGAGCTGTCTTTACATGTAATTTGATCACCAAAATATTACTGATAGACCTTTGAGTCTTAAACTTTTGCAGTGTGCTAGGAGCACTATCTCTCCAATTTTTGCATGTATTGCTGACATAGATGTTACACAGGACTAAAGATACCATACATGCACATTAGTAATTTTCCATTCTGTAGATTCTGGGGCGGCAGTGTAGCATAGTGGTTAAGGAGTAGGACTTGTAACTGAAAGGTTGCCAGTTCGATTCCCCACTGGGGCACTGCTGCTGTACCCTTGGGCAAGGTACTTAACCCACAATTGCCTCAGTAAATATCCAGCTGTATAAATGAATAACATTGTAAAGAGCTGTAACCTCTGTAAGTCGCTCTGAGTAAGAGTGTCTGCTAAACAATGTAATGTAATGTAATGTAGAGTGCCATAAATGTGAAGTATGAACACCTACTGTAATATAAAGATATGAAGTGAAACTAGATGGTATCTGCACTCTCACCAGGGGGTTGTCAGACACTACTCATGCACTGTGGAAAGGATGCTGAAATACATTCCTAACCTGGTGCTGTTTGACCTATCCAGTCGGTGGCCATGAACGTCATGGCGGGTGGACACAGCGACGTTACCGTGGCAACTTGCCTTGCCGTCACCGGGACCGCCTGCCTGGACCGGGACCCTGTGTGCCAAAGAACAGGGCTTTGTTTAGGAAAAGGTTATGTGTAAGAAGAGCTGTACTGTGTCAAATGAGCCTCAGGAACAATGGATGACCATATCTGCCATCCTTCCTTTAAATTGTGCTCAGGTGTGTCCTTAGACACAAGTCATTAATAGCACTAAACTTGGAACTGGTCTCTGAGTGCATTGATCTGGTGCATAGAGGAGCAGTTTCAATAGAGCCGTCTGCATCTCTTCCTCAGGTCTTCAGTCTCCAGGCATAATTGGCCTTAGACATAACTGGGTGCTGTTACTTCACCAATGATTACTTCTGCCATCGACTCAGTGGTGCACTTTATCGTTTATTCAAAAGCTAAGCCCGATCTTTTCAGAGCCTGATCTCAAGCAGCCCTGAAAGGTGCTGCACATGTCCTTTTGTAGGAGTTCATTGCAGTGCTATGACTTGACATAATGAATGTATGATAAGCATGTAATTACCGCCCCCGAATTTGCAGTAATAGTCACTTTAAGAATGAAAAGTCCATCGTCAACACAATGAAACAAATGTACAGATAAAATAAATGTCTAGAAAGGTGTCCCTGCCTCATATCCATAGATATAATTTCTCATTCACAGCATCAGTGTCTACTGACATATTAAAGTCCTAGTGATATCAAGCAATATGAAGTAATATTGTCTGTTGTACAGTAGAAGTTAATAAGAAAAATCACTTAGTGCAAGTGCAGCAGGGAAACTGTTGTAGACACAGTACTGGTGGAAAACCATTTTCTTAAACTAAGTTCGATCCACACACTCTTTGACCATTGTAAATACAACAACCAACAAAATGCCAACAAAAGTGGTATTTTTGCATTCAGACTCAAATAATTTGATAATTATAGCAGCTCACTTTTACTGTGCAGATTCCAACTTCTATAGCCTGGGCAGATCACCTCTGTTCACAAAAGAAAACAACAGAAGTTCCAGAAGTTAAAATCAATGCATGCAGTGAAACTCAAAATAAATAAATCCTTCTAACAACTCCAAGGTGCAGTTTCAATTAGAATAAATATCAAAGTTCAGAAGTGTGCTGTAAACAAATGTATCACGAGGTTTTATTATGTTTTGAAGAAATCATGCAGTTTGCTGTTAATTAAGCACATTGCAGGTACAGACATGTCTTCTCACTACTATAAATGTGTGATCTCAGCTTCCAACACAAATTCAGAAGCGGCGAAAATCATCCTGAGTTGCCCACGAGAAGCTGCTCAAAACTTTTCTCTTCCGTGAGAATTTAAAAAAAGGAGAATTAATGATGCTTCTGCTAATAGATGGGATAACAGTGTCTAATGGAGCATCGTCAACTGTTTCAAACATTGGAATTAAGGGGCCTAGAACTATGAGGTGGAATAAGGATGCTATATTTCTCTGAGAGCTATATTTCTCTTCCTTTCATACTACACTCACATTGAGTTATTTGACGACCAGACCTGTAACCTGTAAGCATTCTTCAGGAGCGTTTTACATTACATACAGACTGAGTCTATCATTCAACACATTAAAAACATCCAATAAACAGTCATGAGAATTATATAAATATGACATAATGGCCACACAGAGCAATGGTACTGATTTACAGTGTGTTTGAAATAGCACTTTATAGCACTTCTGTTATGACACATTCTAAATGTCACATTAATGAAAGCATCATAAAGCACTCTGCACTGACACAACTGCAAGTGACTAATGTGTCTGAAACAGACACTATAAAATACAGTTCCTCTTCTGGTTCTTTGTAGAGACCATACAGGGAAATTAATCAATGTCTTTGATCAACCAACATTCATGTCATGGGCAATGAAAACAGTGTCATTCACAAAATAGGATTTAATTTGATTGAGTTGCTAAGTTCAGAGTTCAGCCTCATGAGATACACCCTAAAAAAATCCACTAGCTCCATGGAAGTGACTGCCCAGAAAAGCTCCTCAGTAGAGTGTAATCCAATGAGCGCCAGTACCATCTGAACAACACAAAGCACTGAACCAGATCAGAGTTTCTCAGCTATCCCTTTCTTAGATGTGCGCCATGCAGGCAATTAACACTTAATCTGCCTTCATTATTGCGCTGCCGGTGTCCCACTAGTCACGCTGTGTTGTTAAACTCCTCACCCAATCAATAGTAATTATTACACCAATATGTGAAATTTATCTTCAGGAAGCCACAACCCATCTACGTCTCCTTTAAAGCAGTACTTTAAATACCAATCTGCTGCAACAAATGGTTAGGAAATAAACCCCATTTCACAACAGAATAAAGGACATGATATTAGTTTTGTGCCCCAGCAGCAATAATTGCCTTGTGTAAATATATCTGCTTAACTGCTGGAAAAGAGACTTTTTGAAGCATGAAATGGAAAAATGCCAGAACGACCAGGATCACACCTCTCTTCAGGGTATAACTCACATGATGGCTTCTTGTGAACTTGATTTTTTATTATTATTTTAAAATAAAATGTTAAAACCTTCTTCTACATACAATTTGGCAGCCAATTTAAGCTTAAAGAGTTAAGCAATATCTATTCTAATAGTAAATACTAATTATATAATAATCTGTCATTTTTTACCATTACCTGAGATCCTTCACTAGGATCAATTTAGTTTAAGACATCACTCATCTGAATTAAGAACACAACAGCATAATTCTTATGTATACCTTGTCTCACAGTGTATTGCTTTTTGCTTTTTCCACATATTAAGTACAACAATAGTTACCCTGGTGTGTACACCTAAGGAATGATCTCAGGTGAAAAGGCATGTGTTTTATCAAAAGAATTCACAGAATTCACTTTTCATTCAATTTTACTGAATTAATTTTGATCCTGGATGAAATAAAGACTTCATTCTTTATTAAACAAAACCACATTTTTACCTCTGTGTGTAAAGCAAAAACATTGCCACAACACACAACCTATAATTATTTAAACAAAATAATAAATCCATCCCCGGTGGCATTGTTTTGATGGTGTGTGATAAAGAGCAGCATTGTTTTTAGTTGTTCAATATGCTGACTGTCTGAGGGAGGCTAAGACAGACATCTTCATTAACAACAGGCTTAAGGGCCAAAGAATGACAATGGCAGGTTTACTACAATGTGATTCTCATGAATGATTTATAATTGGTTTCTGTAAAAACATGAACATCCCTTTATGATTGGAGGTAAAATCTGTCAGATTTTACCTTCAAGCATAAATAAGCACTTTGCAGTTGAATGCAAACTGATTATTTCCTGTAATATGCACCACTGATGCATAATATTCCTTTTTTAAAAACTGGATTGTCTCATTTTTAATCAATACACAATATTTGACAAATCATAAACATGTTATATTTTAGCATCCTTCCTGGATGCTAGGCCTAGCTACTCAACTGTATGAGTATACATACAGTGTGGCTGAATTAGTTTTAAAAGTGGTGGAAATTTTCTACAAGGAGCAAGTTAATACATTGGGTACAACTCTAGGTCAATTCTAGTTACACAAGTCATAAAATCTATTAAATTATTAAACTTAATAAAATGACATTTTGCTTCACCACAGCAAGGAATAATTCTCTCTAAAGGCTACTATAAGTGGAATACGTGCATGATTTGAATGAATGCTAACTTACAAAATGTGATTAAAAGGAAAAAAGACAACTAATGGGCATTTTTCTGCACATATTTATCCTAGGTTTAACACCAGAACACATCTGTAAAGTCTGGTTGAAGGTGCCAATTATTTTGGCTGGAGATAAACTAAAAGAAAGATTCAAAACAAGTTGAATGAGACAGTCACTGCCTGAAGCACAACAGAGAAGTAAGTAATGACTCCAGATAATTTGTCTTTTTGTTTTTTTTTTTTGTTTTTTTTTTTGCCTATGAGATTACCCTGTACAGAGATGGGTTCAGGGTATTTCTGGGCTCAGCTCCCCTTGGTCAATACCATTGAGGAAATTCTATGAAGCTGCACATTTACAATATACATTTACAATCCCTAGTGAACAGTCAGAAATATCATTCTGTTCCAAACTATTTTACTATTACTAGCCAATAACTGACAGCTGCATTTCCCTTAATATGAATTTCAATGGACTTAAAACTGGATATTAATCTCCCAATTGGCTGGGGCTGATCTCTGAAGCACAGACACTGGCTGGATCGAAGCCTGGCTGTGTCAATAGCGGACAACGACCAGGAGTCCACAGCAGCAAGACACAATTGGCTGGGGTGAGTAATGTCACCATGGTCACACCAGAGCGTTTTCAATACACCATTTATCAAAGTTCTTTACCATGTCATTTTCATGAGTTCTAAAATGAAATGTATTCAGTGTAATGTCTAGATCTTAATCTTTGTTTTCTGCTGGGATTTGTATCTGTGATGTGAGATATTGTTTTGTGCACTAGTTTTGCTTATCATTTCTGTACTGTGTCCCATCAGTAGGCCACACAAATTCACCGCAGAGTGCTGTAGGGAAATTACCTCATACCAAAGTGTACAAAAACCATTTTAATGCTAGCTTCTGATACATCACTGCCTGACCAAGAACTTGAAAACTGAACAAAACTTCATTGAAGTACTGCCACTGAACAAGAGCTCGAACATATTTTCTTGTATCATTCTGCCTGCCAATATTTTTTTTAAATTATTTTAAAATTTGAATGAAAAAACAGATGCCTGTACAGCATTAAAGTCAAATAAAACATCTCTCCATAAATCTCCAATACTCATTAGAGGGAAATCAATACCCCATGCATTTTTTAGTATTCTTCATGGGGAAAACCTGACCATGCAAAACCCCCCTCTTTAATACAGGTTTTATCTGTCCTTTAGCAGTAGAAATGGCGAAAAAATCACTGAAGCATTATCAATTGAGTACATGTTTATTCTTTACTGCCAGTTCAATGAAACAGTCCTGCTGAATATAACCACTGTGCTTTGATGTTAAATTTGGGTCACATTATAGGCAAGTTTTAGAGTTTTGCACATTACCCTTTTTCCTTAATCGGTCCATAATCGGTATGAATAACAGTAAGCAAAGGATTTTAAATGAAGAAGGAGAAAAAATGCAAAAAATGTTTTACTCAAAATGAAATGCAAGGGCAAGGTTGGATTCAGTCGGAGCCCTACATTTTTGCAGCAAGTGTCCCTATCCCTATATGTTAGCTATATTTCAGCACAAAGGGGAGCGCGATCACAACTAGATAACACTGTTCCAGACTGATACTAAGTAAACCAAACATTGTGTAATCGGCTTCCCATGTTCATTCAAATGAAACAAAGACACAGGTATTGGAAATGTCATTTGGTCGTTACTAGCCTTGTTCAAAATTCAAAATGTTCGGATCATTAAATAAGCTGTTTGTTCTTTGCATATACAATGTCCTGAAATGAACATTATGTCCAGCAATAAAGTAAACTTAATATGGGTTGAGAAGAAATACATTCAAAGCAAATGGTAAATCAAATAAATTCTTGTAACAATATTGGACAGAAACAGTCTGGCTTAATCATCTGTTTTTCAGAGACAGTTGCAAAAACTTCAGCGTTGCGTGCACTGGGTCAACCTATATAATCTGTGAAAAAATACCAAAGACTAAAATGTCTGTGCAATTATGTCCCATTAATATGACTTTATTCATTTGCATTTCATTTTGCCTGGCTGAAAATGGTTTAGGACCATGTGAAAAAAGCAAACATTTGCATCCTTTAGTTTCATAATATGTAAACAGATTATTTCAAACTGTCTACTTCCACAATAATAGCACAATCATTTACATAGTAATTGCATTGCAGAATCATTGTCTGAAAGCAAAGTGCATCCATTTTCAAAACTGAGGAAGGAGGCAAGAATGTGAAAGAAAGTGCAAAATCACCTGATGCAAAAAAATGATGCTGTCAGAACATGAAAAATCCCTGACAAAGACAGCTGTTGTTGTGCCACATAGAATACAGTCCAGTCGATTTCCCGATGCAAATAATGCAGAAATAATTTTAACATTCAACTTGCAAAAGCAAAACATATAGATAAAAATACAATAATTTGGCATGTTCTTTGTCCATCTAACTATGAGAGGTGCTAGATAGAGAGAAGTAACATCACCCAAATTCAAAAACAGATCAAGTATGGGGTGTATTAGTCTACAGAGCAGGCTTCAGCTAAACATTGTAATATCATCTTTATTTCCTCAACAGATAGCAAACAAGCAAGCAGGGGAAAAAATGGTAGTTTCAGATCTAACTGTGAATGAATAAAGACCTCTACCCATCACCAACTCCATATGAAACACGTGTGAAAGATGAAAAGACTGATGCTAATCAGATGATTTGCATTGTTAAAACTGTGAATGCAGTTTGAAAGCTCACATGTTGTTAGGAAATAAGACCTGAGTATTTACATTTACAGGCTGCGATAGCTGTTATGCATTACTGAAGAAGAATAACACATGTGGACATCAGACCATAGCATTCCTATAATAAGTAAATATAGGTTTCCCCACAGAGAAATGGGTTCACTGCCTTGGAAGTGTGCACACCCACAGACCTGCACACTGAGAGACAACATACTCAGCTGTAGATTTCCAGCGAAGCTCCCCTGGAGAGCGACAGACCTGCTCTGCATCTCGTCACCAGCAGCACCAGCATCTTGTCTCATCTGGGCTTTAGCGTCAGCAGATCCTGGGCTGAAGTGAATAAAATGTTCGCGTCCACTTGGACAGGAGAGTGTGGCATTACACGTGGGATTATTCCGTGATCTTTACTTTGTTGCAGCGCCCCTGTAACTAACGGCACACGGTACCTCTCACAGACACCACCTGCCAGTGGAATGTACTTTCCAGCAGAGTTGCACAGGTTTCGTCTTCATTCCAAAATTTGGTTGTTATTCCTTAAGTGGAGCCATCAATTTGATAGGCACCTGAATCATCTGTTCCTTCAAGTGAAAATCAGATGACAGCAGAAAAGTGTTTCTAATTTCCCAGGCACCCACACACACACACACACAAAATGTTCTTTGGCATATAAAGGTGTGCTAACATCTGTTTCTGTTACCTGTGTCTAACAGAACAGACAGCTTCTGGCGGGCAAGCTGGTGATGAGGCAGAGAGGGGCAGCTCCTGTCTTTCTCCACAATGCTCCTGACTGTTTCTCCAAAGCCTGGGAGGCTTTCAGGACCTTGGACAGCAGCAATCTCACATCCACACACAAACGCCGGGAGGTGGTTTATAATCAACTCGGGTATGTCTTGGTGCCTTCAGCAGGGATGTTATAAAGCCTTGTGAGACCTCCGCTGATAGGCCTCTGTACATCCTGGCTCTCCAAAACCCTCCAGCACACCTGGAGAGGCCTATCCTTAGCTACCATGGTTAAAAATGTATCTGTGATCCAGATTTGAGGTAAAGCACTAAAACATCATGTTTAAAATCAATATTCAAATTCTAAAAATGAACAGATCCTGTTGGAGCTGAACAGCTATCAGTAGTGATGTCAGAATCCTCAGGAACCCCAAAATAGGCAGATATATTACATCATATCAATGACTCACAGATTTGTACCTATCATATTGCTTTGCTGCATGTCACTTTTTAAATGTACCCCTATGTTGGAATGACCAATTTAATATACTAGGCTCATCTAAATGCAGCAATCACTGGATCTCACTGCTGAGAACAGGTGGATGCGAAGGTTCTAGCTGACGTACCAACCCGTATTTGCAGTTTGTTCACCACTATGGGATCCGAGTCAGTATCAGACAATGACACGGCCAGTTTCAAACCTGGGCTGTAAGTCTCAGCCTGTGCTTGGAGTAAGACATTTTACCACCTGAGCCACTCAAGGGCCTCACAGTATTAAAAACCCCTAACAGCAGCAGAATCGGGTTCTGGAGCCAGAAGGGGATTCCAGTAATTTACATTTTACAGATGCCTAATGTAAAGTAGTTATTCCCGAATCAAAGTTCTGCAAGACTGATTTTGCAAGACTGATCTGTGCAATTTTAATTCCAACCCTGCTGCTTACACGTTTCCCTTTCAAACTCCTGAATATTTAATTTATGCTAGATGTCAAGCGGTTGACAATGCATCTCAATGGAACACTCAATTTGTTGCAATTAAAAATTGATCTAGGATTCAAACACATCTGGGAGGTAATCACAAGCAATACTCTTCTCCAGGTGCCTTCAAAAGACTCCTTAGCTCAGGTTATGGATAGCCTGTTAAAAACCCTGACTCCCATTGAACGCACTGGAAAACATGTTCACAATGTGTTAAATAATTCAACAGGAATGGGTCCCGTGTGACTTGCCATAAACTTTGAAGATGAGAGCAGTTTTCATGTATCTGGCACAGTGAAACTCAAACAGGTCTGCGCTATTAAAAAGACCATCAAGAAAATATACTTCTGTGGAAATATACCCAAAGAGAATATATTGCCTGATTTTAGCCCACTGAGAGATGAAAAATTCATAATCCCAATGTATGTTTGTACTAGATAAAAGGATAACATCCTCAATTTAAAAAAAAAAAAACTTTGTTTCCTCTATTTCATGGTATCGGAGTGCAGAGCAATGTGGGCTGTTAGATGAAACTCAATAAATATAAGACTTTTGTCCTTATGTAGTCCAACACATGTATATGCTGTAGTGTTTTATTATATGTTTATTGCAAACATAAAAGGAGCATTGTAGTATTCATTTGTGTACTGCATTTGTTATTTTATCCTACACACCAAAAATTCAGAACTTTCTACAGTTGTACCATTTCTACTAACACTAACCTCTGTGATTTCACATAACTTTAAATGGATGGGATATACTGAATCTCTATTTATCTATGTCTGAATTTTTCCATACACTAAACAATTAGTGTGGGCAGAATGTGTAGAGTATTGGGGTATAAAATAAACACACAGTCTTTGACCTCGCCAATGTAATATCAATACACATATAGATAGTGTACCCTCAATGTTTTTTTCTTCAAAGTTTCCTTTGCAGACTTATCTTAAAGCCATTGATTGCGTTTCCATTGGTATCAGTGTATCAACAAGGGAAAGGTAGCATTCTGAGCATGTAGCACTGCCCTACTGATTTCTGACCACCACAGTGCCAGATATTCTCAAATTGTTTTTCTCTGCACCCTAGAGACTTTGAAATAAAGCCAGCAATAACTCAGAGCAGACACCCTCTGAAATATGTTGGGACGCTCTCACTATATACTGACCTTTCCCTCACCTGAACAACTCATTCAGTCTGCGTGATGATCTGTTCGACCTTTCCGAGAAGCGGGTGAGTGAAAGATAAATGGTTTTCAATGAAGCCGTATCAGTGCTGGCCAAGGAAGATGCCCGCCGTTGTTGTACTTTACCTCATAAGTTTTGCAATCCTATTAAAATTCATCAGGGGAACTCCACAGGTTAAACTATTTAAAAAAACAACCAGGTTTCCTCTGGTTCATCTATTTAATAACCACTGGAACTCTAAAGGTTCATCTATTCATGGCCAGAACTCCTTAGCTGAGCTAGGAAGGAGTGTAGTTTCCCTGTTAATTACCAGTGTCTGGGTTATTAAGATCAATTGAATAAAACATATTGCATCTGAGCTTGAGTGGCCAGAATAATAGTCACTTTTTTTGTCCTTTGTCTTTTTATTCTGTGAGTGATGTGCAATTAAATTCTGTAATATCTACTGCTCCAAAGCAGTAATCCATCTCCTCAGACTCACTTTCCAGCTGACAGCAGTGTAACACAAAGGGCTCGAGACAAAGAGTATGCACAAAGAATGATTGGCTACTTATCTATAAAACAAAAATGGCTTCCACTGAGACTGAACTTTTTCTGCTGTCATAATTGCAGGCTGTGTACTTTAAGCCATGACAGGAAAATAATAGTGTGGCTGTAACTAATATCTCTATGAGCAAGCATTCTGTAAACCCATGATTTCGCATTTACATATTTACACAAATTATAACTAATTATCAAACAGTCTTGTTTCACGAACCACGACACTTCAGGTATAGAGGCACACTCAGCAAATGGAAACCACCTTCACTACAATAAAGTGTGCAGATTCTGAACATCTATCAAATGTTTTTGGGGCAACTTGATTAATTGATTGTGCATAACTGGTTATGATATGCTCCAGTTACTTTGACTGCTGGAAGACTACTGCATCACCATTAGTCAGAGAGGCAATTGGGCGTAAGTGATGAGGTGATTAAATCTGCTCACTGCTAAAGGCATTGTTCTCTTTGTGAGCAAAGCATATTGGCTAATTTCAAGTTAAACCACCTCATCACCTGCATCGATTCACCTAACTAATGTGGGGATATAGGCTTTTTAACACTTTTTACCCTGTAAACCTGTACCTTTGTAGAAACATAAACTCATAGACAGAAAGAGTGATATGTTTCTTTGTATTGCTCTTTTTTTCCTTTATGTAAATGGTATCGCCAGCTGCTTATTAAGGCTTGGCTCACCCTGACACCTCTACAGTCCTGCAGAAGTGCTGAAGCAAGGCTTGACCAATCCTCCAACACGCTCACATAGTCAACTGCTATTTTTCAAAACTACATTGCCAGAATGTCCCACAGCGCACCCTGGTGGAGTGAGCAACAAGTAGAGATCCAGTCGTAATCCACTGACATCTAACCAGCAGTTTGCGGTCACCTCACAATTCGCAGAGTTCCGCCATACCCTGGAAGAACAAAGCAAACTTTCCCTGCCACCGTGGGCTCCCAGCTGCTGCTGTGTGGATGACACAGACGGGTTCCAATTCTCAGCATCCACTTGAGAGAAGTGCCTTGCCAATAGGGCCACTTGGGAACCCTTCAGAATATATATTTATTTTTTCATGGGTTAAATTTTTGTTTTGTTACTGCAAAAAAAGGTGTTATTCAATAAAATCCCCTCTCATCCACTTTGACAGAAGACCAGAAGAGCAGCATGCAAGAGTGGGTGACCTTTTTAAACTCCACTCTGATCAGTCTTTGAAAGGAAACTTTCTAATATTATATATGGTAGAAAGAAATGAGACAGAGAGAGTGAATAAGCAGGCCTGATATGCTTTCTTAGAATAGCATAGCATCCCAGGGTGCTTTCCTCTCCGAGCAATGGCTCAGAGGCCTCCCAGCAGATCAATGCAGTAATGAAGTCAAGAGTGGTTTAGATCCGTAATAAACCAGAATATGTTTACATGGACAGAGCTGACTGCCACGCATAAACTATTTATTAAATCAGTTCAAAATATTGACTTACCAACTTTTTGGGTAGGATTTTTAGATTACCGCTGGGATGCATAAAAAATGTACAAAATATTTGCCATTTAATTTCATTTCGTAAAAGGATGTTTTTATACAAGTAATGCACCCAAATTTTTTTCTTTGATTAGGCAGTGCTTTTCCCTTTTGCAGTTAGATTGTCGCAAAGTTGTACACAGCAAGTCGTATAAAAGCTTTATTTTACTGAATTCCACAGACTCCTCGTCCAACATTTAACAATGGCACCGAATGCTTTCCAGGTTAGTGAGTATGAATTCACAAGTTCCATCAGAAAACCTTGTGAAAAAAAAAAAAACAATTTCAAGGATTCTGAACATTTGGGTTCAACAAATGTTTGTGTTGTTTGCACTGCTCTTTGGGGGGCCAGGCCAGTACAGACTCATCCAAAATGAACATATCTGTGAGTGGGAAAACAAGGAAAGGGTCAGCTACTGACAGACCATATTTTCGTCAAAGTACACTCCAATACTAATTACGTGTAATGTCACTGCCACCCAGTGAACCACAATCAACCGGAATCTGAGTACAGTAGCAGCAGCCAAAACTGACATGGCCTGTCAAAACTGCACATAAAATGATCCAGATTCAGAGCAGCTGAATCATCTATTTGTCTCTATCAGCTTTCATGTTTCCTTTATTTAGAGTTAGAGTCTACTTGATAAATATTAAGTGAAGTTTTGGTAGAACTACTCTGTCTGATGCATTAAAATGTGGGGGCATGTGGAGGCAGTGTGGGGCAGCTGCCCTTTGATGCTGCTGGTGAGGAATACCTGAGGAAATTCAACCAAAAAGTGAAAAGTAATTCTGAGCAGCTTCCAACCGACACAGACCGAGGCAGGTGCACTTAAACTTAACCAGTGAGAACACTGCATAAGTTATCTCGACCTTTATAGCCCTCTGCTCACAGCATACACAGAGTTTGTTTGTTAGAAACCCATGCACACAGGGAAGAGAGAAAGCTGCAAGATTATATTTCAGTTGTGCTGAATCTAAAATGTTTCACAGTCACATTTCAGTGGGTTCTGTCGCATACAGAATAAACCACTGACCTCCCAGACTGTGAATCAGTCTAAGCGGTACACACACACTATCATATACATCTATTATAGCCTTCTACTGCGGCGAAGGTACAGGGCACTTAAGAAAGTCCCTTTGCTGTAGTCTTTGACTGTTAAAAAGGTATAGGGTGATTTATAAAGTCCCTCTGTTGCAGTCTTCTACTGTGATAATGATATAGTTTGCTTTAGAAAGTCCCTCTGTTCAATTCTACTGTGATGAAAGTACAGAGTGCCTTAGAACATTTGTCTGTTGTAGTCTACTGCTATGGCCAAGATGAAGGTGTATGGTGCTTTAGGGAATGTCTCTTTATTCAAGATGGCTGCGGCCAAGGGAGAAGAGACTTTCACTCACCTCAAACTAAGTTTTCAGACTTCAACGCCAAAGAACTGCAGCACGCACCTGGATGCAGGAATGCAAGAGCTAAATACTGCCCCCTGTAGGCTGTTTTTTTAAGTATGAGCCAAACAAAACATGCAAATGGCTTTAGTTTCTGCGGCTGCAATTTCCTGCAAATCCATTACAGAACTGGTCTTGCGGGTTAAATAAATCCAAATAAAATAAATTAATGAGTTACAAGCGAACACTGCCTGCAGCGTGTTTGATTTGGTTCTCGGAAAAGCCCAGGAAATTGGCAGTGCATTTCAAAGCTTTCCGACACACGTTGTGAACGATAATTTAATTTTCTTCTTTTGTCTGAAGCATCTGCTGTCAAACAGCATGGCTGAAGAATTGATTCCGTATTTCAGCGGACGGCTTCTTCAGAAAGCCTGTAGGTGTTCTATTAAAAACAAACACAGCTATTTGAATACCAACAGAGCGAAGCCATAAAACGGTCTAGTTCCTTCTGGCAGATCTTTCAGTTTAAGTTGGAGCAGCAAGGCATATTTTTGCACCATTCTTCACCTGACTGTCAAACACTGTGCAGACAGACAGGCAGGCCTCCATTCATTTAAGAACTCTATTATTCTGCAGTGCCCTTTTATAGGAATGTTAGAAACTATACTCAACCTGGCCATCTAACCTGGTCTTACATATGCTAGACATATGCCCTAATATACCGATATGTCTGACGCAATGAGACCTCTTTCAGCTTTGGAGGAACTACAGTGTGGCCGTCACCGCTTGGAACACCTTCTTAGTCCACTGTCATGCATGTACAGAGCATCCTGAAGCTCATCAGATGAGTGGAAGTTTGTCTGTTGCCTCCTGAGAGATTCAAAACAAATCAAGCGGACAATGGCAGCGATAAACCAGCAAGAACACAAAGATCTTGAACTTACATGTAGAACTAACACGCAGAGCAAAAAACTGACACGACAGTAAGAATCACCGTAAGAAACACTGTACAATCTAATTTATGCAAAGCTAACCGCTGGCTATACAGCATTACCCACAAGAAAAGGCAAGTGCAGAGTAAGGTGAAGTGGCTTAAATGAGCAATGATTACATTTCTGGTTACACCAAAACAAGAAAGAGAAAAAGATATATTTTTTAACTGAGTTTAGTGCCCATCAAACTTCGTGAGAGGTGCCAACCCACTAACTGCCCACTTTTTCCCTGACCAGAGTTTTAGCCATGAGATCTGGTACAAAGTGGGCTCAAATTAAACATGCAGCGTGTTTGTAACAGCACCAGAACACATTCTCAGCAAAGCTATGCAGCCCTCCGTCTGTCAGTAACCATATTAGTATTTAAAAAGCATTACTTTATTTATGAGAATCTGCCACCACGAGGTCCACTCAAGCCGGCTCCACAGCCACCTGTGATAGACAGCAGCTGGTAACTGGCTTACTGGTAAATGAATTGAGCTGTCCAAATTCTGCTCAGGACACTTCTGCTACAGCCACCGAGTGAGACACTGTGCCTGGTTGTCACTATGCTGCACTAAGGGCTACCATATCTTTAGAAACAAAATGAATAAATTACATTACATTATTGTCACTCAGCAGACGGTCTTATCCAGAGTGACTCATGTAGGTTACAATTTTCACATGTGATCCATACAGCTGGATATTTACTGAGGCAATTCTGCTGCTGTACCTTGCCCAAGGTGCAGCAGCAGTGCCCCAGCGGAGAATCAAACCAGCAACCTTTTGGTTACAAGCCCTGCTCCTTACTCCTATGTCACACTGGTGCACTGCGATCAGTTAAAACGATGAAGAATGAGGATGAAGACTGCATATGAATACACGCATGCACCCCGCGCTTCCGCAGGTATGCCATTTCTGAACGCATTCCTCCACCTTCCACCTGACCTTTGAAAGGAAGCTTTCGGCTGCGCTGAGACCAATTAGTCCCGCATAACTGACAAGGCTGACAAGGCTGGCACAAACACAGGAACAGATTGTGCAAAGTCCCTGAACTAATTAGTGGTAAGGGCTCTCTAGAGGGGGGGGAGAAACAGAACTTAAGTCAAAAAGTGATTAATGATAAGCAGACATGGCTCTGGAGTTAAAAGGATGCCCCTCCTCCCTGTCCAGTTGCAGAACAAAGATCAGACATTAATTAAACATTGACACCAGGTATGGACTGGAGGAGGATTGGGAGCTTGAAATAACAGAGGCTAAAAACTTTATAAAGCTCTAAACTGAGTTGGTTTTTGGCTGTTTTTGCGTGATTCACTGATATGCTGATTTAAATATGGATCAATCATCTGAGGCAGACACTTTTTTATTCTTGATTAAATTTATTGAGATTTCCCTTATGTTTGTGTACTTCAGAATCAGAAAAGAAACATTAAGAATGATCCCCAGTCTTATTCAAAATGAAGAACTCAACAAAAGTGGAAATGGCAGCAAGATAATACCGTTAAATTAAAAATGATCTGTTGAAAAGGAAGCAGCTGTTGATGCGTGATCCTTTTTAGTTGGTTGAGTTCATTCGTAATGTCAATTCAAAATCATGCATGATTCTGGTATGTTTTCAAAATGTTTTTTTGTTTTGTAAAAAAGCCATTGGAATGGCACATAGTATATAAATCATGGCAGCCATGACAAGATATCAAGGCAAGAGTTATCAGACGAGACAAATGCTGTCCCGTTCAATCATGTTACATTATCTATTTATTGTGACTCAGAATAAAAATGTCTGAGGTCATAGATAATATGTTTAATATTAACATCAAAATTGTCAGATTAAGTTTGAAACATTCAAGATTTCAAAATAAAAACTTTCTAGATTTAAGACGAACATTTTGACATTTAAATGTCAATAAATATTTCTTTTCTAAAATATGCTAAACTATTTCTTCCCTACATGTTCTGTCCAAATGGATCCACGTATCTTTCATTCCTGACCCTCGTGTTCTGGGCATCTAATAAATGTCCTCAACATTTACAAGAAAATAACAGTCAATACCTTTTATCTCCCACGTCTGTTTTTCTGTGTATTTCTGTTTAGCAAACATGAGCGCAGAATATATACAAATACACATACAATAAGCAATCTTTCCGAGACTGTTTTCTTCAGTCCAGGACAGTGAAAATAATTTGGTCAGTTAGATTATCTGGCCAAAAATTGGGATTGGATACAATCTGCATGTAGTTAGATAATTACTTTGGATAAAGCTAAGGTAGTAGCCTCACCTTCTAGTGCCTGGTTTCTTAAAGCAGTTTCTTAAACCTCTTTACCTGTCAGCTACAGGTGAAAGTGCATTCAACCACAGCCAACATTTGCTGTCACCTTTTGAACACCTTTTAACTCATTTTGTCTTTGGTCTGTAGGATGGTGCGTTGCTAGGAGACCCGATGGTCTTTTTGGGCAAAGAGCATGCTGCCCTGAGAGATGCACTGAGATGCAAATGTACAGGTGTCTGTTAAAATGACACTCTTTTTTGTCTGGGGAAATTCCATTGCTACTGGCCATGTGCCAGTCGGTGACTATTTCTTTTTTTACTCATTAACAGTCAGTAAAAGACGTTTGAATAATATTTTTCCCCTATAATACTGGAAATGTATTCATTTGTGTTGTTTTGGTTCTGCTCTTGGGAACATGTAATTTGTGTTATTTGTGGGTTTTGGTTTCTGTTTCCTCAAATGGTTCTGCTCCCTGTGTCTCCTAATGTATCAGCAACTTTGTCTTTTATTCAGTCTTAATTATTCTGTTCCTGTGCCCATCACAGCCTGAGGCTCGGCCTCTTACACAGTCTGTGTGTGACTTCTCCCTGTAGCCAGAGCTAATGTCTTTCTCTCAGTCAATGCAATGAACCACAGTCGTTAAGTGCAATAACACAAATCCTCAGCCTCGCCCCCTGGAGAACATCTGGTCTACAGCGTGCACTGTTCAGAAGACAGATGGGGTGCGGTGGAGAAAGACACACGATTCAATCTGTCCCCAAGGTGCTCTGTAAATAATCTTACGTGATTTTTCATATCAGCACGGATGACAGGATGAGAATTATTACAGGTTAAAGTGCCAGATTTTCACCTCTGATTTGACGGTGAATCTCAATGTTGAGAGATGACAGCTTCTCAGTCTTAAAACCCACCAACCATACATACTCCAGCATTACAATATACAGCCTCATGCAAGCAACTGGATGCTGTGAATGTCTGTCTTCACCTGGAGTTGGATAATAAATAATTAAGTGAGGAGTTTATTTTGGTAAATTGTATTAATAAAACCATTACTTACAAGACAAAAACATGTACTATACATGTATTATAACATATCATTGTTATAATAATTTCACAAATAATTATTTTGTTCTAATTTGTGACCTTATTAATCCCTCCTGCTTTGGTGTATCTGGATTCATACTTTAATCGGTTTTACCTTTGATCTGAAGGCCACCATTGTCTCTGTACTGAGAGACATATAATTAGATTGCAGCTCTACCATCCATATCACCGCTGCATATTATCTATAATGTTTGTAATTTCCACCCCATCTCAGTCTGATCTTTGTCCACAAATGAATTGCGACTTCGGATGCATTAACTGGGGTTCAGAGAGTGGACGAAAATAAGCGCCTCTCAAAACAACACAGAGGAATAAGCGTGGGGGAAAAAAATGAAAGGAAAAATTGAAATGCTTTTAAGTTTCAGTCAAAGTGAAAGACTGGAAGACATCAACAGAGGTGATGTGGAAGTGCACCAGTGGAGGTCAGGTTGAGCAGAGGGTTTTACATTGTTACTATAAACTGGTTTGTGGTGCCACTCTGCCTCAACCTTCTGTGCTGCCCTGGATGTGCCTGTTCCAAAATCCTGGACCCCACTGCTCTTATATTGCCTACTGTTGAACTGCCAAGTCTATTGGAAGGCTGAGCCACAGTCCCAGGAATATCTCTTTGAAATACAAACAGAAAATAGTTCATCAATATGCATGAAAGATGCCGCTGTCTGGCTGCCTTCAGTAAATGACTACCGCACACAATCCATTTTCTGAATTCCATCATTACAGATTCCTTAGCTTTCTGTTCATGAAGAAAAATGCTGTATATCTCCACTGAAGGATAAGAAAGAACGCTCCAAAATCAAAGGAGAGACTGGCAATACCTTCTTAGCACTTCCATCAGGTGTAATTAGTTTTGTAGTTCTGAAACAGCTGAAAACTGGGGAAAACTTAGCTTGTTAATGTCGCCTCATTAGCATAACAAAAGTTCTCGTAATTAGAATTCACACATCGTGCTCAAACCCATGACTTCACATCCAGATGCAGAGTCAATATGTTTTATTTATAAGCACCATCAACAAAAGAGAGAGAGAAAGAAAGAAAGAAAGAAAAAAAACACAAATATGCAAATGCTGTTGCCATAAATGGATTTCCACATCCAGCGCCATAAGTTGCCGCACGCCGAAGCGTCAGTGCCGTTTTGTTTCCAACACACGCCTCTGTGCTCTTACCTGACCCAGGTGGAGGGCGCGTTGGAGTCTTGACTGGAGAGAGTGCGAGAAGGTGGAGAGGGCGTGTGGAGGAGGGCGGAGGTCCGTAAGAGGCCTCTGTCTCCACCCCTATCATGGCCGTCGCTGCCAGGGCAATCCTCTTGTTGCTGCCCACTCGCTTGATAGCCACTGGACAGCCTGGCAGAGGTGAGAGGACAGAGTTACCGAGTACCGCCTCCTGTGCATGGATGTTACACAGGTACGGAGCAGAGGTCAGGGAACTGCCCCTGTAACCATAAGGTTTCAGTTCACAGTCTTATTATATTTACTGAAACAACTTAAAGCACAGTTGTATAAGTAAATATAAGTATTGAAAAAAATATATATGTTACGCAATTCACTTTGGAAAAGAGTGGGTGACAAGCAAATGTATAATGCATGTAATAGGGCACAGTAAGGAAAATGAACATCAGTGTAAGTTAAAAAAAGACACGAAAGATATTATTGAAGCACCCAAAGATGTAGCTCTTGTGCACTCTATAGCCTAGTATAGTATAAGTATACAGTACAGTATAGTCTGTGATGGGATGGGTACACTGTTACAGACTGAAGACTCAGCTCTTCAGACTGTACTTCATTTCCCTTACCCTCATGAAATATTTTGTTTCTTTTTCTTCTGTCACTTTGGAAGTTACTCTGGATAAGAACGTCTGCATTTATTGCTGCTAATGACAGAATTGTGCAACATTTTGTATGTGCAGTCTTTCTCACAATTGTTTCATATTCATCAGTAACTATTATGTTAATGTCATCCCACAGAAAACTAATTTTAATGTTCCTGAATGCAAATCAACTCAAACAGCACAACACACCATTTGCATGTGTTGAGACCAGGTGAATGGAAAAGACCAGCGAGTCTAAGCCATCCAACCTGTGGAAAGCCGGCACACACACACAGAAACAGAAAGAGATTTCCCTCTGTCAGCCACCGGAGGACTTAACTGAAGAGACAACCGTTTCTGCACAACCTGCCATTATAACAGAGCCATGAAATATTTAATGAGGTAGCAGAGGGAGTAGATTTGGCTGGGATTACGAGAACTGCAGACAGACTTTAACAAAAAGGTACGGGGAGATAAGGAGAAGGACTGGAGGAGCAGACACGACAGTCATTCTTTGAGAGGCAGGTGACAGGGTTGGTGGGCACTGACACACTGACACTTTGATTTGGATACAGGAGAAGCTCCAGCTGCCATTGTGATCCCTCACTGCAGTGGAACTGAATTTTATATGTGTTTATAATAAAGGCATCTCCAAAACAGAGGCAGGACTTGAGCCTGCAACCTCATGCTGGATCGTCCAATGTCTTACACAGTGGTGCACCAGACAGATGTCCACGTACCTGGTTAAAATTCAGTGGATTGTGCCATGTGTTACATGTCTATCACCATGGAAGTTGTGGGGTTTCTCATTGGTTTCTCATTGCAGTGGAGTAAAAATGTCTGCACAAAACAATATGCAGATTAGGTATGCCGCAGTAACGAGGAAATCTATTTGTCTAATACTCAGCCCCAGTGAATGTATCAATATTAACAAAGGTTCTGTCATACAAACTCATGTTGAATGAAGGTTTTCATAAACTAAAGGCCATTGACATATGAAAACCTTAAACACTAGGTCTCTCCTTAATCCCAACATGGGTTAAAGGTCATGGATAATATGAGGTTCTATGAAGCAAAGACGAAGGGCAGCACTCTTTCAGCCATTCGTAGATTTAGCAGCATATGAACCAAACTTAAATATGGATGAACCCATGCTAAAATGTGCAGAAAACACGTATATCAGAAGTATTTCTGTATCAGTCCTTCAAATTGTCTTCATCCATAACCCTCATAAGCAGCGGTTGTCTGATCACTGTAAATGTCATGATTCATCACAAAGTTAACATCTGGGTTTTCACCAGGCCACCTTAAACTAGTTGCACAATAACACCCCCCTCCAATTGTTGCCCTGTGTATACATCAAATGAAGTCATCTGAGCCATTCCCAGATTTTCATGTCAAAGAAATAATGATGCCTGATTTTCATGTGTATAACTCTATAATCACTAAGCACAAAGGCTCACCCGCTGTCATCTAAAATCCCTGTTTCTCTGATCACTGTTGGCCATTGCAATAACAAGCATAAATATCCTCTGATGGTGGCGTTCAGATGCACTGGAGTCCTGCCTGATGTGGTTTACTACTGCAGCCAGTGCAGAGAAACACCAAGCTCCAACACAGAAGTATGCATCTTTTTTCTCAGTGAATTTTTCTCAGTGTAACATTATTATTATTATTATTATTAGTAGTAGTAGTAGTAGTAGTAGTGGTATCCTAATAAAAAAAAAAAGCGAAGCTTAGGTTAGATCCCTACATCAAGAGTACAGTAGAATCGCAGTGGCCCATGTTGGAATTAAACCTCCAAACTTCAGGTGATGACCCCAGAACCACTACCCCACCTGTTAGCAGCTGTAGTGGTGAAGGGCAGCTTTTACTTGGGCTGCAGAAAGCATTCACATTCAGTTTCTCTCCTCGTATGCACTGTTGATTGCACCATTCTTCTGTGGCTTGTTTCTGGATTGATATTAAAGTGATGTATATTGCTCCCCTCTGACTCTAAATTACTCCCTCGTTTCATCTGGATAAAATACACTGCACATCTTGAGCTGGTCTGGCTGCACTGCTCACTGCTGCACAGAAACGCACCTATAGATCTACAGATCCTGAGATGAGTGCAGTGACCTTTCCTTTCTGTGAGTCTGTTTGCCTTGCCTTTTACAGAGGCACTTCAGTTTACACTCAGAGAAAATTTAGCCTCCTAAGGCCGGACCTTCCATGGATTAATTGGTTGCCTCATAAATCTCACTGACCCACAGTACGCTTAGTAGGTCCACACTTTGATACCTTCTGATATTGACTGATTTTACAGGATATCGATCAAATAATTTTATCATTCAACTGGACACACTTGTTGATATTTGTATAATGGTCTAGTGTAAACGCTCATTTTAACTGGTACCCATTCTTGAAAAGAACATCTGTAGTAGCTGGGTCTGAGTGGGAATATGCTTATGTTTCTAAGCTGGGACCTATTAAATTAGGACATCTGAGACATCCAACATAGAATGATGGCAGTGTCTACGCTCTAACTGTATGCAAAAAACCCATAGTCTATATCTATCAGAAGCAGCATGAGGAGATCCAGGACTGGGAATTAGATTCAGTAACTGAAAAAATTAAAGCTACTCCAACTGTTATGTAAACTGCTGATGTTATGTTATAAAACTGTCTGTAAAACCATGAGCACAGTGGGGAGAATTTATAAATGTAACAAAGAAGCCATGGCTGTATTTCAATCTCTCCTGCTTTTTCATCACGCTCTATTCGAGCTGTACAGCACAGAACAGTGGCCTTGGACTGCATAAATTAGACCAAACACTCTGTGGGCCATTCACAGTGGAATATACATCAAACGGCAGATGGCATGGCTATTGTTATTATCATTGCACCTTAACTGTTCAGTGGCAGTAACACTAAAAGGAAAACAGTTCTGTCTTCTGTGGTTTTGAGATGCAGATGTGTAATATGACTTCCTTAATGCTAATTATAAATTGTGGAAAAAAAAAAGTGAGGGAAAAAAAAACATGCCATACGTATACATGATTTCAAGTATTTTCCCCAGTTGTCTCGTAACCTGGAGATGTGTGATCACAATGGCAAAGGTAATTAGGCAGAAAAGCTGAGGGAGTTCAGAGCACAACAAGCCTGTCCAAGGCAGGGGCTTCTCCTTCTGCAAATTAAATGTGCATGTAGCCAATGAAGCATGTCTTTTACCCAAGATGCAATGCAAAGCAGTGCAGTGCAATCCATTAACACACACTGCGATCCTACCTCTCAGCATTCACTGCAATAATGTAATAACGCCCTCATCTGCCACTTTCTACAGGGAAATCTTTTTTGCTGAATTATTATTTTCTCCTCTTGCCATAATTGACTCCCCTAGTGTAATGGTGCATTCCCTCATCTCTCATTGTTTACTGTTATTTTGAAAGAAGCTCTCCCTGTACTATTCTCAGAGCCGACACTGTGCCAGGCTTCCAGTAGGTATAAAACATCAGCTCTGAAAGGGTTACAGCGCTGTGCCAAAAATACCACTGCACCCCAGATACTCACCACTGTACCCTAAATCTTTTCCCCACCACCAACTTCTGTCCTCTGCCGTGGAAAGTGCTAACACTGTCAGGACGAAAACCGCAACCTCTGCACTGTTGGCATTTTTTTTTTCTGACTGCTCTGACATCAAATTACAAAGAAAGAACTGCCCCAAGAGTACGTGCTGACTGAGCCACATTGCCGTGTGGCGTGGTCCAAGTCAGGCCCTTTGTGTCCTTAAACAGTGGAGTTTACATTCAGGGTAAAAGAACTCGGTCAATACAAAATTGGAGGAAAACCAGAGAAGAACAGCTTGTGATGTAACTGATGGGCCAGGCCGGTAAAGCAGCGAGTGTGTAATATATTGTAGCACTGACCTGCTATACGCTGTGGAGACGCACAGAGAGCATGCATATTCCTGCAGGCTGCCGTTGGCCTCAATATGTTCACCGCCACTTGATTTGTCATCAGCAGTGGTTTTCCATGCCACTGGAATATTCCCATTTCCTCAGGGCCAATCCAGGCGGAGTCCAGGGCGAGTGTGTTATTCAGGTAAATCTGTAACGCATTAGAACACTGTCAGAATTTCTCCTCACAAAGAGAGGGTTTTTTTTTTTCTCCCAGCCTGTTTCATGGTCATTATCCCTCATGTAAATAGCTAAGTTAATGGCACACATTGACACTAAATAATTCAACGCTTTGTTGTGCTGAAGCTTCATCAGTAGTAGTACTTCTTGGTACTTCACCCTCCTAGTTACTATGAGTAACTACAAGAGACAGCAGTGTGCTTAGTGGTAAGGAGCAGGGCTTGCACCCAAAAGGTTGCTAGTTCAATTCCCCTCTAGGGCACTGCTGTTGCACCCTTGGGCAAGATTCTTAACCTACGATTGGGTCAGTAAATATCCACCTGCATAAATGGTTAAAATTGTAACCTACTGTTTGTGAGTTGCTCTGGATAAAAGCATCAGTTAAATGACAATAATGAAATTATGTAATGTAACTTAATGCGGCTAACACAGCGCAGAACCGGTGTCTGAAGACTGTTTCTACCATTTCACTGCTTTCACTTGTTACCTGGTAGTCTGGAATCCTTTTCTCGACCCATGCCTTCCTGAACGGAGCAGGCAGGAGTGAGCTGAAAGCATGGGGGAACACAGGGACCAAATCCAGGCCTCCTGATGGCTGAAGAGTCCTGTCAGAGACTTGAGATGGCAACTCCCACTGAAACACAGAGAAATTACCTAGTAATGATTTCACATCAAGCCATCAGGAAGCAAGCTGGAGGGGTGTCAGGGACCAGATCACCAGATTGCTCCTCTACAGATCTTCTCCTTTTCTCACTCCAACACCAGGATGGGTCCTGGAAGCTGCCGGAACCACCTGCAGTGGACCCACTGTGGTGGAAACCTGCAGCTGTCAGAGATTCAGAATAGCTCTCTGTCTTCCAGCATCACCGTAATGCCAGCTATCCCAAATCACTACAAACCTCAAGCTTCACTTTTGGTATCTTCTCCTCAAAACCACTGACTGAGGCTTGATGTAGAGTTATATTGCTCTAATAGAGTTTTTATTGGTGCCATGTGTGCTGTATATAGGTGGGATGTAAGGTTATATGGCCTATATGAATCATTCTTAGGCAATCTGCTGTGATATTAGGTAACACTGCTTTTATGGTCACTTTTAAGCACTACAGTATGTGTCTGCTATGAACTGTTATGCACACAAACCTACCTCAGTACTGTTTTTAGCTCAACTGTTACTATCCACATTGCAGTCCAGTACTTAACAGATTTTCAACGTGCACACTTCCAGTCCAACTGCAGAAACTTAATCTGAGATATAAATGTGTGTATATATATTAATATCTGTCTGTCTATGTGTGAATATGTATGTGTGAATATGAAATGTGTGTATATATATTAATATGTCTGTCTATGTGTGAATATATATATATATTCACACATAGACAGACAGATATTTTGCTTAACAGCCACATTGTTTCTGTGAGACAGGCAATCCCTTAGAACAGACATAAGTCCTTAATTATATTGTTTATTGACAGCCCTCTTATTTTACTTTCAAACTGTTTCCTATGAGTGGGTCCTGGCTCACAGACATCAATATAAACCCCACAGACAAGGATCGCTGTGTGATATCCTCCGCATACCAATTAGACTGTTCCATTAAGCTAGCGTTAGATGTTATTTCACAGTCTTGAAAATGCTTTGTATAGGAAAATCCTTCTTCTAAACAATGAGTTCCGAGTCCTTGAATCCCTTCGGCCCTTCTCTGAATGATGGCGAATTATCCCAGACGTCAATACGCCTTAACCCCAGCGATCAAGCCCCCCCACTCTTTGTTCTCTTTAGATTTGGTGTCACGCCGTATTCCAGTGTGTTACAAGGATTATACGCAAAATCTGTGCTTATCTATATTACAGAAAGCACCTCTAGGGACCCGGTGGAAGTCTGGAGTCTCCCTGCACAGGTACAGGGAAATGTATGCATGTAGAGAGAATAGGTATTACCATCTACACACAGCACTTCCTGACACTCTTGTCTGTGCTTAGAGGATACTCCTTTTGAGGGTGACTTACACGGCTGACGTTTTAACATACAAAAATATTTTCTGCTTTTGTAAATTTTACCCATGCAAATCAGGCTAAGCACATCAATCAAGCATACCATGGCTGTGCCTCATCACAGATTCAAATCTGCACCCTCTTCGTCTGAATCCTTGCTTCCAAACCATTATATTACACTGCCACTTCCAGAAAACACTGCTTCTAAACGTGGAGGACAGGTAAGGTTTTTTTTTTGCAAATATTACCACCATTTCACACTTAAGAACATTAATGTTAAAATTGCAATTGTACATGAATATGCAGTCATCGCTCACAGCCATACTCACATCAGGCAAGAAGTTGTTACTGCAGTTCTCCTAATGTTCGTCTGTAATGATATCATATGATACAGGGCCCCTTCTAAACTGGGTAGCATGGGGGCTGCTATGTATTCATCAGAGACATATTTCTGAGTTTACAAAAACCTCATTCCTTAAATAGTACCATGATCCTGGCTTGTTCCTCTCAAATCGACCATCACATATAAGCGTTATCACATTTCAAAACCAATGGCTATCAATAATTTAGAAGCAATTACTGTAATTTTTATTACTCTAATTTTTAATCTACTTTTTACGAGCCTATTTATGATCATACTTTTTTAAAAAAAAAAGCCTTAAAGCTTCACAGCTGTAAACAAGGCCAGTACTCTGATCTTCACTAAATATCTCATTAGTTTTACTAATGAGGGCCAGAGCTATCTGCAAATTTAACTTAGCCATGCACTACCTCAGTTGGAGTCAGAATAAATGAACCTACTGCACCAATAAGCCCTCCTCGTTTCTACACACGCACACACACACACACACACACACACACTGCCACCACCCCCCTGCAGAGGAACTCTACTCCCTCGCCACCATACACCCCCCCCACCCCCACCCACACCCCGTTTCAACTTCCTCTTTCAGTGTACTCCTGCATGACTCAACAGGCCTAAGTGCGATGCCTCATATATCAAATATCCGATCCATGAACAAACGCAACAGCATCACGGGCACAGACGTTCATTCTCACTCACACAGCTGGTGCACACACACACCTGAGGGGTTTGTGGAGGTGTGCTTTATTAGATCAGAGCTGATTTAAGGCCGTGTGTATGTATATGACGCATTTGAGATATTTACTCACCATTGTGGCTTATGATATGAGTTCATCAGGTTCATTCGTTTTCTGTCTGCCGGGACACTGATTCGTTCATGTGAGACTGCTGGTAATGTCATTTTAATGTGAAAGGCTTTAAGGTATCTTGTCTGCCTGCTATGTTACTATGGTTTGAACATGGACAGACAAAGGTCCTAATAACAGTGCTTATGAGTTGAATATGTTGATTTGAACAAACCACACATAACAGTGTCTAAGTAGGGAGCAAAAATATTACATTTTATTTACCATAAATTGCCATTATTAGTAATTGGCCAATTCGGTAAACTGAGAGACACAAAAGTCCATTCCTGCTGAAAATAAATAAATAAATAAGTAGAAATGTCAAAACTCTACTGACTGTCTTGATGCAGACAGTGAATGGTAACTAATAAAGGCTGCAGATGAGAATAATCATAATATTGGTGTTCAGTGTCGAAGGGCTGTGAGTGTGACCAGGGTGTGTACATCTACAGTACTGGTCATTAAAGGTGAACCCACATTATCTTTAAAGTCAATACAATCTGAACTAATTACAGGACATGACGTTAAACACCTGAAGTGTACTGTAAGTATTTAAAGAAACCAAAACTTGGGAATGTCTACATGAGTCTTGGTTACATAGTAATTTTAAACCATGATGTCATAAATTAGAGTAAGTTGTCATTTTAAATTTTAAATTCTATGTTAAATATTTGGATGTAGTGAAACACCTGTTGCTCATCTTTCATCACATGAATAGACTACGATGCCATCCTAGCACAAGGTTATTTTGCAAGCCAACCAAGCATGAGACATAGAGTACAAAGCGGCTCACATCATACAGACAAGTATCAAGTTCTCCCTGAGGACAAATGGCTTTTTATACATTACAGCCCTGATTACTCCATGTAGTAAGCACTAAACTACTCTTTAGACCCTGCAACACTGTATCATGAGAACAATCTGGCGAATAGTTTTTTCCCTGTATACATGTGCTTGATGTATTAACATTGAAAATCATCTTGAGAGCAGACAATGGCCGTCTCGTACCTGACAGACTGCCGGCTCTGGTTTGAAAGGTATCCGTATGATGGGCAAACACGGCTCGCAGGTGAGCTGCCACCCGGACGCCGCCAGCAGGACTGGAGGCGGGTGGGAGGAGACTAAGAAAGGAGGGGGTGTGGCTCCCATCAGGCGGAGCCCAGAAGGGGGCGGGATCATCCCGACCCAGGGAGGAGCCTCTCCGCTCAAGAGCCAGGGATGAGGAAGACCCTTTAATCTCGAGATGGGGATCATTCTGCATCCTACACCTGACAGCCTCTGTGGGTATCCTGGAGGGGACATCACCAGACAAGGCGAAAACACATCAATGTGTGCCGTTACACAGCAATATGTTCTGTACTATGCAGCTGCATACATACAACATATGTTTAGAACATTTTTTATGGATCCCGTCATATACATATTCATATGTCGTATGCATATTGAACCTCTGTCCTGTAATTTTCATTTCCATTTTCCTACAATCAGCAAAGCCTTCCACCAAAATAGAGAAGGTGAGATGATAATAATTATGTCACTTTCAACTACCTTTGTGAATGTAAAATAATGTTAATCAGAATCTTTCTTAATAGACGTTTCCGCCTTTTACGATTACCTTCATCGGATATATTTCAAAGCGAAACTGGTGATAAAACTAATGAAATGAAAAAAAATGAAAACTAATGATATCAAATACACATTTACAAATGGGCGCCACTTAATAATGATGAACGTCTTTAGCCGTCTGTTGATGTCTGTTTTAAAACGTCGTGATCGCGTGTTTACAGGGACCATGCACAGAACACATAATATTGATATATTAACACATACTTTTCAGGAGCCAAGTAGTACCCATTTAAAAACATAACTAACGATACATATTTAGCAATAAGATACACAAACGACTTTCTCCTAAATGAAATACACAAACAAGCCTTTTTTACTCCCTCCCTCAGACATACACCTGACAGCTTTCGGAGAAATAAACGAAGCTTAAAAAGCGTTGAAAATAACTTCGTAAGGACAGTCAGCATGTCACTGCGTCTTCCTAAACGAGATTAAAGTTTCCTCAAAGTTGTTCTTATATGTCGGGTAAAACATAAAGCTCAAACTCACCTCAGATGCGCTTGGCGAACTGCATCAGCGCAAACGAATTCTTCCCGCACCTGGCTTTTTGCATTTGCTTTGCCGAGGAATTAAAACATTTCAACGTCGTTTAAATCGAGTATCCACGAAGACTCCTTTTGACTTTGACGCGCTCTCAGTTTCCAGAATGGCTTAACAATTTCAGCTGCTCCAGCCGAAAAAATACGGGCTTTGCGTTCTCCAAATACATCCTCAGAGGGTTTGTTGCGGAGTCAAGGGACACTGCGTTGTTCACTGTCACTGATATTTTGTTAATAACCCAGCGATATCTCCCTCCCAGTGCCAGCCCTTCTCCACCCTTCTACTGAGCTCCACCTCGCTCTTAAAACTGCTTTCCGTTCCTTGTTAAAATAGACTGTACATGTGCAGAGAATCCCTAGCCGTTTTGGCTGTATTTCCAACTGGATCGTGCGTTCACTAGATTGTCATGTGGGGAAAAGAGTATAAATCGCGGTAAAATTACACTAGAACAACACGGCAAAGCAGGCGTGCAAATGCTGCTCGGCAGCACCACGCGAAACCGTGCGCTGCTGCTCGGAAATGAACATGAGACACCGAATTCGTGTCAGCCCACAGTGGCACCGAAACCCTAATGAGTGCTGATGCGCCCGCAACTCCAGAGTCAAACTGCACCGAGCATAACAATTGCTCATAAAACAAACGACTGGAAATGCGCTACCAGGTTATGTGAGTGGTCATGGCACTAACGCAAGCTCATTGGCAGCAGCGATTTGTTGGTAATTGTTAAAATTCACGTGACATATGGGTGAAAACTGGTAAATCGCAATCAACGCCAGATCACTTCTGTGATATATGAGTTTAATCAAACACACTCACATGCACACACACACACACAATCATAATAGTACAGTGGAGTCTGTACATATTTGAAGGACCATACTGGACCATTTCCTCACATGGGATTATGGTCACAAAAGACATAAGGGGAGATAAAACGACAGTCATATAATGCTGACTGCACTTCAGATAAGTAGTGTACATAAACTCACTGCCTTCAGTCTAGATGCACAACAGTGAACACTTTTTGTTTTCACTCAAATGAGACAAGACCAAATGAGACAAGACCAATAATCCATCTGTCAAGTCCTGCTTGTATTTGGGAGGCTGTTGTTATTGGCAGATAGGACCATTGCTTCTTCTTTTTCAAATAAACGCATATAAATGCCAATCATATTTCTTTATTCACATACGGCACACGAATATAAATGTGAGTGCAGTGTATGCCTACAGTATATACTTATCAATTTACATTAAGCTGTAATAGGACAATGGAATCTACGGCACCTATCTTGGCCCCATCTTCCTGTAAGATGTGTGTGTGTGTGTGTGTGTGTGTGTGTGTGTATTTTGATGTCTGGGAGCTGATGTCAGCTGAAGATGCAAAAACTCTGACTGTCAAATCCTCATTTTATCCCCCCGCTCTCCTCTGGATCTGACTGACAAAAAGAAATGAAACAGTGTCCTTTGTAAAAAAAAAACAAAAAACCTCTAAAACAGATTCCTCCCCTTCATGGTGTAGCCCAACAAGAAAGGGTAGGTGCAATACATCTCTGTCCTCTATCTTCAGATTTAACAAGTCTATTATAGCGTGCAGTGACTTCTCTCCCCAGGCATGATAATTTGTTCTCTGTGTTCAAAAATGGATATGCATTTCTCTTCCTGGGAGAAGAATCACGGGGTCCTATTTAGAGGACACAGGAAGAGCAATAATCAAATGCACAATGCTGGTGCAGTGTCTTTGGTCTTCCAGACAGGTCAAAATGATACTTGTACCAAGCTGGCGATTGTCTGCTACTGTTACTGGCTGTGATTTGCCTTTCTTAACTCTGTGCTGAGCATATATATGTGGAATACCAGTCAAAAGTTTGGACACACCTGATTAAGATAATGAGAAACATGCACTCAAAAACATTTTGATCTAATGCTTGAAATGCTTGAAATTTGTTCTTTAGAAAAATATGCATCATGGTGTTGATACCTATGTATGAATTTCTTTAGAAAAAAAAATAATTAAAAAAATACTTTTTGGCTATTTTGAAAAAGCTAATATACAAGTTTTGATTTGTTTATAACATTTTTTTTTGTCACTGCATACTTTCATTTGTGTTATTTCATAGTTTTGATGTCTTTACTTAATTGGGATTTCCCCATTTATAAGCATATAATTATAGCATTTGCAGAGAGAACATCTTTGAGCAGGACCATTTACACACTGCAGGTTGCATGTTGTCCATGTTTACAGCTGGATACTCTGTTGAAGGTCAATTCAGGTTATGACCTCTGCTTCATCTACAGTACCTATCCCCCAACCAGCACCCTAACCTGCCACCCTGTGGTAAGAAGTCAAAATCCTTACCTACTGCACCACACAGCCTTTGTTTTGGTGTCTCTGATTGTCTTCCTGTATTACTCCCACATTTTTTCACATCTTAACACATTCACATATCCTCTACAAATTAGGAGAGAAAAGAACCGGCCCATCATCTGTTGTTTGGACCTTAGCTGTGATTTCAATTATGTAATTAGCCGGAGACCAGCGAGGAAACTCAACAGCTCTATTTACATGTTCCATCTTGTTAGGCAAATATTTGCAAAGAAAATGTTGCAGACTCTCCAGAGATAATACTGGTTTCATACATAAAACAGACCTTGGTTTCGCCACACATTGTCAATAAAACTACGCTCCTGCATAATCCTTTTCATAATGATACAGCTTTTAGTGTTGGTAATGGGCAGCTCAGTAAACATAAAATTAAGCTTAAGCTTACATTCTATTTGAACAGTACGTGAATGAATCACTTCTACCAGCTCGCAATTTTATGCACTTACATTAATGGATTCATATGTGAATTGTTGTGTAAATACATGCATTATATCCAGCAACTGACAAGAAACTTGTTAATTATCCCTAACGTAAAGTGGTACCGTAAGATGTGCTGACATCATATCTACCGAGAACAATGTTTCCACAAGACTGCACATCTTACAGAAAATAAAATCATCCAGCCTGACTTTGCTACTTTTCCTCAGATATGAAAGCATTTCAGTCTTTCAGTAAGCTTTGAGTTCCCCAGTCCCTACATAAGGCAATGTCTTGAAAAATCTTCCTTTCTGAATTCTAGACCGGTGAAGAGAAGAAAGCAAATTTATAGTTGTACCCACCCTTGTAATTGTAAATTTATATCCGTTTTTTGTTTGACTACATGACAAATCATTGTCTGACTGGATAAAACAACTTGTCTTCCCTTATTTTCAACACTAGAGATGTTAAAATGGCGTTAAAACCTGCTGGACTGAAGTCCTCCAAGTCCACATCCCTGCCATAGCCCATTACCCCTTCAATTACCCATGCTGCCTGCCAGACTTCAGCCGCCACTGACTGGCAGGATGAATACTGGCACAGTAAAGCAACCTTCTACAGGGTGGCAGGATGTCAGATGTGATCAGGTTACACCAACCGGGTTACACCTTCATTTTAAACTCCATTGATCTGCATCAAAACATCTAGTTGTTTTTTTTTTTTGTTTGTTTTTTTCCTTGCAACTGTAAGGTAATTAGCATTTTATTTCTCCTACAGTTGGTGGCATATACCCTGTTCTAAAACTGCTGATGGACAAGAAATTATGTGCGTGCCAAAAAAAAAAAAAAAAAAAGGATCTAACGAGGTACAACAGCAAAATCCGCTTGGTCCCTCTTAAGCTAGGGTCTTTAAGGAAAAAGAGGAACATTCAGTCCCAGCGCTCTGTGTTCCATTCTCTCCACCTATCAGGACAGCCCCAGTTATATTTGCTGTAGCAAGTTTTCTCGGGAGTATGAATTTGCCGGGTGAATGCAGCAGTGGTAATCGATAATGATCGTTGTGAGCATTTGTGCTCTGTTGCAGCTCCCGGCGCTGGGTTTTTCATTCCAAGCCTGTAATGAATTTGGCAGGTCCGGATTACACAAGGGCAGTCAGTACTCCAATGTCAGCTTTGAGCCCTCCATTGCTGGACTCAATTTGATTGTGAAACACACGCACACAAGAAAAAAGTTGTTGATATTTGGAATTGCACTTTACCAGATGGTGTGCAAGCATGCGGCCTGTTGCACAGTGATTATCTGATATATATATATATATATATATATATATATATATAAAGGGAGAGAGAGAAGAAATGAAGAAAGAAAGAACAAGAGAACTACAGTAAACATTAAAATTAAACATGAAAATTAAAGCTACTATTATTTAATATTATTTTTGTCACTATACATGCTTAAAATGTATAATGTCACCATACAAGCTCAATAGAAGCAACTGAAGATGGCCAGAATGAAGTTCTGTCAATCAAATCACTCAGACATTTTTAGATTAGGGCCAGCTGAAAAATAAATTTAAATGAGCAATGAGGCATAAAATATGGGAAGCAAATAATAAAAAAAAACTTTCAGACATTGTACTTAATGCCATGCCTGTCTGCACTTTTTTTTAATGCAATACTGTTTTGTCTCATCTCAGGAAGGAAGTCAGCTGGTCTACTTCACAGGTAACCTAGGCAATGCAACAAAAATTTAATAATTTATATGCATGTTGATGGGGAAACACAATTAAAACATCATAATCTGGAAAACGTCTTATTTACTTTTCTTTCATAATAAGCGGTGTTAGTATTGATTTGTTGTCACAACACGTTTTTTCATCGGGGGAAAAGCATTATTTTACATTTGACATTCAAAGTTAGAGGACTGTCAAGCCCGTGGTGTTAATTGACAAAAAATAATATTCTGGGAGGTCTTAGAGGTGTTGCATTCACATTTCACGCTCATTAGACAAGGCTGCAAAAAATATGGAGAGCTGTCAATCATATTACTTAATTTCACAGCTCAGCTTCTTCTGCACAGGAATTTTTCTGCATCAGAGACATCGATATGCTGGTGAAACGGATCAGACTTGGGTGGCAAGCCATTAGCCCCGGGGCAGTTCCACAGCTGAATCTTAACTGCCTATGTTTGTGCACACTTTTAAATGCTTTATAAATAGCTAATGGCAAATATGGGACTCGGAAATAGACTCCCCCCAAGCGGAGGCAACAGGGCTGAACTTCTCATATTTGGCTGCAAGTGGAGGCAGTAGCCCTAGACACTGCAGTGTCAGTCAGTGACTGAGTAAGAGAATATTCCCACATACCAACAGCATTCAAATGCGCATCCATTTGTGCTCAGAATGCCTATACTGGGACTAATTTGAAACCCCAGATAGCTTTCTCCAGAGTAGGGTGGATTTGCAAGTAAATTCTGTAGGAAACACACTCTGGACAAGTGGCAGTTTGCCCCTCAGATTCTGAATTCATTCATTCTCCAATACCAACGTGTTACTATTCTTACTGACGGAGAACCCAGCTACAATGTTTTTTTTTTGTAAGAAAAAAATAGTTATTGCTTGAATTTCTGCAGATATCCTGTGTGGGTCTCATCTTTGTGAAAGGGGACTTGATTTGTATTCCCCTAATCCATTCAAAGATTTGTGCTTTCATTTTTCATATTAATATTTTAAATATTGAGTAATTTGTAATATTTATATTGAGCTTTTATGTTTGTCGTCATTTATCCATGTTTGGTGCAAACCTGTCAATGCAAAACTGCTGGCAAATCATCAGATTGACCTTAAGTGAGATTTTAATTGATGGGCACCGCATGCCATTGAGAGCAGGTGGCATTGATTGGTTCATTGTTACACACCTGACTCCAATATGTTATCCACACTATAAAAGCAGGTGTGAGAGGGCAAAGAGGATCAGTTTTAAAGGAGCTGCAGAGTAGGGCTGTGGTGCAGGGCAGCAAGCTGTCTGTCTGTGTAAAATAGCTGCCAGTTTTGTAAAACCATGGGAATTTTAGGCATTTTATTGAAGTGAAATAGCAAAAGGCTAGAAATAAGATACTAAATGTGAAGGGTTCTAACTCCTTCAATCATTGAGTGTGCAGCTGCTTTTAGTTTAAAGGCATGTTACAAATAAAATATATAATTATTTATTTCTACCTTAGGGCAAAAAGGCCAGTGAAACAATGTAGTCACAGCCAGTATGAATCAGTTCTTGTCCTCTGGTAGAAACACTTGGCTCCCATTCCTCTGGTTTCAGTGAGGGGTGAACGTATGAAGGAGGTGATGGAAGTGGTACTGTTTTCGGTGCTACCGGAGAAATAAAGTGCCCGAGACTGCCTGACGAGCACAAGCAGCCACTGCCTCACGTGGCCGTTACGCAATACTTTAACGAATGTGGCAGTCTTGCAGGAGCGACGGCCAACGCGGCACCGCGAGCCTTTTCATCTTGCCATTCCCTCATCCACGCTACTTCAGTCCGGCAGCTGGGGTCGAATGTCGGACCGTTCAGACAAGTATGTCTGAACACGGCCTGTGGTGCGGAGCCGTGCTCTGCGGGTGGGAGGACCCTACCGCCGCTGCACTAAATGCCTTTTTTTCCAGAAAACGGGCTGAGTGACGTGCACAGCGATCTCAATGAGCGTCTGTTTAGAACACTGATGTAAAACGGAAATAATAACGCACGCTACCCACTTTGAATGCACCAGCGCCATACCGCTACCTCGACCGCGATGTTTACAGTTTACAATTTGGAACAATTTCCATGCCCACACATTAGGCAGGCGCGCTCTAATGCAATGTGAAGCCAAAGATGCGCGCCGAGGTTTGATATGAATATTTAACATCATCTGCTGTTTGATATCGTATGATGCTGACGTGTGATGATGTAATCCTACTGCAATCCAGAATAATCTGGCAGTGCTGAACAGTAGGCGGGGTCTTTCCATCATTATAATATATAATATATATATATATATATTTTTTTTTTTTTAATTGACCACTCCTTCTTAGACAATTTTCTGTTCACTACCTGGTAGACCAACTACAAAGGTTACCTCATTTAGACAAATGACAAATTAAATAGTGACTAGCCTAACTGGCTTGCTATGAGATAACGTTGTCTGTAACTCCATTGCCTCTAAGCATGATGTATCTTTTTCTGAGCCATGATTTTTGGCATTTAAGATGTGGTAATGAAACATAATGCAATCAAGAAACTTAGATGAATATAACATCATTGCAGACTGCTAACACCGCGACAAAAACATTGTCTTTATTATTTTAGCTATTGGTGTTTGGATTAATATCAATTTAGAAAATGAATGAATGCAGGACACTGGTTTGGATTTACCAAAATGTCCTCAACAGGACCAGCCTCCTTTACATTGGCAAGCCTCTGATATAGTGCTGAAAACTGCGGTGCTCTTATTAATGGTGAAATGTTCCCATCTGTGAGAACTTGTGAGTGAGAGATGAAGGTGTCTCACATTGTACTCTTGGGGGATGTGGTTTTAAAAATATGACTGAGCCATTCCGCTCAGATGTGCTCTTTCTGGGAGTCTCTTTGTTTGACCAAACAGCCTCCAAACCTCCAACAGATCACTTCCATCTCTTCTCCTGCAATTCAGATTTTTCCCATACTCGGTGCTTACATTTCACTTCATTATGGAATAAACTGATGATGTACTGTGCCGTTCAGCAGATTGCTTTGAGGAAAAGCATTTAATTTCTATGCATCCATTCTCTTCCCCGTTCATAGCATCTCCACTTGATGCATCCATATTTTCAACTATGGCCTTATTATGAAAATTATCTGTGCTCTCTGACTATGCTCCCTTACTACTAATGTTAAATACGAGCTTAATGTAGAGGCATGCATATTATTTATGGTTATCACTTTGCAAGCCAGCTTGAAAACTAAAAAATAATAAAATCGTGCTAATGGTTCTCTACATCATTCCATACATGCTTTTGATGGATTTGTGCCTTTATTGATTGCTGCTTCTATATAGGTAGAACTACCTCACCATTTGAATTCTAGCTAAGCGCATAGGTATGTTGGCATCAATGAAACAATGCCTAATTAGCATTAATGTGTAGTTTTACAGTAAAAAAAAGTTTAACATAAGATCAAATCCCCCAGTTTCAAGAAATCAAGCGGTTAAAAATTGGTCAGGACATGCAGACGAGTTCAGGATGGTTTAGGAGGTCTGTGCTTACCTACGTTGGGTTGGGAAAACACCATTCATTACAATATTACACTGGAGTAAGCAAAATCACAGTTATAAAATGAATTTTATTGTGTCTCCCTGCCAATGTTGTAATTCATATCGCAGTAACACAACTCAGAAAGCAGAAAAGAAGTGTGTTTCTTTGGTGCGCTGTTTGTGCATAGAAGACATGTGTCAGCCAAACATTGCGGCTTGACATTCCACACATCACAATAAACACATCTGCTTCTGTTGAGCCCTCTGCGCAGCTCTCAGGATGAAATCTGAAAGTGAGCCGAGAGAAACCTCTCCCCACCTGCTGTGTACGCAAGATAAAATCCCCCAGTTACAGGTATAGCTGGAACCGGGATAATGTCACAAAAACTCCCCTAAAGTAGGTGTGCGTCTTTGGATAAATTCCTCCCACATCCATCTGTTTCCCGAGTTTGTGAGAAATGTATAAGTGCTGTACGAGTTTTAAATCCAAATGCCAAATGTTAACAATGATGGGCACTGGGGAGTCATTCTCCAATAGATAGCTTTGCCCTAGCGTTAGACTCTTTTGGGGTGGGTTTTTAAAGGACCCTGAACAGGCAGCAATGCATTAAAGAAATGATAATATGACGCTGAACTCCTGTTCAGGCACATCTCCCCTGTCTCAGGTGGTAGTACAGATCAACACTCACACTGTGAAGTCAAAAGAGTCAAACATGCCAGAACTGTGGTGCATCACAAATGAGACCAGTTCCAGTTAGTAAACAGTAAGATCACTGCCCTCGCAACAAGATAAAACTGCACCAGTACATTTCTATACTTTCAGAAGTACATCCACTTCTGGGTATACAAGCGGAGATATTCAGTAGTCTTTGGGGGTAGGAGTGTTTTAAGAGCCAGCAGACTATACGTTTCAGCCTATGACACATAGTGGTAAAGCATTTGGTCTTTTATATGGTTACAAAAAAAGCCCTGAGCACCACATACAGAAGTGGAAAAGGAAAGGGAAGGAAAAGGACTGTAGGAATCAGGTTCTTTACTGTAATTTTGAAAGGACAGCAGCAGCCCAGTAATTCTTATACTTGGGAAGCCATACATCATAAACTAGCACAATGATGGGCAAGCCCACTATGGCTGGTGATTTGACAAGACACGCACAAAAAAGAACAGCAGGTAAATTGTGCCAGAGCTGTTTTACCTTGACGGAATAGAACACCTGTATATAAATAAATAACAAGTAAAATGTACCAAGACAGCCTTCTACAACACAGTGGCTAGGAGGATGAGCTGGCAGCAGTTCAGAAAGGTTTCAGTGACCCAAATTCACAGCTGCTGCGTCCATACAGGTCTCTCCCAGAGAGCTACCAGAAGCTCTGCTTTTATACAGAGCCTAATGAAGGCAGCAAGCCACACCTGAGCTGATTACTAATGCACTCCAGGTCCATGTGCCTGTTTGGTGTCTGTGCTGTCGGAGGTCCTGAAGGCCTCCCAGGATGGGGGGAGGCACCAGGCTCAACTGTCCGCAGAGAAAAGGATGGGAACCACCTTCTCTGCTCTCACAAAACCCCTCTCTCAGCATCACAGATGGGAACCCCGTTGCCTCATGTCAGCCACTGAAGTGTTTTATATTTCAGTTGTATTCCAAAAATTCCTCTAGTCATACTATAGAAGTAAGACAATTCTTCCCACTGTTGACGTAAGAAATTGTTTCATTTTATTTCAAATGTGATTATTCTTAATATGATTTTGATGACTGTGGTTTTTAATGTCAGTATCATATGATCTTGTGGTTTTGCTATAATCCAATTTATCTATTTCTTTATATGGAATGTAGTTATTTATTTATATAACACCTAGATATCTTAGATCTTTTCATGTTTATCACCTTATTGCAGTGTCTTTTCTAGGTGCTCCACTTTGTGGAAAACCATGTGTTTCATTGCATGAGTCCTTGTTCTGCTTGTTGAGTGTGTTAGATTAGAACTCTGTGTGAATTCTTCTGTCTGTAAGCCATGTTTTGGCCAATCCCTCAGAGAAGTTTTGCAGCGTGCTACGGAACCTGCTGTTAATATGCAGTTGCTTCACTGTGCTTAAATTTCTTTAATGTGAATTGGGTAAGAAGTGTGACCATCAGGCAGTGTTCAGCTAAATAATTTTGTAATTTTATTATGATTTTTTTTTTTTTTTTTGATGGAAGAAAATAATTTTGGCTTTGCTGTGAGAAATAACATGTGTCATCATCAAATAAGCACTAACTTGGCAGTAGATGCATTCCTCAGTATATGGGTCCTCTGCTGCTAATACTTGTAATGTTTAACAGTAATATGATTTAACAGTAATATGAGCACATTAGCTATCTTTTCATCAGCAGCAACAACAATGAAAAGAGACTTTATGAACCCTGTGAATTGAGCTACCAAGTACTGACAATCAATGATTCATATGAACCAATGAAAAGACATTGCTCTCCTTGCAAAACATTATGATTGGGTCAAATCCACAAGGCTTTGATTAACCTGTGATGCATGCACCCATTGTGGTGTTGATGAAGACTCATTTTTCCATTACTAAACAGCAGAAATGGTTTGCTTTGTCTATAAGTCAGTCTATCTGTGTGGATCTCTCTCCACCTTCAGTGAAAACCCAATAACAAGCACACCTGGGACACATAATCCATCGCTTGTGAGGCTTTGGAGGTATTTTAAAATAAGTGCTGCAAACTCCTGCAGAGAAAGAGCTGGCTTCACAGACAGACAGTGACTGAGACAGGAAGGGGAAAACAACACAAATTGCCATCTGTTTCTGTCTGATCTTGACTGGAAAAAAACATCATAACCCTCAGAAGAAGTGGGACCATTAACTGTGTGTTTATATATATAATTTACAGGACCAGTCAAAACCATGAAATAACAAAAACGGAATGGAATTATGTAGTGACCAAAACAGTGTGAACAAATCAAAACAAAACAAAAAAAAATCTTATATCTTATGTCTTCAGAAGAAAATTTAGATTTTTTTTTTTTCCGAAAGAAATTCACACATAGGTATCAACTTCACTATTTCTATTTGTCTAAGAAACCAATTTCGAGTTAACCAATGAGTTATAAGAGACAGTGTACACATTTAAGTGGAATTTTCCTTCTCTCTAGGCCAAACATGGTCCATTGAGTAATTCTTCATTTGCAAGGTGGCCATTTGAGACATATATTAGCAATGCTATTACCTCTTTGCTGTTTGTTAGCACAGATTCTGGGGGATCTGTCACCCCAACTGTTTTTCCAGTTCAGATGTAGAGATGTGTGCCACCTACATGCGTCTTGTGAGATTCGTTCACCAGAATCAAACTCTTTTTCATGAAAAATCGCACGGCCTCCGACACGTGCCACATTCCGATTTTACATCAAAGCAGCTTGTGTCATCTTTTCACTCGGTGCTGAAAGGGCTTTTGATCAGCTCAAATGGGAATACGTCATTGTGTGGCTTGGATTTCATCTAAATGGTTGACATCCTGTAATCCAATGGAATACACAGGGTCTAACTCTTCTGCCTTTCTTTCCAGAGGTACGTACCTCTGTTCTCTTTAGAGTCAATGCGTTCCTGTTCCACAGCCTTTCTCATCCCGTTGTGCTGAATTCCATGTCAGTGAGAGACAAGATTGCATGTACATGATGTTCTGCTCTTTCTTATGTATGGCCAGCATTTAACATCAAGTCTTCTTTTACATTGTGGAATGAATTTACAGAAGGAATAGTCATTATCAATATTCCAAACATTCTACAGAATGTTTATTTGGGAATATTTTTCTTAGGGCTCTGTCCTGGTCCTGTCATTTTCTCACCTACTTTTCACAAAATCTCCAGGATCAGTCATTTCCTCCCACGGCTTCCTCCGATCACTTTTATGCAGATGTCAAACGACTCTTTCTGTCATTTCTACCTACTGGCAAGCGTATTGCCTGAATATTGTATCTGACTGGATGATTAGCAAAACATCTCAAGGTCAATCTCTCTAAATCCAAACTCTTCTACATGCCAGCTAAGTCATTACCACTATACACCTTCTCCTTTTCCCTTGACAACATGATTGGTGGGGTGGTGCCAACTACTAAACTTTCCTTCACAGACCATAAAGCAACCCTGGCATGGAACAGCAGATTCCTGCCCCATAACATCAGTGAAATCCACCCATTATTGGACTAGACTAGAACTACTACAACTCTTTTCTGGCCGCATGCCAGAAAAGTGCCAGCAGACTTCTCCAGCTCCTGCAGCTGCTTGACTGATCCACAAACAACCAAAATTCTGTAATGCCACACTTCTCCTTGTCTCACTACCCTACTCCCCATCTTCACTACCCATTTCAGCTTGCATACAATTCAAAACTCTGCATCTAGCCCACTGAGCAGTCGCAAACTGCACCTGAATACCTCATGATCGCTTTGCGGTCCCCTGCTGGAAGGGTTGTGCCTCTTGTTCATGTTTCAACTCTACCTTTGCCCCCAGGTGGTGGAAGGAGCTCTGCATAACTGCCAGTGGACAGTAGGATCACTGCCCCTTTTTCTGGCACAGACTCAACACTCACCTCTTCGGACTACACTACACCTGGACTCTGACCTCTGACCCTCTCCTTCTTAACCGTGTAATATACGACAGTAGTGATAACACAGATCGCAATTTATGCACAGAGGGTAAAATCCAGGTGGCAGTAAGCAGCATAAGCTGAGTAGTAACCATGTTTTAGAAATACAGATATGGTGGTAGGAGCTGGTAGTTTAAGTCTGCATGCCCTATGAGAAGACTTACTCCCATGTGGCAATGATTCCCACAATTGCACTACATTTCAAGAATGCGCTAATGATTCCATATCTGTGCAGCTAATTGCCTTACCCTGTTGAATCAGCTTCTTGTAAGTCGCTCTGCATACAAGCACCTGCCAAATTATTAAATTTAAATGAAAAAAAAAAAACATTCATCCCATTTTTAGCCACTATGGTTTTCAAGAATTACAGCCAGAGGCTGAATTGATTGGATCTTCAATCCTTGTACTTATACAAGGTCACATCTTTTTCATTAAGATATATATGTATTTCTTATGATCAGTTTAAAGAATCAGATTGCCCCTTGCTCCCCTGTTGGCTACTAGATGCTCTCAAAAATATTTAGGAAGCAAAATTTCTAAAAATTTAGTTTTCAGATTTGCAGAGACACAAAATAAGCCTGACCTTTTGGTGTTACCATTTCCTAAATGTGTCTTTCAACCATTATGTTTTATTTGGCCTAATCCAGAGTTATGAGCATCAAGGTGATATCTGGAAGTGCGTTTTTTGCCCCAGGTCTTACATATAGCTTAAAGGTTACTTATGCAACAAACCATTATGGACCCGGTCTCGCTACGGACAGCTTCTTCACCCCAGTCCTTCAGACGGGGCCTGAAGACGCACCTCTTCAGACTCTACCTGGACTGACCCAGCACACAATTGCTAAATAAATAAATGTAAATGTAAATGTAAAACAATTATAACAGGAGTGCTTTTTCGTTCACTTGCTGGTCTGAAAAAGATGCATGTGAAAACATGTATTCACGCATGTCCGACATACATGAAATACTCATTTCCTATGAATGAATTGAATTGTGCCTATTGAGAGGCTCTGTACAGGCAAGCAAAGCTGCAGTGGTGACTGCAGAGCCAGATGCTGGTGCAGTATAGATTGCCTTACAAAGCATTACACAGCACTGTCCTGCATCACTTCAGTGGTCCTCCGCAGAAAATGAATGCTTATAAGCCTGGCCTGCATGCTCACTGCATATGTGATATTCCAGACTTAATTGTAAAAGGCCACAGAAATCGGCATGAGAGGAAAATGAATAAAAGCCATTAGAGAGAGGGAGTGATAGAAATTGATCAGATGGGACTTTATTGTTGTAAATCTGCTGGTGCAGCCATTACAGTGGTTTTTTTTTTTTTTTTTGATCTGTAAGAGCTGAGCAGGGTGTAGCTGGGTGAGAGGGGAATCTCTGGGATATTACTGAAAAATGTGCAGTCACATACACGGCAGATCCTTGTTAAAGGGGAAATGTGAAAACGCTTGTCTCGTCTGACCCTCTTTTTTTTTGTTGATTGTTTCTAGTTTTTTTTCCCCCTCTGACAGGAGCACTTTATATTTCGTCACAAGAAGCTCTCAGTAATTTTTCACCACATTTGTGCACAAATGCAGAGGGATGTGGTGTAGCGTGCTGTTGGCTCTTAATGCAAGCAGACAGGTATGTTAAAAACTTTGGACATTTCACAATCATGGACACTTTGCAGTCATACTTTAGTCTGTGCCCCAACACAAGGTCTCAGTGCTGCAAGTAAATGGAAGCTTTGCCTCAGGCAGCATTGTGACATGACTATTATGGAAATGAATTCATCAAGTTGCAAGTTTGAATCCCAAGTGAGGCACAGCTGTTGTTTATATGTTTTCCCTTTATATGTCTTCCAAGGTGGCAGTGCAGCATCGCAGGCTTGTAACCTATGCAAGTAGTTCTGGATAAGAGTGTGTGCTAAATGACAATAATGTTATGACTTGCAGCTGTAAACATGTGTGAGAGAAAAAAAGAGCCCTCACCTGTCCCCTAAACCTGATTGTTTTCATTAATTGTTTAAATGTGTTTGTATAAGGATCCTTGTCTTTCCAACTGCTGCTTTTTCAATAACTGAGCTCATTTCAAACCAACTGTATTGCAAAATAGGTTCATTGTTAATCAGTTCATTGTAATTGTCATTGTCTGTGAGTCAGCATTGGTTAATAAGTCTCACCTGCCTAATCAGGGGCATACTAAACACAGGTGCCACTGCTGCTAGGAAGTTTTTCTTCAGCAATTTGTCTCTGTGTTACGTTCAATGCCGGTTCCAGTGTTTGTTGGTTTTAAAATGGGGGGGGGGGGGGTTATTTTTTTTTAAGTTTTGCCCCTTCTGTTAATGTGAGAAGTATTGGCCAGCTTCTCCATAAACTTATCAAACATAAACTGAGAGCCACCCTGGACGTCTGTTTAGTAAATAAATGATTAACATCCTAAGCTATTAATATCTACACCAGACAGACTTCATAGAGAGTGTGAGAGACACAACATATGCCTCATTTGAATTTGTGGTGCAGTAATGCCCTACCTGTTGTGTACCGAATGTGTAAATAGACCTCTCTGGATGCCACCCCCAACAGGCCCTCGATGACGGCTATGACATCGGCAGGCCTCATTATCGGACAGATGGGTCAGGAAGATCAGTCATTAATTGCAGTGACTACATACTGGTGAAGCAGGTGACGCTGCCAGATGAATTAAGAAAAAAAAAAACAGAAAACAAGTCATATACAGTGGTAGCAGAGCATACTGCACTAAGGTGATAACAATGACGAAAAAGCGTTTAATTTCAACTCATTCAGTCTCCTTGTCTGAAGGACAGGATCGCCAGACCATCTTGATCCCAGCTGATTGGTTTTCCAGAGTGTGTTCTGAAGTGTATTGTAACTCTTTCAATAAATCTTTTTCTTCCTAATGGTGACTCATGGCGCTGAATCCGGTACCATGGACATCAGTAGCGAAATGTCACAATTAATTGATACTAGACAATCAGATGCTCTGTGAATAGATTTAAATACACAGCCACCACAGCACCTGTGGCCATTAATCTGAATGAGCATTAGACAACGCCTGTAGGTCTTCATTCAGTATTAATAAGATTCAATATTTCAGATTTACAAAAAAGGCATCACCTTCAGTTTGAGAGAGTATCTAGATATTATGAAAATATACCCTCATAAAGTAGCAGTGCCAATTTTGCCAAATTGTAATGAAATGTAATGATCCTGTGTGTTGCTCTGGATAAGAGCATCTGCTAACTGACAAAATGTAAATGTAAATGAAAAATTTCCCATTGTCTAACATGGATAGAACTTTCAGAATCAGCAATCAGAACATTCATCTACAAATGCACGACATCACAATGGGCTTGCTAGTGTGGCCAAAGTAACTTCAAACTAACTAACTAACTAATTTTCTTGTCATATTGTTCTTTATATGTACCCTTGGTCTTTGCAAGGCATCTCAACTGATTCTTAGAGAGATTCAAACATTTCTCAATTATTCTTAAGATGTTTATACAGGGGTGCACCTCTCAATGCTTAAAAGTTTTCTGAATATGGTGACTTGGGGGAGAACAGTTTTCCATGAATGTCTTTTGGCCCCTTGCACACATTGCAAAACTAATCAAACATTATTCACAAAAGAAAGCTAGCTTGGAACTGGAACAATTCAAAAGCATTAAGAGAGAACTTCAGGGCCCCCCAAATATGCATAATGTATTCTCGAAATCTATTTTTGTTTGGTTTCCTGTTGCATCTCAAGCTTATCAGGGATATCTGCTATTTCAGTTCCTGTAAATACCAAGCCCAAAATCACTTACTCTTTAAAATGCTATATAGCCATGTGGATCCCAACATTACTGTAATAAGCATGCTGAATCTCCCACCCCTGCCACGACCAGCTCCCACCCTCCTAGGAGGCTTGAGCCACTCATAATGGATTGGGGGAGAGGGTGTAACTGTGTAAGGTATGGGCTTCTGGCATGCAGCAGGGGCGGCAGTGTAACATAGCGGTAGGGATCAGGGTTTGTACCCAAAATGCTGTTGGTTCAATTCCCCCCCTGGGGCACTGCTGCGGTACCTTTAGGTAAAGTACTTAACCCAGAGTTGCCTCAGTAAAAGTCCAGCTGTATAAATGGATAACATGTAGGCTATGTAAGTCGCTCTGGATAAGAGCGTCTGCTAAGTGCTGGTAATGTAATATAATGTAATGTAATGCAGGAACAAAAAGGGAATTTTTACTAGACAGTCACCTTTGCGGGTAGAATGAAGAGGACGTGCGGCAACTCACCAGAGAGTCCAACATGGTTGCCATGCCTCCACGCTCGGCATTTCTCTGCCCGTGGCATGCCTTCCAGAAGCCTGCTGGAGTTTTCTCATGCCAGTCATACTATGCGCGTACCTCAGTATGTTCTGTTTCCACCACCACAGAATGAAAAAGCAAAAGCAAAAGGAATGAAGCCAACTAGCCAACACACTTGCTTTATGCGTCTCCGTCTGTCAGTGTGAGACAGCTAGGATGTGCATGGTGCTTATTATAAGCACACCATAAGCACATTATTTTGGCTCAATGCACAAAGAATGGTGAAGAGGAGGTTTACAGGTTTATTATCTTTCAAGTATGTGTAGGCCTATGTACTCCACTCACCATAACTGCATTTCAAATGGGCATGTAATACTGGCAACTTTAATTATTTATCTGACAAAACTGATTTTGCTGAATTATTTATGATAAACATTACCTAATATCATCAATTAAATGCCTGGTTAAAAACATCCCAACATAAAAAGATCAGACCTTACTTTTAAAGTATTTGTAGGCCATTGGGGTATTTGACAGCTAATTCCAGATTATGAAAATATGAGATTCTGGCTCCATATGAAAGAGGATTAAACACTAGTGTGTATTGGGTGTAAAACCACATTAACACATCCAAATGTTCAGCAGCTTAGTATTTTGTATTTACAGTTAAAGGAGTGGCAGTTGACTGCTGATGCACTTTTGTTTCATAGGCAGATGAAGTTCTTGTGAAAATCTCTCTCCAGCCGCGTTCCCTCTTTGTGCTGTCATGATGTGACTCGGCACAATACCTCAGCGAGTTTCTCCACATGAGCTGGGCTCTCCACATGAGCTGGGGTCTCCACATGAGTTTGACTCTCCAGCCTGGGCTGTCTGCATAGGCTGGATTCTCCAGGCTTTGGTTCTCCACATTTTGCTTGTGTGCTGTCTCTTTTGCACTTCTTGACTACTGTTCATTTCGATCAGCTTGCCGTTTCTGTGGACTGTTCTCAACCTGACAACACCGGCTGACACAATTTTTATTAATGTTGGAATGATTGTGAGTATAAATGTAAATTGCTTACTTGTAAATTACTTATGCTGCAGTTATTATTGCTTTATTAAGAATTTATAAGATGGTGCTATTCTGAAGTGTTACCCTAAGGGATCATCAGTGACATTAAGGCCTATCTGATAACCCTCCTTCTGTGCAGCTGCTATAAAATTCAGACATTTGCACCTGCAGCCTCTTGCTCTCTTGTTCCCTCCAATGGCTTTTCTCATTCTTCCTGAAACAACAAATGAGACTGTTATATGCACCGATAATTAAAAATCCACCTAGTGGCACCGGCCCTTTCAAAACCAGCTAAAACAGAACATTTCATGAAAGGTTAGTTTTCAGACAACTCTTGATAAGTCTTGAGTTACACCCCATGAGAGCAAGAAGAGTCTGACTGTTTTAGACTTTTGATATACATACAACACTATATACAACACAACTATACAACACTCACCTTGTGAGTCGATAATGATTCATTAAATGGGGACTTCTTTGCATTGCAGTGGGAACATGCCTTTGTTCTGAGTCATATTTGAACTTCATAAAGAGCATAGAGTATGATTTTACCTGATTTTCATGCAAAGAGGTAAACAAGCTCATTTAACTAATTTTCTGCAATAATCAGGGCTTAAATGGCTTGCCCTTTTCTTATTTACTTCACTTTGTAACTTTATAAACATGCTCTTAACAACATGCTGAAAATAACCGGCAGAAACCAGCAGAGATGAGAATACAGATTTATAGGGATTTAAATGACAACAGAAGTATACTTCACGACTGACTAATTATTTCAGTGTACATCACCTTCTGCAATTATATCCACTGAAATCTCACTGAATGAAAGGTGTTTCTTTAAATTGCAGTATTGGAGAAAGCACAACAAGACACAGTTCCTAATTACCTAACAATGCTGTCTTCAAAGACGAATTAATGTTTAAACCTTGCCGTATGGTATGTATATATAGCAACTATGCATTCAGACAAGTCTGTGAAGGGCAGTAGAATGAGCTTCTTTGCCACAGGATAACCTTAGTGAAATTATTGTGGTCATTGCCAGCAAAACCCCCAGAATAGCATTCACCAGGATGTGAACGGACACATTGTACAGTGTGGACATCTCTCTTCTCCGTTTCCTCTCAGTAAAAGTAAGTTCTGTTATGACTCAGAGAACAGCTGCTGCTGCATAGCAATGATCATACTGAGCACATAGCAATTATGGGTTGAGGATGCACAAAAGAAAAATACAGTTGAAATTTATCAAACCCATAATTTGATGGGTTAAGGTGGCTGGGTTCTGGTTGAGGTTTATGGTCGAGAATCATTGTATACCCTTATCCCCATTCACAAGCTTGTTTCATTTCTGTGGCCTACGAGAAGCTGTACAAGTAAAAAAAAAAAAAAAAAAGCTTTTTTGATTGTTGCAGTGTAGCTTTGATGTGTTCACTGAAACATATTGTGTGGAAATTAAAAAAAAAAAAAGTTGCAGTTTCTTACGGGCAAAGTGCTGCAGTGGTTAGATTCAGTAACCCCACTTACCAGTAGCCCAACCCCCCACCATGTAATTATTTACTAATATGTAACATTAATTACCAGTGACAACGTTAGGTCCGCACATTCGGGGCTATAGCCCCGGATATTTTAAGCCTAGCCCGAATATTTTTGCCCTGAAAAAGGAGGTGTTTATAGCGAAACAACAGACAGACTGTGTAACAGAGCAGAACTTCACTTGCAGCGTCCGAAGGTGTGATGATATTGATTTATTATAAAGGTAGATATAACCTCCCCAGCTGATGCCGATCTCCCTTCAAAAAAAAAGACAAGCCCCAGGCAAACTTGATTTAGCCCCGGATTTTTTAAATAGCTAGAACCACCCCTGTTAATTACATTACCTCTGAAAAGCATGACTGCCTTATAATAAAACAGTAGCCCATTAGCTTTATTCATAAACAGTCTTCCTGAAAATCTCTTCTGTACAATCCACAAACCACAACAAGATTTGCTGCTTTTTAGTGCTATTCTTAGCAATGATTTCTAATGTCTAAAATACATTTAGATTCTTTGGCACATTTCAGATGAATGCCAACATAATAACATTTGAGTCTCTGAAAATGGCATGCCGTTTTAGCACATATATTCACTGCTTAAAGTCCTGAGTCACATAGAGGGTCACTGCCAGGGATCAGAGTCTTATACACCTGGTTATGAGAGAGTTGATACCTATTTTTTTTTTTATCAATCATGCAGTTTCACTCATATAACAAAGATGTGACTTGCACCTGGAGACCAAATTCCCAGATAGACTAAAGCAAAGACCATCAGACTCATCATGTCACTCTGCACGTCTCCACCCCAGGCTTAACCCAAAACCCATTTATGGTGACTGCACCTTCAGTGATATTACCTGTGCTTATTTGCATTAATTCCTGGAACCCACAACAACACGCTTTTTAATGGACTTACTGATACAGTTTAATTCAGAAGCCCAAGGAAAATGTGTTTTATACGTTTTGTTTCAAGATTACGTTATCAACGTGTAACAACAGTTTTCTGTTGGCATATTATGTTTAAAATTCTATTTACAACGATTCAAACCAATGAAATGACACACTGCAATACTGCTGTATACTGCCAAATAAACCTTTTGTTAACAGAGTATGAAATAGTCTGTGTAGTTCATACTTCATCATCCTATAATTAATTATTTCCTTGTTATGGATCAAGGCACACAGTGATAACACTGGAAATAGGCCTGAAAGTTGCTGTGGGGGAATTAAAATTTGGTTTGCTGACGAGGATGTACGGTAAACAGAAACCGCCTGACAAATGGAGATTTCCTGCATTCAATGCACTGCTTGTTAAATGAATTGCCTAGCAAGAACCATACTGTATGTACAAATTATAATTGGTATTAAAATGCTGTGGCACAATAGAGATAAATTGCAGTAACAAAATGTTTGAATCAATCATAAATATAATTACAAACAAGTTCCTGGGGAAAATTACAAAGACACGCCCATCTGGGTGGAATTTTTAGACTGTTTAGCCTGAATTTCAGACTTGGGCCATGTAGGGAGTTCTTCACTCTGATTATGAACTTTCTCGTCTCATCTCTGCTGCTAGTTACACTGGTACTGTCAGACTTATCACTTCCGAGTCTTCACCTCAACCACTGTGTGCAATACTGTTTATTGAGCAAGCTGTATGCTGCAGGCAAGCCCTTCACGGACAGAGACAGCACCCCCTAGAGGCAAGGCCAGGGAATGACTGGGTCCACCCACAAGTGACCTTGATCTTTTTCCAGTCAGCTAATTGTGCCTTATGTCTGGAGTTGTGCTGTGTGAATTAGGAGTGGGCAGGTGTGACACCAGCTGTGAGGCAGGATCGTCCCTGCTTGGATATATGCAGGTACAAAGACTCCCAGCCAAAGCTAATCTCGTTCCCTTGGTTGCTGGCTGTCGTATGCTGTCCTAGCCCATCACTCCTCTCTCCTCTGCTTTTACTTGGGCTCAGATCCTCCTTTCTGCCCTCACATCTGCTGTCTCCGTGCACTCACCTCCATCATCCATGTTTTTATCTCTCTGCCTGGCCACCTAGTAGTGGAAATGGCTACCCACCTCACACTCTCCGCAGCCTCCTCTAGATCAATCTTCAAGCTGTACATTAAAATACCATAATACTGTGTCCTGTTCAATCCACTTTACCTGGGGATCCAGCAATCTAAGCCCCACTGATGCCTCAATCTGCGTGACTTCAAACAGGATTGTCAGACAGGGTTTAACTGATATTACTTTATTATTTAAAGGAGAACTCCGGTCAAAAATGAATATTTGATACGTTTCATGATGCTGTCAAGTACTTACGCGCATGAGTGAGCTTTCTTGAGTCATGTCCTGAAAGCCTGGAACATGACCCTGCTTCTTCAGTTGATCTCTACCTGCCAGAGCTTTTCATTACATTAAATGAAGAAACACAAAATTCCTACTCATGGGTTACTACCAATAATAACAATATTATACAAATACATTATAAACATGTACAATAAATAAATAATAATTCAAAATGCAATGACATGACAGTTTTGTATGTTGCACATAATTTAGGCACCTGGTGAAACATCTGTTCATCTCCAAAAACTCCACTGTCCTCAGTGACAGTTCCAGTAAGAGAAGGTGGCTCATTTACAGCTGTTTGTCGTCAAGTAAGATGGGAAACATATATATATTTTTATATATATATATATATAAATAATATAATATATATAGCTTTATATATTATTCAAATACCCTGCACGGCATGAACATCTACATGGAGAGGCTGAGAGTTCTGACCACCATTCTGAGAGTTCGGCTTGTGGTCCCAGCAGTAGCCCAAACGCTCAGCCAAACTGCCACGAGGTGAATTCAAAGTGCCAAAGCTGTCTACCAGCTCTCAGCCCAGGAGCAGGTGTAATGCTTTTTTCCCTCCAGAGTCACAGTCTGCCTTTTCCACTGTGGTGAGGCGCTCAAACTGGGGACTATGTAATTAAGGGTTAAAGCTCAAAAGGGCGAAGACGCGGGGTGAATTCAGCAATGCAGGCCTCAGGGCTGTCAGTGCTGACGGTGTGAAATGTATCCCAGCGTGTGCTGCGATATTTCGAGATGCAACAAATTTACGGGCTTCGGTTAAATATATGCATGGGTTACCGGGAGACGCTCTGAATGTATAAAACAGAGCTTTTGTGCCAGCAAGGAAATCCATTTGCATTTAAAAAATGTTGTTTAAATTCATAAGGGCAATGAACACAAAGCTTTCAAAAGCTTTGAGAGGGATTCTGAATGCAATCAATCCACAGGAAAAAAAAAAATCAGGGAAAAGATCCTGTAATGACTTAACGTATCGAGTGTATAACGGTATTGTCTGGACTATATGTGGATCATTTTCTGCACCAAGATGAAGAAAACGAGCATTAAGTACCACGCCAGGGAGAAATACGATATTCCCTTTCCAATTCATTTCTGTACTTTGGTTTTCATTGCTCTGAGGCACCCCAAGCTTTTTTCAGCTGGGATTGAGCTGTCTTGGATATTTCAGTGTTGCCGTGTCCTGTCTGTCTTCTTTAGCATACAATTGGGGGGAAAAAAAGAAAAATGGCATACTAAACATGAGTGTTCCCTTACAGCCATGGTTTCAGTGTTTTTCTGATTAAAATGGTCTATCAACACCATTGTTTTGCATAAGTTGAAGATGTTAATGACACTTGCCAAAATGCACAGGGTAAAACAGAAAAGATGCACCACTCAAAATGAATTAGTGCCCTTTATACTGTGAATGAGCCAGGCCTTCTCCCTCATCGTGTAAGAGATTTAACATGCAGAGCTCTGAGATTGAGCGTTTACAAATGTGATTCAATTTGAAACTAAAAACTCCAATCTTAACCTACCTCCAAACCAGCCTTACAGAGCACCCCTCTCCCAACAGACAAGACTGAGAATTTATTCATAAATGAAGGTAAAGGCATTTTTTTTCACACCAAATTCTCACCAAAAGGCTGCTGTTATTGCTCCTGTGGAACAATCAGATTCAGACTTTTAATGTTTCCTTTCAGAGTTTTTCCCATTTTTCCTCTTTCTACACGTCGTGTTTTCTTCTGTGCCGAGTGCCTTGTTTGCTGTTGGCGCTTGGGTGCTACTTTGTGCAGCTGTCTCCTTTAAGTGTTAACTTGCTTTCCAAGTCACAAATAACACATTTTACTGAATGAGGCGCATCTGAAATAGATCTGGGATAATGCTTGGCTTTTCAAATACGCTGTTCTTGCATTGCTGGTCCTGGCTGCTAGTTAGCTCCCAGAAGTATAGGTTCATTGATTTTATAGGCAGGCAGAATGCTTTATGCTGTGGTTCTCAAGCTATTCAGAAAGGATAATTGAACTGCAAAGGTGAATAAAACAGAATCTCCGAGAGGCAGCAGATAGTTTATTCTCGAGAGAGCTATGAATTCATATTGCATTATAGGGATGTGTTGGGCTAAGGAAGTGGCAATTAAATACTATTTTGATAAATAGGAATTTTTTACTCTTTCAGGCAAGGCTGAAAACAAACCATGAATTCTTCTTTTTTTTCTCTTGTTTGAATGGAAAACACATTCTAAATATCTACATTGAACCTAAATATTAACAAATGATTAACTTGGTGATATATTAGTCTATGTGGAATCTCCCAGAAAGAGGACTATAATTCAGAATGCCATGAAATCATTGTCCTATCTTTTTTGTACATAACTTACGAATCATTTTGTTTTAGTCTTTTATGAAATGCGTGTACATAAGTGCAGGTGTCCAGGTGACAGACTGTTCTTATTGAATGCATGCTCCACATGCTCACCATCGGTCCGAATGCCGTAAAAATGTTTTTTGTTTTTTTTTTTTTCCCCTATTTCAATTTAACTAAGCCTCTTTCTTGTTCGTTTATCTTGAAGTTGTGGAGGAAGATTCTGCAGCAGCTGCTTTAAATCCTAATGGTAATTTTCTAAGCGAAAAAGCCTAGTCTCTGGTGAGGTCACGCTAGGAGACTGCGAAACTGCCTCTGCAAGTTAAATCAACCGCTGTCACACGCCGTCAGGGGAAATAGATAGAGCGGAGCGCAGCACGCTACTTACACAACACACGGCCTAGGGTCACAAAATGGTAAACTGCATACTTATGAAGCCAGTCCAGAACCTGAGGTGGAGTCCTCATTGTACATTAATGGACTGTCAAAATATCAAAATCTATTCAGAACTCTTAACAGCTATGCAATATCATTGCCATTTTTATTTTAATGACTGCGTGTGTTTATAGTGTGTACTGAAGCCCTTGTGTGTTTGTTGTTTACACTGAAACACCAACTAAAAACATTATAATCCTGCATATATTGCTGCCATTTTTCAGTCTTCACTGGCACCTTACTGTAACTACAGCAACAGTCTGTTAGTTTGCCACGAATGAGTCAAAATGTGACATTTCCCGTAAGTTTAAATCAATCCCTGGTAAAATGCTTTCTACTGTTCTAAAAGATCCCTTGTCCATAATGTACAATTTTAATAAAAATGGACTATGTTCTTACTTCAGCCCATAAGTTAAACGCACAGGGGCATAGATCAAAATAATCTCAGCAATTGCATTCATAAAACATCTGCACTCCACATTTTTGAATAAAGATGAGGCTAAAATAATTAAATGTACTGGCATACCGCCTGTATCAGTGAACTAATGTTACTCTGTTGGCAACCTTTTTATACCCAACTCTAAAACGGTGATTAGAGGAGAATTGCTGAACAATGCCTCCTGTCAATAAAGCTATAAATGAGATCTTGACCAAATGGCAGTAAATTCAAAAACAAATGAACATTTTGGTACAATGTGTATGTAATAGTTTTTTTTGTTGTTGTGTGAGTGACAGTGATGGACTGTAGCTCATCATTAAGGAGTGTGGCAAACATATAGTTATGAGGTTGTATAGTCTGCCAGTATAGATACTGGCAAAGAGTATAGTACAGAATAGTATAGTACTGCTGTATACTGTTTTTGCACAAATACACACATTAAGATGAATAGCACATTGGGTGTAGAACATTTAGCCAGGGAAAGTAATTCTTTAAAATATGCAATATGGCTTTGTTCATAGCCGATTGATGTAGCTGAATTGGTACAGCTCTTGTTGACCGTAATTAACAGAAATAGTGATTGCATGTTAGTGACTGCATGTTCTCTTTAGGTGACCGATGCTGCCGCAGGAATGCTTGTCTGGCAAAAAATCCTCAGTTAATTGACTGCAGGATTGCTTTTGCTTGCAAATAGTTCAAAGCGCTCATTATTAAGAATTTTTAAATTCGTATGGGCTGTTGCAGGCCTATCATAATGTAGTGAGTGACCTACTGCGTCACAGGTGTCAGCGTTGACATGATCAGCTTCATATCTAGCATTGGTCTGCGTTCTAGCTGTACGTGCCGCGGATAATTTGTGACATTGTCAGTGACATAGTTTAAAAGCCTCGTAAGTGAATTGTCAGTGTAAATGTCAGTTCTCAGCTGCTCCCCGGCACTCATTGTGTGTCTGACAGCTGAGACCGACAAGACATGCGAGCCGCTAGCGCTGGGCAATTTGTGTTCCTGATGTATTCAACGCATGAATCGGCGTGGGAAAGGGAGACGCTGCTTTGAACAACTGCATTCTTATCAGTTATGTTGACAAGACACGCATCATTACCCTCGCTCTGCAAGTATCACTTTTGGCGTCTTCGCCTACCTGCATTAAAAGGGCGCAGTAACACAGTTTAACCACTAGATGCCGACCTGGAGCAAGGGTCCGCAAAAAGCACTTTTCATTTCTGATCACACTACAACTGGAATGTTACTTTTATTTTGAGATTTACAGTAACAGACATTTTTCTTTTTGTAGGAGCAGATCTGTTCAGTTTACTTCTGGGAATTTATTTAGATTGTCTTCTAATTAATTACCAAGTTGCACTCCGTGTAGTTCTAATGTGGTAATGGTAGCCATTACCTGTAGAACACACAGTATTTTGATCATGGTTCACTTTAAACTTACTGTTACTTCATACTGTTATTTCTTTTTGGAATCCTCCCCAAGTTTTTTCAAAAGCTTTCTGAGCAGTTGTAGTACTTTTGGTTCATCTCACCACCACAACTTGTGCACCTGTGCAAGCAAGTCAAATGAAATCCTCCAAGATACCAGCCGGCCAATGCAATTATTTTTTCACTCTACAATTCCCACAGTGCACTGCAGTGAAGTGGCCTCTGATTGGATGATAGGAATTACACCAATGTCATCATCTGTGCAAAAAAACAGGCGCCCAGCTGGTTGCAGGGTGCCAAGTAAGGTGTCAGGGTTTCAGGGAAGGCTTCCCACAATGACCAGCAGGCATCCTCATGACAGCCTATCTCTGCCAGTTGCCTGCTGCTTCCTTGAACATGCACCAGAGGGACTTTGCTTCCTGTTTGTGTTTGCACTGTGTATGTCAAATCATTGTCTGATTGTTCACACCTGTTTGTAATTAATCTTGAGTGTTTGCTGTATTTAAACCCTGCCTGTTGTGGTGTTCCTTGCTCAGTCTTGAGCTTGCCTGCGTTCTGTGCCTGCCTGTGCCAGTGTTTGCTTGTTGTTAGTAAAGATTCGTAGTTTTTTTTTTTTTTTTTTTTGGTGAAACCCTTCCGTGTTTGGAAGTATCTATGCATCTGGGTCCTTCCTGCTCAACGTTACATAAGGTGTGATGAGAAGACCCTGGCCAACATACCCACGTCTTTCTCCAATGGGACAAAGTCAAGTCGTTTTGCAGACGTGGGCTCCCAGTCATTGTTGGCAGACGACACGGCCTGTTTCAAACCCAGGCCATGACACTCAGCCTGACTTGTCAACCAACTCAGGAGCCCCCATTTCTAATAACCAGTCTTCTTGAAAGTCTACAGTCAGTAAAATAATCAGATAATCAATTATTCTCACACTGGACAGAAATCTCCACCTGCTTCAGACCATACATGAGCAGGTTTTACATTGTAATGCTAATCTCCTTTCATTCATCGTATTAATGATGTGCAATTCAGAATAATGGGCATTTTGATCCCAGTTTCTGTTTCTGAAGGTAAATGACCCGAAGACATCCTAAAACTCACTTTTATGTATCACTAAACAATGCTAATAGTGTTTCTGTTGGATCTACTGTAATTTACATGTTGTATATACCCCTTAGTGCTTTCTAAAAGAGCTATTGCCACAAACTCTATTCTGTAGCATTCATGTGTTTGTAAAATTCATAACATCTGAATGCTAATTAGGGAAGACACATGTTTAAACTTAAGCGGTAAATTATTCAGAAAAAAAAAAAAAACAACTCAAGTTTTGAGGCAGTCAAGAATATCTTTCATCACTCTTTGGAAATAAAATCATTACAGCAGGTGTGTGTGTTACTGAAAAAATCTGCAATTCTAAATAACAGCAAAAAGTCAAAAATAAAGAAAGTTTTCATTAATTGCTAAATGCAGAAAGGAAAAAATTATATATTCGTGCTCGTCATTCTGTCTGATGAGTCAGTATGCATCTTTATCTGACAGTTGCTCATTCAACTTGAATGAACACACTTCTGTTCTTCTGCATTGGAAGTCGCTCTTGATAAGAGCATCTGCTAAATGAATGTAATATAATATAATAACTACCATGGTCATCAATTTAAAATATTTAATACAAGGCTCCCATGCAATAATCAATGTTTTACAACACTGTGGTGTGTTCAACTTTGCCTATGACAGACAAATCAAAGTGAGGAACCACAGATACAAAAAATGAACCTCAGAGGTTGTTCTTGTCCTTTCTTTATACTCATGTTTTAATCAAAATTCGACCTGATGTTTTAATCAAGAATTGTATAGACACCTTATAAAGATGCCCTACAATTGCATGCAGGTATCACTGCTTGCTGATGGAGTGTATTTTCTACAGATCACCTACAGGTACCACTACTGATTGGACAACTGTAGCATTTAGTAAGGAGAAGTTAAGTCTGAACAGTGTAGTCTATCCATTTCTCTTGTGCTTAATGGCAGCACCAAAAATAAAGCACAGTTGAGAGCTATCAGCTGCTTAAGGGTATCTGTAGATTTGGTAATCACTGCCACCATCTGGCTAACTCTAGTATTACATTTGTGCCATTAATGTATGTCTATGCTACTTTGCTAGCAAACACAATGGTACGCATTATAAAATCTGAAAGCATGGTCTTTACATAACTGCCATATCTCACCACCAGAACGGCTCTGGCTTTTTGAAGCAATTTGTTTGCGTGGGGTGGCCTTCTGGTGGCATTGAAGCATGCTGTGAGAGCTCAATATTGACTTAATAGTTCAATCGCCATCTTTCATATGAGACATTAAACCAAGGTCCTGATTCTCTGTGGTCATTAACGACCCCGTGGCACGTGTTGCAAAGAGTAGGGTGGTCCCCCGTGCACTGGCTAAATTTCAAATCACGCTCTTTCAAGCCAGCCATCTAATGATCCCCTAATATAATTGGTTAAATAAGTCCTTCCCTCACCACCTGTGCTGATGTGTGATGAGCATTCTGGCTTCCGTGTCCATCAACCAGGTGGGTGCAACACACTAGCTGTGATTGAGGTCCCCCCTTCATTGTAAAGTGCTTTGAGATCCCTGACAGGCTGAAAGGCGCTATATACAGTACATGTAATCTATTATCATTATTTCTCCCCACATATCAGTGCAAAGCAGGTGTTGGCCTCAACCTTGCGAAGGCCCTGCACTGTACTGCAGGAATCTCTTTCAAAAATGACCAACACAGCTGAAGTTTTCAAAAGATAAGTGTGGATGTGCCTCAGTAGCACAGAGCTGTGCTACTGTGCTGTGCTCACTCAGATAACACCATTTGCTCAGGGGGTCATCTGCCCCTGGCCACTGAAGTCTAATATTCTACAGTAGACAGAGAGCAAACACACATTTAACATGCATTACTTGTTAGGGGTGTTGTCATGTTCATTTTACATTTACACGGTCATGCTAATATTTTCATATGCATGAAATTATGTTTTGTGGAATTATATAAAGTTCTACACCATATCTCAAACAGCCATCTGTTTGAAGGCAGGCAGATGTGTCCTCATCACTGTGGGTATAAATGACAGCAAAAACGTTTTTGAAAACTCTAAATAATCTTTGTTCATACCAGACATACACTGATGCCATGCTGTATTGGAAAGATTTTTCATTTTTGTAGATTTTTTGTTTTGTTTTCCCCAAACCGTATTTCTGAATTCCACCAGCATCTTCACCCCCTGCCATGGGGCTCGCATTCCATGTTATTTTCTGTTTGATCTTTTTATTTGTTAGGATTTTTTCTTCATTAATTTCATTACTGGGGCTTTTTTACTTATTTATGTTTCCATGGTGATGTGACACTTTCAACAGAGAGGGAGAGGAAAAGAGTGATTTTCTTTGAATCTTTTCCCTGCTTAATACCGCCACCTGCTGGACCATACTAAAATTGGACTCGATCCACTCCAGATTAAGTTCAACTACCTAAAGGTTTTCAAAAAGTGGTGGGGACGAAAAGGGCCATGACAAAAAGTGGTAGGGACATGTCCCATGCAGCGTCCCCAGCGTAAATGGCGCCTATGGTCATTGGTCATTATCAAATAAATAAATAAATGGACAGGGCTAAATTTGTGAGAACTTTGGAAACATGATTTCAATAACCTTATATATCTATGTGAACGATGCGGGAAATGTCCGACTATGTCTGGGAATTGGGTTGGGATAACAAACATACACAAAATACAGACCGATTAAACACAAAATGTAAGTCTATCGGGGTTTTAGAAAAAGTAACTCGTTTCCGTTGCACAGTAGTTTATAACGAATAGATGGGTAATTAATAAACATAAACATTAATAAACGTCGATCAATGTCCCCCGGCTTGCTTGTGTATTTAATCTAATCTATTTATTCTTTTTAATAACTAAACCACCCTTTAATAGTAAATTGAGATTCGTTTTTTCCAGAGTATTTTTAAAGGCATACCTAACGTTACTGGTGGTCCTCGACGCCTCGCTGCAATATCTGCGTCAATAATTTTCCCACATTTTCCTCTTGTCTCAGGGGAGTATGCTTCTTTTGAAGCAGCCCTTTTTAAAAGGTGTCTGTAAAATTACGTCATCGCCATTACGTCAAAATGTGCGCCATTTTGGAGAGAAAAAAAAATCACGGGCAATTGCAATGGTACTGGCTGTGATTGTCGGCTCTTAGATCTTTTGCCTGTCTTCTCTTCTTGCTCTTAACCGTGGACGTAACAGCGCAAATAAAGTTGTGAGGAACCCCCGCCAGTGACGCCAGATCTGCCGCAGCCAGGAAGAAGCGATGGCCGGTAAGGTAACTGGTGCTGGAGCACTAGAGGCCCGCTTTGACTCAAGCGCGGCCTATGGCTGAACTACAAAGTTGCAGTGCTGAAAAACAGTGCCGCAATCTCAGATCTTCATGAATGATACTTTTTGCATATGCAGGAATCGAGAAGGGAATGATTTTCAGTGCAACGGTGTTTGCGATCTCAGATCTCACGAATGATACTTTATGTTTGCAGGAGTCGGAGGAGGGAATGATTTTCAGTGGTGTTTTTCCCAAGTAAAAGGAGCAATAGATGAAGATGTGGCTGAAGGTAATTGTGTGGGTCTGCCTGTCTTTTTTCCGGGGATGGAATAATATAATAGGGTATCTTCATATTTATTTAGCAAGCTTGCCTACTCGGTCGGTTGGATTTTGTCGTGACCAGCCAGCAAACTGTCCATAAACAGAGGGCAGCGATGATCAGTCAGGTCAAGCAGCACAGCTGGATAGCTAGTTAGCAACTTAGCCAAAAAGCATGCTAGCTAACTGGTGTTCCTCTTGGTGAAGTGTATTCTTCCCTTTATTAGCTAACGTTAGCTACTTAAGCTACCTTTGCTTTTTCGGTGTTGTCAAAGAACCAACTGACAAGTTTCTTAGCTTGATAGTCGTGCGCCTGTTTAGGTAGCTAACGTTAGCTACATTTCGAGTGTCTATGTATTTCGACCTTGCTGTTGCTTGAGCGATCCAGCTAGCTAGTCTTGCTAGCGGTGATGGGAATGGGCGAAGTTCACCCATTTTTAGCTACATTATCTGTAATTATCCCTTCATATACTGCACCTCTGTATCTTCACCGACATTGTTTTTTAGATTAACTTCTGAATGTTTTGTTGGCAGTGATGAATAATTCCCAGCAAGCTAGCTAGTTAACTTATTGTTAGCTTCCTGCCCATAGATGGTTGAATTCGCTAGCTGTCTTGTAAGCTATAATGGAGAGGTGGCTTCTTAGCAAATGTCCATTCATCCTGCTGTGACCCATCCTTTTCCAGAAATCATTTAATGTGATTTTTTTGTTTGTTAGCTAGCTATCTTGGTATATTTTGCCCAAATCAGCTAGTTTGATCGATTGCTATCTAGCTACAAGGAGTCTAAACGGGAGTTAGCTAGCTAACGTTAGCTAGCAAGCAGGCGCTGAAAAGTCGTGACTCATGATGCGGTCCATTCTGTCAGGCATAGGCGAACAATAGTAAAAAGCGAGAACATAAGGTTTGAAAGTATATGATAACCACGCCAACTTGAGAAATCAATGTCACTGCGAACAGTAATGTTGTTTGGCCAGCTTGCAAGCGTCAAGTAGTTAGCTAGCTCAGTGACAATGTGGCCACTCCCGGGTCAGCCATAAGATATATGATCTGATGTTATGTTTGTGTTAGATGTTCATGTAATAATACTTAAATCTCAAAAGATCTGCGCACTGATATCAAATAGGTCATGATTGTTTTGTGTATTAAATCCATACCCCGTTGTATCGTTACAATGTCTTTTTCAGACTTCAGAGTTAAAACAAGACCAGCACACTGATTCATGTGTGTATTCACAAAAAAAAGTAATAACTTACAATAATAACACTAGTAACACGACTAATGTAATAGTCACCACTTGCAGTCTTATTACCACTGATAAGCTGTTCTATATGATCAACATGAACTGACCAACATAAAAAAAACAAAATCTGGCTTTACAGTTTTGAACAAGTAACATGTCTGTTTTTGTTAGTTATTGTTGGTTTTGTGTCAATAACTGTAACAAGATAAGGTAATAAACTGCTGCAATGAGTTTGTAATTGGTTCAGATTTGGCTGCGAGTGATGGCATGTCGCTGAACTGTGCTTAGCAGTTTTTAATGCTGGCTGACTCTTGTACACAGAGAAATTGAGGGATTTAGAGGTTTAAAGATTGGCTTTTGGCTGCTGGATTCCTTATGCCCTTAAAATATTACTACAAGGCATGTCCTAATAAGAGTCATAGTTTTGAAATTATCCATTTGTACAGGAAACGTCAGAAACAAATATTTCTGACTTGGTCAAAATTAATTTACTTTGATCAATGCAACAATTAAACATTATAAAGAAAAATGGTAGGGGGACAGCTCTTTCATCACTTACTTCCATCTGATGCAATGGCAGCAAGATCTGAGATGGCTGATGTCAAAACTACTCCTTAGATCTTTGACATGGAATGAGTTCCCATCATTTAAGCATTAAGCATTTAAGCTTTTCCTGTGTGTGTGTCTTATGAACAATAGTGTTTACAAGTTAAAGTCTGTGTCTCAAGAAATTAAGTAATAATATCACATAGAGATAATGAACAAAACTGTAGCTCTTTGTGATCTAAGCAAACAAACAAAACCCCTCTGAAAAACATGCGTTTTCTTTCCTCATCTCAAGATGACTCTCTTGGGAAAATCCCAGAACGCCTTGCTTCTGTGATCTCAGTCATAGGCTCTATCCACATTTGTGATATGATATTCTGTGCGAATTGCTCCCCAGTGAGTAGTTATAATATCGCATGGCTTTTTGGTAACTGAATTTTATGAGTCATAATCAGGAAACATTGTTCTCCTAAAATATGTTCTTCATTAGGGATGTGTGTATCTAGGTTTTAACTGTTTACTCTAAACTACCTAGCTGTTACCATGCAGAAAGGGTTCAGTGTGTCCCAGAGTACATTGTATGTAGCGATTTTGCATTCAGGTATCTCTGGAGTGAAATTGTTTGCTAAGCTCTGCTTTTGTTACGCTTCCAATTAAATGATGTACGATTTATTTTATGAATTTAAAAGCACGTTCTGTTTCAGAGCATTCTTTGTTCCTAAAACATAGCATGTGTTGCAGGCAAACTGAGGAGTAGGCTTAGCCTTAATATTTCATGCCAGTCAGTTTGGTGCAAAGTGGTCCTTCAAAATGTGTGCTGTAGAATAGCATTTATTTCCCTGTATTTTTGTCATACAAACAAGGGTTAAATTGGTATTGTGTGTTCCAGATTGTATGAAGCCTTTCCAGGTGTGGAACAACATTGCCAAGTGTTTTTAAATGAACCAGATTCGTCACATGATCGTAAACAAGACCTTTTCCATTGTTTAAAGCATAATGACAGGTCATCATGCATTTATCAATAAATTTAAAAAGTGTGTCATAAAAACTTTTTAAAGCTTTGATTAGATTTTGTAATTTTAGAATTGAATATTAATTGCATGAAGAATAACTCTCCTGCTGAGCATAAACCGTGGAACCTAAGCAAGTGTTATTTCTTTCAGCTGACATTATCTCCACGGTTGAATTCAACTACTCTGGAGACTTGCTAGCCACAGGAGACAAGGGGGGCAGAGTAGTTATATTTCAGAGAGAACAGGAGGTGAGTTTCCGAATCACATGACAATACTCCTCTCAGCAAGTAGAAGATAATCTCTAATGAGGATGATCTGTAATGATGACTAATGTAGTCATTTAGTCATGACCTGACTCTCATTCCTCCTATATATTTATCCAGATGTCTTTCGGTTTCATATTGTGATTTAATATATATATATTTTTGTTCTTTCCTCAGTGTAAAAATCGGCCACACTCAAGAGGAGAGTACAATGTTTACAGCACTTTTCAGAGTCATGAACCGGAATTTGACTATTTGAAAAGTTTAGAAATTGAAGAAAAAATTAACAAAATTAAGTGGTTACCCCAACAAAATGCTGCTCACTTCCTGCTGTCCACAAACGGTAAGGAAGGCCTTTTTGGTCTTCACTGGTTTGTTCATGTGTAATCTCTCGCGATAGGAAATTGACCAGTCTCCAAATGAGCAGATTATGGAAGCAGTATGACCATGACTTCTTGTTTAAAATGTAAATACACGCTGCATGTCCTGAGACTCTGTTTCCATCACAGATAAAACTATTAAACTGTGGAAAATCAGTGAGAGAGATAAAAGGGCAGAGGGCTACAATTTGAAAGATGAAGACGGAAGGCCGAGAGATCCTTATCCAATCACTTCACTTCGGGTTCGTTTTTTTTTTTTTTTGTTTTTTGCACGCTGTTCCTGTTTTTTAACCAGTTATAATCATGTATCGCTTGACTAATTCCTCTTCGCTTCTTGCAGGTACCAGTGCTGAAGCCTATGGACCTAATGGTGGAAGCCAGTCCTCGGAGAATATTTGCGAATGCACACACATATCACATTAATTCCATTTCTGTAAATAGCGATCACGAAACCTACCTTTCTGCAGATGACCTAAGAATAAACCTATGGCACTTAGAAATCACAGATAGAAGTTTTAGTATCCTTTCTCTGAGGTATTGCACTTTGCTCCTGGGGGGGGGGGGGGGGGGGGGGTAGAAGAGATGGATGTTGTTATTATCTGTCCTTTCCAATGTTGAGTGTAAACCATTAATTATTTATTGACCGGAACAATGGTTGGTGTCTCACAAGTAACTGTCTAATAAGCTTAAGTACAAGCTATATTTGTTGACTGTTTCCACCAAGACATGAGCCAAGTCATGAATTTGCTGTGCTTGCATTCCACTTTTTATTATTATGAAGGAAAAACTATAATGAAGCTTGGTTTAAAAGGTAAAATGCCGAGTCACAAATTAGCCTGTAGGGATGTACCAGACCAGGTATTGACACCTACTTCATTAGAAACAGTCACTTTCTTGGAATGGTTTGGATTTGCCTGAAATCTTAGATTCAACTGCATGAAATTTAACACAATCTCTACACATGCAATCACATGTGTGACACAGCACTGTGAGTGGTCCCGTTGCAGCAATTTTCTGGTTGCCGTAAATGCATATTGCACCGGGATTTGTGTGTTTAAGGTCTTGGGGCTCCTCATTCTGTACTGTATTTGACCAAGTCTTCTTCTTGTTATGGTACTCATCCAAAATCTCAAAAGCAATGCACCCTTGCCTGACCTGCAACATACATTACCCTCGAAAGGTCAGCTTCAGAGTGGCTTTGGCATTCTTCACAAGATAATGCATAACCCCTATCCCGGTGCATTAACGTGGATAAGCGGTCTTACGTCAACATTTGAGTTCGTTTCCCTCAAGTGCTGTCTCTCAGACATTGTAGACATAAAGCCTGCTAACATGGAGGAGTTGACGGAAGTCATCACGGCGGCCGAGTTTCATCCGCACCAGTGCAACGTGTTTGTGTACAGCAGTAGCAAGGGAACCATCAGGCTGTGCGACATGAGGGCAGCTGCCCTCTGCGACAGGCATACCAAGTGTGAGTGCGTCTTAGTCGCCTTTCACAGCCACTTCATACTTGTAGACTCTTACTTGGCTTACCTAGCAGGAGAAGCAAAGCCAAAACTCATGAGTAAATTGTAGCTTTGCTGTAGTATGGTCAGTTAATTTCACAGTACTGTGTAGTTTTCTAGGATTTTTTTTTTCTTTTCTTTATTCCCCATCGTCTCAGTGAATTTAAGGTGGTGCTTCAGTGACAGTGGCTAGCAGTGTTGTTTAGAAGTCAGGTTATAGGAGTGATGTGTACATTGTCTGTAGTGACACTTTTGTTGTTAGTTTATTTCCAGTGATATAATTTGCAGCTTCAACCTTGATAAAGGTTCAGGAAGGTTCAGGTTGAGGCTTTTAACCGTCATTGTGTTGCCACTGCCGTTGTTTAATAGTTTAACCCAGGCACTTTGTTGGTTTTGTGTTCAGTCTTTGAGGAGCCTGAAGATCCGAGTAGCAGGTCGTTCTTCTCCGAAATCATCTCCTCGATATCTGAAGTGAAGTTCAGTCACAGCGGGCGCTACATGATGACGCGGGACTATCTCTCCGTCAAGGTGTGGGACCTGAACATGGAGAACAGGCCGGTGGAGACGTACCAGGTACTTCCTGCCCCAGTAACGTCCCTCTGCTAACCCTGCCATTCCAGTATGGTGGAAGTACTGACAATGCCTCACTCTTTATCTGCACCATGTCCATATGATTCACAGAAAAGCTACAAAATGGATTTACCCTTATTGCTGTTTCACAATCTCATGTGTTCTGTTCATTCTCTGAGTTATCTGTGAAACGTTATAGCATGCAGGTGAGGGACTGCAGCCTCTCATGTAGCGTGGCTCTATACGGGTTGCTGTGTCTCAGGGTGGCACAGATGTGTCTTCGGCCTGAGCTTGTCCTACAAATAATACGACGATGTATTTTGTGACAGCACGGCTGTAGGTTAGCGAGTACAGAGCATACCTATGAGAAATTCTATATGCTGTTAAGTCACCCTAAAACTACAATGGGTACCTGCAGTAGGTATGACTAATGAGGAATGTAGAGTTTATGACAAGTAAGTTTATTAGCTGAAAATGTAAAAGACAATGAATGTGAAAAATACAGCCAACATGATGTACCAACACAGAATGAGATGACTGTACGCAAATGACATGCAGGACATCATACTAGTGAATCTCTCCAGTTTTCCGCTTATATACCCAAACATCAAAGGGACACCCTAAAACATCAAAGATAATCAGACACCAGCCCAGTGCAACCATGTCGCACATGGCAAAACACTATCACAATACAGTAATGAAACAAGTTAACACACATTCTTCCTGTGTAATCGTCTAAGTGCAACAAACCACACCAGATGGGTATTGGTGGGTGTGGAATGCAGGGGGAATTTGCATTCTACACTGTTTACTTTGATAGGGTTCTGAGAACTGAATTATGTAGCTAAACAGTGGTTACACCAGCTTGTTGTTGATGAAATTAGTTTTTCGGTGACACCAAACACGACTGTGCTGTACGAGAAGATGGTCAGATTCAGTTATTTTGTCATGAGGTCAGCACAGTCTTGAGCACAGCTGCCTCTCGTGACCTGCTTGCCAGAGGCAGTGGGGCAATAATTTGTGCATTGAGGTTGCAAGACACTGTTCCTTATTAAATTCTGCAGGCCTCCTCTCAGCACAGTTAGGAACACTTGGGTCCCTGTAAGATCTTAGGCAGAGATGTGATTCTGTACACCCTGCACATTAAAGAGAGCTAGATGGGTATGCATAGCTACTTGGAAAAAAAATGTGGTTCAGAAATGTATCTTTTTAAATGTCAAGGTGAAAACATGACAGAGAATCTGTTGACTTTCCCTTCTTTTGTGGAATAGCAGTTGATTGATCTTTTTCCTTGATGAAATCTCTTTGTACCAAAGGAGCTGGAAAACATGTCTTGGAGATCCCTCCAGCAGTAGTTTTTGTATGATTGTACTGTATTGGACTTAGCACGGGAACTGGTTGAAACAGGAAGCAGTTGTTGGCCTGGCGTGGGTGCTTTGACTGTTTTTGTGCAAGGCACATTTTTAGCACGCTTACCCAAAAAACAGTTAGGATAAATCGGATGCATCAATGTTCATGATTTCCCCCATATTTCCTAGGTGCAATCAGATCTAGTTTATGGTTTTGCTTTTGTTCCAGGTGCACGAGTATCTCCGTAGCAAGCTGTGCTCATTGTACGAAAACGACTGCATTTTTGACAAGTTTGAGTGTTGCTGGAATGGTACTGACAGGTAAGGCCCTGTCAACTTGGAAGTATGTTTCAAGACGACTGCCCTGCTGAGGTCCTCTCGAATTTTTGGGATTGGTAGTGGCAAGGCTTTCTTGTGTTCTGGTTACACATGATTTGTGTTAATTCACTCTGGGAAGCCAGTAGTTTTAAATTAAATAGTACCTGTGAAAAAAGAGAAAGTTTGAGTGTGTTAATGGTTGAAAGGAGTAATTCTTCAGGCATGGTCAAAAGAAGATAGCAGGAGGAGTAATCACATATCCCCTTGCCTCTTTTTCCCTTCACTCTTCCCAGTGCCATCATGACGGGCTCCTATAACAACTTCTTCCGGATGTTTGACCGGAACACGCGGAGGGACGTGACGCTGGAGGCGTCCCGAGAGGGCAGCAAACCCCGCGCGTTGCTCAAGCCCCGCAAGGTGTGCACCGGCGGTAAGCGCAAGAAGGATGAGATCAGCGTGGACAGCCTGGACTTCAACAAGAAGATCCTGCACACGGCCTGGCACCCCAAGGAGAACATCATCGCCGTGGCCGCCACCAACAACCTGTACATATTCCAGGACAAAATCAACTAAAACTGGCTCTTTTTTTTCTGCCAGAGGGCGGAGTCTTGTTCTTGCATAGTTAAGCCTAGTCGTTTATCTGTAAAAGACACGGCCTTCTTGTCCTCCTAGTGAAAAATCTGATGCACTCATCTCGTCCTCGTAGTCAAGGGAGAAAAGGTTTTTTTTTTTTTTTCTTTCTTTTTGAGTCAGAGGTGTATTTAAGCCTTCTGTGAGAAGGCACAAGAGTCAAGCATTCTCTGACCGGGAGACGGCCAAACTGACACAGAATTGATGGGCAGCACACAGACTCTGGAAAATAGTGTATTAAGTTTGAGTCTTTGTCTTAAGATCAAATCACCAAACTATGGAACACCCTAAGGAATGACAGCTTGTCAGTAGTCCTTACTGCAATAATTCCGGGCCTACCTGGGCGCTGGCCTGTTTCTCTGTTATCCTTGAAGCACTTACATTTCCAGTTTGGTTTCTCCTCATTTCCCACCCTTATTCATAGTAACGTTTACTTTATCCACATAAGCACACCCTCCGGTTGTCACCCCCCCACTTAATAATGGTAACAGAAACTGTGTTTTTACGTTTGGAGAAGTACATGTGTTCTTTACCATTTGCATGTATTTACATGCATGATCAGATGCCAGCGGAGATGGGCAATATGTGCAGAAGTCATCCAAGACTTTTCCGTTGCATGATTTGGGAGATCTCAAGAGGAACTACTTGAAGCTGCAGTCACACCATCAAAAGCAGGTTGTGGGCCATATGAAATGCCAAGATATTTATGTTCTTTGCTCCTACTTAATGTGTAGGGTGGTAACACAATAGGAAGCAATAGTCAGGTACATAAAGGGATTCTGCAGCCTTAATGCCGACTTTCTTACTTTCTGACAGCTAATGATAATGTTCAACTTGCACCCAAACGATTTTTTCTGAACACCATACCTTACGTGCATTATTTTTAAATACTCTTAAGATCTGTAATTACCTTGTATTACAACTAATTGCTGCTATAAGTGGCTGTCTGTCGAAACACTAAGTCAAGATTCTGCAATCGACAGTAACAGATATTACACACTATTAAATACTTTTAATCAGAAATATGTGCTGAGTGCCTCCCATGAGTTGCAAAAAGGATAGATTTTTTTTTTTTTTTTTTTGGTCAGAAAAGGAGACGATGACATCAGCATACTGCAAATACAAACACCCTCACCCTCCCTGTCTTTGCTACTGGGACAGCAATTCAGTCAGTACTGTATACTGCAAATGCTGATGCTGAAATTAGAGAAAAACTGAAGGTCGGAAGTACAAAGAAGATATTGTATATTGGTTGTGACTATTTTTAAATTCAGGAACTTCCTGGTCAACTGAGCGTTCTTTGGCCTCGTTTCCTGTTGAATAATGATGCTAACATGGTGTAAATGTATACACTTGTTTATTTTGACCAAAGTTAAATAAATTTTAACTGTGTTTATCTGAACTGACACCGTTATATTTCAGCTTTTGAACTGGAGTCAATGGTGAGGTTAGCAGTTGTGGTAAAGTCAATGTGTTTGAGCATAAACTGGACCATAAGCTGGGGAGAAACGATGCAGAATGATAGGAAAAAAGCCATTCAGAACAGTGATCGGCCAATTTTTTTTTTTCTATTATTATTTTTAATTGGGTGAATCCTGGTTTAAATATTATGCATTCCACACCACTGCAGGTATGTAATGGGACATGTGGCTGGTACATTGGATTCTTGAGTAGGTTTTAAACATAGGTAGGTCATTGCTGTTGTACCTTGAGAGATGAGAAATGTAGCTCATTGTTAGTCATCATGGATAAGGATCTCAGGTGAGTAAAATAACAATTGTGAACATAAAATTTGATTTTGTGTTTGAAGTCTGAATTTTGCTGCTGCAGGTGTTCAAAAAAAAAAACGGAAACAGGATCAAAAAAAAATTATGAAGGGTACTATGCAAGAAGAGAACAACAATGAATTTGCAATGATGGGACATTTTAATTTTTGCATGAATTAACGGTTCACATTTTAGGCCTTTTAGGCAAACAGGCGATTCTACGGTGGTGACATGTATGAGCGATTACCATTTGCAAAACATGCTCACAATCACAGTACACAGGTTTCTTATTCTGATTTTTTTTTTTTTTTTCAGTTCCATCTTAACATTCAAAGCAGCAGTGAATTCCCTCTCGATAATAATCATGAATCGGAGCAGATTTCCCCATCCTCAGGATAGGCTTGATTGGGATTGAACTCCAGTTACTATTTAATACCTACTTAAGGCGATCTCCTCAGCATCTGAAGACCCAAGAAACATGCAACACAGATGGCCTTCATAATCGTAGCGCAAAATCTTAACACGTGAAAGAGTCACTTCTCTGAAAATCTGAAATTGTTGTTGTCCCTGGCTCTGCTTGTTATGACTTTTGAAAAGCAAGGAACCAGTTTTGCATTTTTTACACACTGTTGTCGATCCCTGACATGCGGTTTCAAAAGCCCAAGTGATTCATGGGTATTTCTGCATCCCTGATTTTTGCCTGATCTTCACATGAGGCTTCAGAGTAGGTACAGGAAGAGTATGGTTTAATGCCTTTTAGGGATCAAGAGCAATGTCTGAACAAGTAACACCTTCTGTCTGTAATTTCTCACAATGTACAGAGAGAACAACAGGTGGAGCAATGCAAGTGAAGCTAAGTGAACACATATAAAGTGTTTCATTTGCGGTGAAATTACCTGATAAGCATTGCTTGTTCATGTTTTCACATGCTAATGTCCATAAAGAGTTTGGCTTATGATTTGATTTAAGTCACTTCAATTCTCCAATCATGGAGAAAATAAAAATTAGAAATGAAATTCTTATTGATATGAACAGTCACATAAATGAAATAACATCACATTCCAATCAAGATCAACAGTGCACCATGTGACATGGAGGGGGAATGGTATTGCTAATTCTAATCACATAGTGCAGGTAATGCTCAGGTATTGCTTGTAATGGATTTTTACAGTTGAACTGTTGTTCCTTTTTCAGAATACACAACCTTTTCCCCATTTGAAGCAGCCAAAGAAAGAAATGGCTTGAATACACTGACTTCTGTGAATGCCTAAAACTGCATCCTGTTTAGACACACCCTCTTTGACCATTTCCTACTTTGCTGGATTTGGATTTGGAAGATTTTGTTTCACTGTGTGTGTATGCATGGTCTGTGTGTGTGTGTGTGTGTGTGGCCTGCAGCACGATACATCAATGAACTGTTCACTCATGAGGCTGTTATGGTAAGAGATGCACAATAAGGTAGATTATTGATTACAAGGCTTCTGAAAAGTTTTGGCCAGTGTTGAAGCCAGTCGAGAAATACTGCCAGCTGAAGAGGTCATGTTTGGAATTTCACAAGACAACAGTGATTCTTAAGTTATGCAGTGGAGCAGGCTTGAGAAACCAAGGCAAGTCTTCTGTTTTAGTAATGATATATTCTACACTTCAAATATTTGGTCAGGAATAATCTAGAATCTAATATGTGATAGTTTGATTTGTTTCAACACATTCACGATTATTTTGTAATATATGCAAAGCAGCAAAAGAACATTATGCATTGCTGAGAAGATTAGTGTAGCAACCTATACTGCATGCCATGCAAGTTGTTAATTTATGCATTTCTTTATTTTTAATCAGAGTTATATAATGTAAATTATGTGTAAATATTATAACATTTCAAAATCTGTACATTCAAATAATTTTCTGTGAATCTGTAACATAACAGTCACTTAAAGCACACAGCCCTGAGATGGAACCCTAACATTTTTCAATGCATTTTCCACCACTGGTGGCTTTACCGTGGAACTTGGCAAGGTTACGTTTTCAATCATTTTTGAAAGGCGTAAAGCCAGTCTATTTTATGACACTGTCTATCAACATTCTGTATTCATATATTATGGACTTGGCTAGTTGAAAGGATAGATTTAAGTAAAACCTATTCAAAATCAAAACTGTACCAGCTGCCAATCAAAAATTACAAATACAATGCAGGTGCTGGTATTGCATTTTTTGGCAAAATGAGAAACTACTAGCAAAAGTATGAGGTTTGTATTCAGCAGGTGGATCAACATTTTTCATTTGCTCTCCCTGGACCAAGTCAAGTCCTGATACGCAAACCCACTATAGCTGATCATAGCAATAGCTACTTCCTGCAACTTACGGCATACAATCACATTAGATCTTGTCCAACTTTCCTAAAATATCTTCCTGTCTCTTACAACTTGTGCATTTGTCTGTTTTTTCTCTTTAATCCCCCACCCACCCCACCACCACCACTCACAATTTTAGGGATCTCAGATTCTTATTCACAAACAGCATCTTTCTCTGTATCCCTTCACTCCTCCATTTTGCCCTTATTAAATCAGTACCCAGTAGGAAATGCATCCTTAACCAATGCCCATACAGTAAATGCCAGTTTTTGAGTGGTCAGCCTTATCATCCTTATACAGTGAAGCAAACATGGTAGGAACGGCCATTTCCTGGCCACGCAGATTTAAAGCAGCTCTCAGAATAAAAAGATGACAACATCATTCACAAAGAAATGAGCCAGCGGGGAACTGAGGCCAGACAGAAAAGAACATGTCAGATGGCCATGCCTAGTGGCAGCATGCCACATGGTGTGGTACACAGTATAGTGATAAAAGTGAGTTTCTCACAACATGCTCTTCAGAAGGTAGTAGCAGAGGTGGTTAAACGTCTCCCGATGTAGATCCTTGGGAGAAGAAGAAAAAAATAAGAAGAATATGAGATGTTTGTTGTTTCCAAGAATGTTTTCTTTTTTATATAAAGTATACAGAATGATATATTTATGACAGTACACGATGTATAGTAGATGATGCTGTCCTTATAACAACATAAAACTCAAATTGTTTAAATTCTAATAAAAAAAAACATTTTTACCCATATCAACCCTATACATGAACATATATATTGACATTCACTATAATACATCAATATTTTGATGTATTATAGTACATATCAATATATACTATATATTCAATATATGTCTATAATATAATACTTCAATATATAATACATGAATAGTACATTGCATGTTCCTCAATATATACTATAACACATGAACAGAGTGTGGCATGCTCCCCTGATATTTACTGTAACACATGAACACAGAGTGTTGCATGTTCCCCTGATATTTACTGTAACACATGAACACAGAGTGTTGCATGTTCCCCTGATATTTACTGTAACACATGAACAGAGTGTGGCATGTTCCCTGACACGCACTCACCCGATCCCCAGGGCCAGTATGTGAGAAATGAGCACAGAGGGCAGGAAAACCTTGAGGAACTCGGCTGAGAGGAGGCCCCCCTTCTTCATAACCCGGGTGTTCCTTATGCTGAGCGCGCCGGCACGTTTGGGGTGCTTCAGCAGGAACTCTCTGCGTTTGGGAGACATGCATGATAGTTAAACCCTTACATCTATTTCAGGGTTCACAAGAGTGGGCGAACAGTGTGGGAAAAGAGGGCATGTTTAGAGCCCCTTAAAAGGGAACTGTTGTGTGCTTGATGTAAAACCAAAACAGAAGGCGTTGATTGGACATACCAAGCATTCATTAATCAATGCTGTAATTGCCATTAACTTGGCGTGTGAATGGTTTGCCAGTTTTTCTGAAGTACACTTGCAAGTACTTATTGATTTTATTCAAGCAGCTCAATTCATTCCAAGGTAAATAGCACATAAATAACTAAAAAACAAATCTAATCCACTAATATTTTTTAGAAAAGCTGGTAAATTATTCTGCTTAAATGTGATGAACAGTTATCAATATGTGAGGTTATCATGATTTGAAGTACAATCTGATCTGAGTAGACTACGGTTAGTGTTCTAGGACTCTTCCAGAGAGATTCCTACAGGATTTCCTGATGCTGGCACTGAAGTGGAAATAGCTTTTATTTGTTATCATATTAATAACTATGCATCTTCTGATCTGTGGAATACCATATGAGAGAGTATATAAAGGGCACTAACTTGGGTGGAATGTTTTCAGGTCGGCTCGACCAGTCCCAGATCCAGTCAGCATTTTTCTTCATTAAGTTGTCTACTTCTCGTCTCCTCTCAAGGAAATCTTCTTCGGACTGAAAGGAACATAAACCACTTAGTCTTTCAGCAAAAAAACCCATGAAAACAATGTTTGAATACTGCAGACATGAATTCAGCATTATGACAGAGAAAACATAACGATAATCTCCACAATAAGTGTAGTTAAAATTCACGGTAACAGGTTATGCAGAGGTAAATTGGTAGAATTTTTTATAACCGATGAGAACAGCCTTGCAATAATCTTCTTTAGAACTGGACTTCACAACCCCTAAGCTGAGAGTCCACACTCTTGAACCGCTCCAAGCCTGCTAGAGCAGACCAAAGCAATTCGCTGCTTTACCTGGGAGCTGTTCTTCTCTCCACTGCTGCACACATCTGAGCTTCTGCACACATGCAGAGGAGTCTGGGATCTTGGAGGACTGAGGGGAAAGACAGGCCTGCTCAGAGTATTACAAACACACGTTTCTGTGATACAAACAGGATGCGTTCTACATTGGCTACTGCTTACATCTCATAAATCATGAGTTCTTGAACTTCCGTTTGGGTCAGGGCTTCAAAACATGGCCATGGTCTGAACTTTACAATCATTGTTATCTTTATGACAAAAATACCTGTATTAGTATTATTAAACTTAAAATGTTCTCTCTATTTGTAATGACACAGAACTCTCAAGACTGCAGTGTTGTGAATGAGTGACTTACAGAGAAACAGACAGACAGAGAGACAGACAGACAGACAGAGACAGTTACCTGTCGCAGTGAGAGCTCCCCCTGGAGCTGCTCCTCCCAGACTCTCTCTGGGCCTCCAGCAGCATCCTCTCCATGTCTCCCTCCTGGAGGAATGCTGCTGGCTGCTCCTGGCTGCTGCGTGACCCCACACTCCCACTGCCGCTGCTGAAGTGCAGCTCTACCCACGATCCTTTGGGGCAAAATGGGAAAAGAATGTCCTCGTCAAACCAGCTACAATGCGTTAGCCATCAGGTGCTTCACCGTATGTTTAAATTAATTTCAAAATTAAAATTATAAAATATAATTTACATTAAGTTCTAGCCATTGTCCCATTTCATTTTTGCACAGTACAAAAGGTTGAACAATAACCTCTGCTTGGCTACTTACTTGCAGAAAACCATTCTTTGTAAGGTCAGTCGCAATGTGGGGAATGGTTTATGATAGATTTATCCTACTGTTCTGAGTATGTCATCATATTCACAATGTAAAATATGGGTTATTTTTGTTCCTTACCATAATTGCAGTGTTCAACCTGAAAGTGAGGTTTTAGTGGCAGATAAAACTCTGTAAGGTCAAAATATTCTTTATGCCTTTTATTTATTTAACGGCTTGGCAAGTCTCCCATGTCTTCTATATTTAGGCAAGAGGAAGTGGTGCATGAAACATCTTTTTTTAAATTTAGCTTCTTCTGACAGGGGCAGATTCTAAGTTCAGGCATGTATTTGTGGGTGTTTAATTTTTAACTAGCTCAGTACATGCTGCTCCTGTAACATGCTGCTATATTGCTATGACTTTGAAGTCACTCTGGATCAGTTGGTCTGCAAATAAATGAATACTTCTATTCAGTAATATATGTATTTAACCTTAGCCCCCAGTTTTCCCCTGACATCCTGATGCCATAAATCTTTGTACAGTTTGTAGACTTTGGACCACAATGGCCACCCTGATATTTACCCCTGGTATTTAGGGCTAGTTTATGGTAAGTTTATAAATCAGCTATGTGGTGTAGTCCATTATTTGTACATGTGGTGGACCACAAAGCTGACATTTTTATGCCACCTTTGATTGACTTTATACCTGAAAGTTACATGGTTCAAGACATCTAAACCAACAAAGTGATCCAGCAATAAATTTGTTATGTAATGCAAGTGATCATCTTATTGGATAATCTGAATATTTTCTCCCAGTCTACACTTGCTGAATAACACAACATTGCCAATGTGAGATTTCATTATGCTTATGCACTCATCATAACACCCAGATCTGTGAATGGTGCTGTACAAATATTCACACAAGAATGCTTTTTAGAATTCAGAATGTTTTTAGCTGTGCAGAATCCACATTCTGTGTGAACACCTTTACAAAGATTGGGTGGATTCAGAATATAAGGTAAATGAAACAGGCATCCACCCATGGGGTTTTTCTGTATTGTTTTTAAATAATTAGTAAGAACACTTTGATGTTATTAATAGTGTCTGATACAATGCTGGGTTGTATTTATCGTATTACAGCTGAGCCAGACTGTCTTCTGCATTCTTCCTTATTGCATTGATGAGCTGCATTGATTCTTTTCTCCTGTACATTATCCTTTTCAATAATACTTCATCCCCCTCAGGTTATGGTAGAGTGTAAAGGTGACACACTGTCGGCCTCCCAGCTACGCACTCCTCAGGGTAGCTCATGAGAACAAACACCCAGTGACCCAAACAGCAGATGTCACCATGGCTTGTTAACAGTGTCGAGGTTGACTCCAATTCAAGGCCACACCAACATCACCTAAGACCGTAATCATGAATGTCAAAGGAATATATCCCTGATATGGAAGTAAATGAATCTTGACTCGACTTATGTAGGAAGTACTTCTTTTCAGGTGAGGCCTCTAACAGGCCACAAGGCCTTCTGTGTCCCAAACTGACCCTCTCCCCTGTCCCCTTCACCGAAATCTCCCTCAGTGTAAACATTTTCTGCGTAGGCCACTGAGTCGGAGAACAGTAAGAGGGTTGGGCGTGTGGAAGGTTTTAAAATGTCCCCTTTGAGACACCATCCTTCCGTACTCAACATCTAACAGTAACTGCATTCTATGAATTATATCGGAAGTTTTTGTTTATCGGTCTCTGGTTCCCTGTAAGCATTTTAAAAAAACAAAAATATTAAACCAAGCCAACTATCATTGATCATTAGCCTGCCAACGAAACCTTGGTAATCATCTACTCCTAGCAAGCAAAGTTCTGATTTCTGTGTTATCCACAGATCTAACAAGTTGTGTGGTTAACTAGCTAGTTTTATGATCTACTCATTATTATAAGTCAGCTAGCTGATTATTATAAACAGCAGGCTAATTATAACATTGCTAGTAGACAGAAATAGCTAACTAGCCTGATACAATAGCTGGTGCTTATGTTCTTCTGTAGCTAGTAAATCAATCCAGACAAGTAACTCCTTAATTTCAACAAGAAGGCATTTATTCAAACATTTCAGTTGGACGATAAATTAGTGTACATAGCGGATTATACATTTTATTTATAACAGCGACAGACAATAGCAGCCCATCTGAATACTACCTCTGGAGTCGTTTCAAATTTGTGGATAAAATTTACACTTTATAATAGCCTCTTGTTTGCAGGGCTAGAGCTTGTAACTTACATAAACAGCTAGGTCCGTTTTGGTAAATTGATTTGCGAATGCTTCATAGCTGTAGCTTGCTTTCCATGTTTATACAATTTTCACACAATCATTTCGTCTTTGTTCTACATTTAGTAGTCCAGTTTATCTATCTGGTGCATCAGATTAGAAAACACAGTTATCGGGTTTTTGGTATATCAGCTTAGTCAATATGGTCACGAGTCATGCTGCTAATTTCCTGACATAACACATGCAATCAGTCGGGAGAATAATAAAGATAAAGAAAAAATAAAATAAAGATTTTGGATACAGACTTTGCACGCGTGACATGATATTGTGTGTTATTTAATAACGCCGAGAGGCTCTAGCTAGCTACACGTCAGCGTGTAGAGCTCGGTAAACAATGAACAACGAGGGACATGCACCTGAACAGGCAAATTCATTTAGGAGGATCAATTCGTTATAAAGATAAAGAGCTTGTTAGTCATTCTCCACTGCACATTACGTAACAAATACAGACACATGATCACAGATATCCAGGGGCCTTAAATATAGTATTAAACATGCTATCTAACTGGTCTACTTACCTTGCAGATTTTCTTCGGAGTTAGTTTGTCTCTCAGTCGACATGTTTGTTGTTATGAGAAATGCACGCCTGATTGCTAAATCACCATGGGGTACGAGACGAACGGTGACGGCCTGCTACGACATAAATAAAATACAGTTATATCCAGCTATATGACACCACGCCAACAGCAGGGAAAAGTCCCGTTGCCAGAGACTTTCCAGATGATAACATCACACCACATCAAAACAGTGACGCAATTTACTCTTGACCTGTAACAACCCGGAATGTGATTGGCCAGAAAGAGGACCTGTCACGCTCTGTTCGAATGGCTAGCTGATGTGCGTGAGTGCAGGTTCCTGTGATTTTGATAAAATCTGGATAGGGTGATCGTCCGCGGCAGTACTCACAGGGGCCCGTTCACATGCTTTAATGACCAGTGGGGCTGCGCGGCAGCCGTTCTGAACGAATGCACGTGAATAAACAGGTTACAAAACACGAACATGCTTGACAGCTGACCGACCAGCCCGAATTTACAGTGACAACCCACCTTTGTTCACAGGGTACTGCATGATCGTAAGCTACAGACTCAGAGCCATCTACAACGGAGAGGTTCTGTATGAAACGCAGATGAAGTGGCAAACGATCGTGACGTGAAGTTCAGTATGTTAAACAAACATTATACATTACATGAGCATATCTTACAAATGGGCGAGGAGTTGATGTGAATAGCCAAATTAACTCTGACTTCAATCGTATAGACTCGAGAAACCGATGAATTGTTGTCACTTACAAGCGAAATGAGATTAAATAATATTACATTTCAAACTGGGTTTCGTGAAATAACATTTGACTTATTTATAGTTGAACACGGAAGGGCAGAATTGTATGTCAACATGTGCAGCCTGGACTGAAAAGAGCAGAATCATGTCCTCCCACTAGGTGGCGGAGGTGTGTCATTACAACAGAGGTAGATTGCTAAACTTAAGTTCAAAATCAAGCCGCGTTTTGCTGCTGGCTTTGAGTTTTATTTTGGTTCAAAGGCAGCTGCAATAGAACTCACACTGCGTGTGATCAAAGTGGCACAGACGGTACACATTTTGTGGGAATGTTTAATCCACGCTTCTCACCAACAAAACATGTTTAAGAAAGTGATTTACGTCATCAGCAGTGGCGGTTTTGGGTTCCCAGAAAAAAGAGGTGAGTGTCAAAACCCTCCAACCTTTCTTTGATATGCTCATTCGCCCTTAAAGCACGCACCCGTTACACTCATGCGTCCCTAAATCACCTGTTATACTAAGCACCTTTTCTTTTTACACTCATAGTTCCCTAGAGCACTGGCTGTTTTGACAGTGTATGGGCTCCATTTTCTAAAGACCCTTTTGGTTTCATGGCTTCTACATACTACCAATAATGCGAACCGTATCAGGCAAAAACAGAACTGCACACGCAGTATTATTTACAATAACAGTGTAACTGAATTCTGGGTCTAATTTATGTACTCCTTCCCGCGTGCTCGGCACTCTCGCTGAAAATATATAATCATGATGCCACAGCATGTACGGTGCATCTTAATATTCACCACTAATTTGTTACTCTGCTAATAACTCTTGGGTAAAATTGGTATTAACTGAAGCAAGAGTTGAATGAACTTAGATTACTCAACGATATCACTGCAAATGTTTATCAAGAGATAAAGATAATATAATGATTCGGAGGAACTGTGATGCACTGTTAGATCTAAAACATTAAAAGGAAATTATCGTATGTCTCCCTCACAAGATCAGTAAAATATACATTTTGGGTATTTTTGTAACTTGTGACATGGTTAGATAATGTGTTACAATCTTTGGTACAATATCTTCTTGTTAAAATGCAAGTTGTTCATTTTCTGGGAAACTTACATTCAACCATGTTATAATGTGTGATGTGTTGGCAGACATTTGTTGCCTTCTTCATGTTATATGGATTCTTTCTTTTTTGGCTGGTATTTAGGATTTTTTTGTAACATATTGTGTAGATTACATCTGTGAATCAATGCAATCCCTTTCTTGACAGGGTTATTTACCTGTAGTTAGCCCTACATTTCCAGCATGAATATATATATATATATATATATATATATATATATATATATATATATATATATATATATATATATATATAACATAAGCTCTGAGTATAGACACGTATCTAGTAATTATAGAATATGTGACATATTTAGATATCTTCATGTGTGGTAACAGACTAAGCAGGAAATGGCATGATGGGAACGTGGTGGGAGGAACTATGGGATATCAGACGACCCGAGTCATGGAATTTCACCAAGAGGAAGTACACATGCTGTTGTATATTCAGTGGGGGCTCCTTGGTCTGGATTAGGACTGCCGTTTATGACGCTGACTAAAGGGACAGTTCCAAGCATGTGCCATTTGGGACACAGCAGGCGAGAGAAGCAAGCAGCATGTCGTCACCTGCGTGTGTCATGAAATCGCGTATCTTTAGCTGTGGGGGTCTCGGGTATGAACACTTTCCCTACAAGTGAACCCACACGATTGTACTAGAGTGAAAACACAGCCTGCAAGTGTGCAATACATTAAGGTCATCAATGTTCACAACCTGCCGCAATGCCAGTAATACTGCACTGTATACTGTATACAAACTCAAATATACAGCTATCCAAACTATTACACTGGGTATTTCTATTGTCTGCAATTAAATATGGAGATAATATGATTATACTGGAAACAATTTTGCCAAAATCTTAGTTTGACATATTTCCTGCCACATTGAAGAAGTCTGAGTTCTAAATACTACCCTGAGACAGAACAGCCTACTTAAAGTGTTCATGCCTACTGCACACAGTTCTTGCGTTTGTGTGGCATCTGTGTTCACTACACTACAAATAAAAATCGTTCTCTTTACCCACAGGTTAACAATTTCCAGAGCAGCAATGATAACTGATCAAAATTTAGGAATATCCTCATTTGCTTGATGCCTTTTGATGGGCATAAAGTGATACCCTTCAGGGTGGAATGATTCTACAGTGTAAATTGACTGAATATTCATTCCCCTTTCTCCAACTCTTGTATTGTAATCACAATTCTGTATGTTTTTAGAATTTTCATTATAACAGCATGGGTTTCACAAGCTTTACAGCTAAGCAACAAGAGCAAGGAATTCACACAATTAAAGGTTCTCAGAGTGAGTCATCAGCTGGGGTCGTGAGATGTACTCGGGAGATAATGAGCCGATTTGTAATCTCCAAGCTTGTGAGTCACAGAGGGCTTGTAGAAAAAAGGAGGGTGGACACTATGGAGACTGTACAGGTGGAGAAAAATGGAATCCTTGATGCTCATCACAATCATGATTAATTGCATTGCGTGGGCTAAAAGGAGATGATCAGAGGTTGAGATAATTATCGGGGCTTCAGTGAAGCATTAGGAGTCCAGGAGTTGACTGCATAGTCCTTGACGGAGAGTGTCTGGTGTCTAGTGTAGTTCTCCCTCCTTTATCTCGTCAGATTAGTGGTCACTGCAAATGGACTGATGGGAACTGAGCTCGAGTGTCATACTCTTGATGTCTCTTCATGTACATGTGGTGTAGCCTGCATTTTGCTATTTTGTGAGTTTTCACCCAATCCAACAAACAGGATTGGTTTCAAACTGGTATGCGGCCAGTTTTGGTCTCACTGAGAGAGCTGCTCTCAACATTTCTTTCTTTCCTTCTTTCTTTCTTTCTTCCTTTCTGTATTATCTTTATATTTTATAATACATCTAAGTTTAGAAATTTGGTAGACACTTACCAGAGTACAATTGACTGCTTGATTGAGATGCATGATTCGTCCTGTGATGTGGTGTAGTACATAGTCTGTATATCTGAGACTGACTTAATTCTTCTAAATAAAATTGCGATGCCTTTGGCAAGTAAACAGGTTTGTAATGAATCATTTAGTTAAGTATGCTGTCCTATCTTAACTCCCCATAAGTTTTCTCATTTAACATTAATGTGTTTATCTGTCCATGAATTCTTCATAGGGCTGTTCTCTGTAAAATCATCACTTACTTGCCTGACATGTCAGACTGCAGCTTGAAATGAATTTGTGGAAGAAGCCATTGAAAATGAACCTGAAGGAAAGCTTTGGATGTACTTCCACATATCAAAGCAGTGGCCCTTTCAGTGGTTTTAATTCATGAATGTTTGGAACTTCTAAACAAGCACATTTCTTGGGCTTGAATTTGCCACAAAACACATTTTGTGATTTTGTGACTTCCTCTAATGAACAAAAATCACACATTTCCAGTTAGATTGTGTAGCTACATGTTTCATGTTCTGCAGTTTACATGCTGACAAAGGCTTCAACAGCCACAGATTGCAAGAAGGGTTTTATTAGTCTTTACCTGTGCAGTAAAGGTTTTATATAAGTCCTAAATTATGACAATAATTATATTTTTTGGAAATATATTTGCCTTAAAAGTAAATAAATCATCAGCTTCACGGGCATCTGTTTTTTATTTTTGTTTTTTTTTATTTTTTTTATTTAAAATTCATGAGACAATTCAGGAAATAAGTGTAAATCATTAAGTGTAAAACTTACCATGAGTTCATTTCAAGAATCTCCAAGCAATGAAACTGTAGTTGAACTGGAATTGTAAAAAAGTTCAATCTTTGGAATTAGAACTGAATTAGAATTTGACATTTAAAACTTGAATTGAGTTAGAATTGTGCATATTCACTGCTTTGGATTTGGCATTGCCTTTTGTAGTTAATGAGTTATGCACTTTGTGCGATTGTGTCAGTATTAAATACAATTTGTTTTCAATCATTTAATCTTTTATTTATGATATAATGACACAGTACCTCTGTGAGGTACATTGTGTTGCTCTTGCGTGTTGGGCCAGGAGCACGCTTGTGGTGCTGATGCTATGTTTGCCACTAGTGCTCACTCCTGTGTGCTTGCCAGTGTCCTTGTTTGCGTGACATTTCATGCTGTTTTGCTGGATTCGCTTTGTGATCAGCTCTGTAACTTTGCGAGTTGTGCAGGATGGGTGTGACTGCTGGATTGCAAAAATGTAAAAGTACTCACATCATGTAAATCGATTTGGATTTGAGTCTCTGCTAAATGAAAGAAATGAATCTGTAAAATATAATTTGATATATATTTAGCTGGGCTGCCCGAGCAGTAACATTACATGTGTAGTATACAGCAGTTCTAATCAAACAAAATAATGTTTGCTATTAAGTGGCTTGAATGTCTTCCCATGGTACATACATGGTTAACACCTTTTCAAAGTATGTGGATGCATTTCAATCAATCAATCAATTTTTACAATAAAAAATGTATCACCGAATCAAAAAGTAGAAGAATAAAACAGGGCCAGATGGGAACTTCAAAATTATTCTCTGACCCTGAGAAAAGTCAATCAACAGACTCGCATCACTTCATTGTCTTGTAATGTCAGATAGGTACTGTATAAATATGGGTGTTGTTTACAAGGTGTGTGTGTGTGTGTGTGTGTGTGTGTGTGAGAGTGGAACTTTTTTTAGGAAAGCAATCAGCCTGACATTCAATAGAATCAATAATCTCCAAAATTAGACTGGGTGAGGGTAGATTTTGAAGGGAAAAGGCATGAACTCTGACAGGCATATGCACCACTGGCAAATTATTTTGATGTGATGTCTGAACAAAAAAAAAATTATAGCTTTATCTCTTTTTATTTCAAAATATAAGAGGCAGCTTTTGACTGAAATACCTCCCAGCCATTTTTCTGCAGAAAGTCATGGCACTCCATTCTTTCGCGTTCCTTGTTCAATTTGTCTTCAGGCCGTCAATGTGCCTGCATGGTTCACTGCACCAAAAGATGGTTCATTCATTGATAAAACCGAAGCAGCCCTCTCATCCAGTCTGCTAGTTACTCCATTGATTTTGCCCTGTCAGGAGTGCCAGAGTAATGCCTTGTCTTGAAATCCCCTTTTTTTATCTGCTCCAGAGGATCTGCTGAGAGAGGCTGGAAGTTACTTTCCTTACTCATGCTAAAAGTGCATGACTCGTACAACTTGTACCACAGGCAGTACAGTTTTAATTAGATTTGCATAATATTATTATTATTACTAGTAGTAGAAAATAAAATTAGTAGTAGTAGTAGTAATGTTTGGTAGTAGTAGTAATAGTATGTTTGGTAGGATCGAGGTGATGAAATATCACAGCAGGTGGAGCCCATTAAGATTGTATCGAAATGACTCAATATGAGCATTAACATGTATCCTGTTACTGTACTTTTGTGTTTTATTTTTGGACAAGAATAGGACAAATGGTATCTTATTTCCTGTTTTTTGTAACAAGTTTAGTAAATTTATCAGCCTGCAGGTGGCAGTAAAATTACTCTATTACTGGGTCCCCAGTGAATTTTCTTATTTAATTTTCGTTCTTCCATTCAAACTGTATACTGTCACTTTGCTCATGTGGGACCATTCACGTAGGATGAAATGTGTAATGTTATTGAAAACAAGCTATTTAATCTCCAAAATATGCACAATGAGTATATGCAGAGATTTATCTTGTTTGTCCATAAAGGAACAAATTTTAGTTGGTTAGTATAACAAGACAGATATTTCCCTCGTTTTCAGCTCCTGGATTTCATATATTTATTGGCACTTCACTCCTTGCAGCATTGGCATTATCTGCATGAGTGCACTAGCTGACACACCCTCGTCCCAGAGGCCGCTGAAATTCACCGTAACGCTTAGTGGAATCGGTTTGATAGCCTCTTATGATACTCTTATGATACAATTCCAGAATCAGGAAGTGAAAAGATGACAAAGCAATAAACTCTGTTTTGGCCAGCACTGACAAGAGTGTGTTTATGGACGTATTACTGCAATTTGTACAAAAAAACAACATTTTGGAGTTTGTCTTTTCAGAGAGCTGCATTATAATCTACATATCACTTTTTCAGAATATGTTGATGATTACCTCCATTTTGCCAGTTCCAAGTTTAAGACAACACAGTATGGAAATACAGAAATACCATGTATTTCCTTTATCTTTTTTGCTTTATACTAAAATAAAACACGTTTAATTGGCTCCATCAGTACAGTACAGCTGTGCTACTTTCATATCTCTAACACTGCTGATTTGCGGTGTACAGACAATAGATTAATACGTTTGACAGCATTACCAAAAAATGCAGCAATGATAAGCCATGAACTAATTAAGAAGCACACTAAAGAAAGACATGAGACAGGACAGTAACTCTCCTATCATTTAATTATAAAGGAAATAGTCAGTGCTATTGTTTTAAAAGCGAGGAAAATTTCAAGTTAAAGCCAAACATGTTGTGGGTGGACTGATTTCCTTCCGGAAGAATAGGTATTACTTTAAATGACTGTTGTGTGTTTAATAGCTTCAAAGCAACAAATACATTAATAGAAATTAAATTAGATTAGATTACAGTATTGTACAACAACAGTCTGTGACTTTCTGTTATCTAGCAGATGTACCCTGTCATTGCATTGTATAATAAGAAATATGATTTCTGCATTACTATTTGTATGTGGGAAGTATAACCTCTCAGATCAAACTTACGAATCTAAACCCAGTCCTGCAATCACGGACTGTCTGTCACTACGGAGACTATGTGTTTTCGTTCCTTCCTCGGTTCCAGTTTTCATTGAAACAGCTGAATCTAAAGTACGGAACTTCCGATCTGGGGAGAGAAATTTAAATGTAACATATTCCGCCAAAGATTCCGCCATTTGTGTCTTGTGTGGCATCTCGCGGCTTCACCTAAAATTTGCACCGTGCGTCCGGGCAGCGTGTCAGCCAAGTAATGCTGGAGTGAAAGCGTGTTGAAGGTTTCTGAGCAAAGTGCCCCGCAAGTAAAGCTCCACATTGCACACAGACTGGAGGCAGACAGCATCTCAGCAACTGTTGTCTTCGCATGCAGCTGTGAGTAAAACAAAGGTGTCAGAACTAATCGGGCATAAGCACATTAAAACTGATGTACACAGAATTTAATGAGGTACCTAGAGGAAAGACTGGCAGTAACAACTCTGTAACATCCTCGCAAGAGATTGTAGGCTGTTAGTATTCATGGCCAATTGTTCGCTGTCTACAGCATAACTATGGAAGTCTGGCTCAGATAAAACAGAATACTAGTTTAAACATTTAAAAGGGTTTCTGTGTGAGGATTCGTGGTCACACTGCGGGTATATGCTGTCTTGTCCTCTTAAGCATGTGCCCGAATCCTGGACTCATGAAAGAGGAAGTTCAAACTGGAAACGCCAGGACAGTATACAACTAGAAATGAATGAGTTTGTTATTTTGGACCTGCCTGCTCAACGATGTGAACAGTCAAGTCTGCAAAACGTGCTTTCATTTACATTTTTACATTTTTATTTGGTCAAATGGTGCTTTATGCTCCTTTAGCACATACTGTTGGCACAGCTCTTTTGACCTGATTCCTAGCTTAAGGAGACCATTAGCATCACATTTTTAAATTGTAATTTAGATCACAGGGCCATTCTATGAATTAAACATTATAACAGTGAACCATGACTGTAAAATAGAGCAGTCTGAGTACATAATGGAGCAGATATTAAGAGTGCACACTATGAAAATACAATCAAACTGGACTGTTCATGCTCTGTAAAAGAATGAATGCCTCCAGCAGTCAGACAAAAGTGGCTAAATTGTTGTTTTAGGTTAACGTACTGCATAAGCACATGTTTTTCTGTTTTCTTTTAAAACAGCTTTTTAAAAAAAAAAAAAAAAAAAAAAAAAAATGGCCCATGACACATACAATACACTAAGCGTGCAATGCACAGCATTTTAAAATAACAAGGGAGATGAAATTAACAACTTTTTAATTGTCTGTCTTAAAATGTTATCTTAATAGGAGATGTGTAGATCACAGATATGGATATGTGAAAGTGAAAAACAATGTCTGGCAGATTATGAGTGAAGGTTTTATGTTGCCTGTGACTGTACAGCAAGCAGATGCATCCAAAGCTCTTCAGGAATAATGTATAGTATGACACACTGATAGGATTATATGCACTGTGTGTGATATGTTATAAACCAATTTATGGCTACCAGTCTCAAACACTAAATCTGTGGATTCATGTACAATGATACTGTTTTCTAGAGGTATTGTGTTAGGCACTCCTAAAATAATTTTTATATTCCCTCTGAGTTCCCTCCAATCAGACAATTTTAATATCAGTTTAATTGAATTTCCATAGCAACAAATACAATAGATATTCCATGAACATAAAAAAAGTCTTTTAAAATTAGATACCACTGTGGTAGTTATACAAAACAATCTGAAATTTTGTACCTGACTGTGAAGACAGTACTAAAACAGACATTTGCATTGCATGTAGTGTATGGCGTAGTGGAGCACATGCAGGGCATATTAGGGCAAATATACAGCAATATATATTTGATTCAGTTTTATTCTGTAGAGCTATATAATTTGTCACACACCAGCTTTACAGAGATCCTGGGCCTGAACCCCCCAGTCAAAGGTGACAGTAGCAAAGATTAATTTCCTGGCTAAAAGGAAGTACCATTGAGCAGAATCCAGCTTTAAAGGGGGAACCCATCTGCCTGTTGCCAGCACCAGGTGGTTAATTTAGGGGAGTGGCTGGGAGGAAAATTCTGAGGAGGAGGGCTCGTAACCAAAAGGTTGCTGATTCGATTCCCCGCTGGGGCACTGCTACTTGGGCAAGGTACTTAACCCATAATTGCTTCAGTAAATATCCAGCAGTATAAAGGGGTAACATGTACAAACCTACTCTCTCGACATACAAACCTACGTAAGTCGCTCTGGATGAGAGTGTCTACTAAATGACAATGAAGTAATGTAATGTAGTTGGGAGGAAAAGTCTGAGGAGGAGGGGATTGGTCACACTGGTGAAACTGCTGTCTGGCTGGGCCATGTGGCTGGGCATTGTCAGGCAGGAAAGCAGGTGAAGCATCTGGAGGTAGACTAGGAGAGCCATGGTAGACTGCTCAATCATTTCTTCTGACTGAAACACGGGTAGATGCTCTGGAGCAGGACGGGGAGAGGAGGGCATCCATTATTAGTGAGGGTACACAGAGCAGTAGAGAAAAAGAGGATCGATGCAATGATGGAGAGTCGAGAAGAGCAGCATGCATGCAATGAGGAAACCTTGACGGAATATGGCGAGTTATGTCAGCATAACTAAGGAGTAGGAGGCAGAGGGCCAGCACAGTCAGAAGAGCAGACCTGCGGCTGTCATCACCAGATCACGGCTTGAACAGCTAAACACGGAGTTGCCATGCTGTGATACAGCAACAGCACTGACAGCTCAATTTAACTGAGACTTCTGGCTTATGTCAGTCCACTATCCCCCATGCCTCAACTAAAGGATTTTCTGAAAACATCACTTTTAAGCCTAGACTTGAATGCTAAGTGTTTTATCCTGAACATAAGGAGACAGACTGTGCTAACGTCACACTAATGGTGTTTATATAGCAACGTGCTTGTATTTAGCAGCCTGAGACCCTGCAGTATAAAGCAAATGACTGGGTGTAGCCTTCTTTTCTCAGTCAGACCCTGACCCCCCCCCCCCCAGCTCCCCCTGCCATCTCATAGGGCTGCACCTCCCTACCCCACTCCCATGGCTGCTGCTGGCTCAAGCCCCAGACTCATTAGGCCCTGACTGCCCTGTCCACACCTCCTCTTTTGCCCTGGGCATCCATTGTCAAGCCCCCTTGCTCAGCATTCTCCCAAATACCCAGGCAGAGAAGGGCCTGTGAGGTTAAATTTACTTTCATCGTAAAAAGTGGGTTTGGGGTGGTTCTTAATAGTGCACTGCCATTAAGTCGTTTTTTGCTCCCATCACAAATGACCATGTCATGTTCTTTGATCACACACTGATCCAGAAGATTGATTTTGACATGTTGTAAAATTGCAACAGAAATGTAAAATCTCTTGTACAGTTCCTCACCACTGCACTTCATCACAGATATTTTCCAGAGGACCTGTGGGCAAGAGGGTTTATAATAGACCTTTCAACACTAAATTCTGTATTCAGCATTCTACAGAATTTCAGTAACATGTACACAGGACACTACTGGTGCAGAAACCATTAGTTATAAACTCTCTAAAGTGCTCGGAATGAAGTGTATATACCACCTTGCACCGCCTTCATTCACTTGTGCTCTGATCTGGGCCTTTTGAGGAAATGAGATTCTGAATTGGAAGAGGCTGTGTGAAAGTGGAAGGACCGCTATGCGTGGCGTGATTGGCTGTCCAATCATTCTCTCGGACTGTACAACTTGGAAAATCATCCACAGCTCAAAGCACACTTTGACATGTCGAACAAATGCACAGCTCTCCATTTTCCTCTGTTTTCCTGGGACTGAAAGACAGCTACATCTGTGATTTAGTGTTGCATGACTGAAACTACAAGGGTCACCTCATTTCTGGATGGGAAAAAAAAACAAGCCTTAGGCTTAACGCACAATTGATTTTCTTTGTCTTTTTTTCTGTGAACTGTGTGCGCTGTGTTACAGTAATCATTCCAATCAGCATTTTGGGGAAAAAAATCCTACATCTTTGAAAACAAGTTAATAGGCAGGGACCTCATGACCTTATGAAGAGGCTTGTGCAACCCGCACGTCCATGTGCCGCCACGCACCACGGTAATGTGTCCAACTCTCTTTCAGCACCCCCCCTCTTAAACAGACAGAAATCATCCTCACATTTCCACTGCTGCAGGAACACTCTGTTCTGCAGTCTCTGGTACTGTCTGCCAGCCCATGGGCTGAAGGGGCCATCACACAGTGTGTGTAGACAGCTTACGGTCTCATCGTCTCTTCAGAACAACACACTCGCTTATGTTTGTTTGCCCACCAGGCTGTCACAGATTGTAATTTCTTCATTCACTCATTAACTCGGCTAATTGTAACTGCAGCCTCTCGTGGGCGCCAGATTTCTTCTTAATCATAAAGGAGCCGGTTCATTTAAGGTTCTCGCAACGGCATCTGGGTTTAAGGCTTGTGTGGGTTCAACCGCAGGTAGAGTTTGCTGCTTTGCTGTTTGCTTCGCTGTTGTTTGTACAGAAAGACTGCAAAATTGAAGCCTGTACTTACCTGCTGTTGCGTACACAACAGAGGGTTCAAAAAAAAAAAAAGTAACTGACGTAAGAAAAATATGCTTTCCCCAGAAACGTTCATGAGCACTCAGAATAATAGATTTTAAAAGCACAAATTCATTCATTGGAGGATCATGGTTGTCAGGTACTGGGGACAGTTGGTTCTAAACAGTTCTATAAAAAAAGCACACGTTTTGAAATGCACAAAAAAAAGAAAAAAAAAAAAACAACTCTACACATGGCAACTTTCAACTCATTTTACTCATTTCCTTCCACAAGGAAATATATATATTCATAAAAAAATGAAGATTCAAATCACAACAGACATTTTGTGTCGCCTATTTCAAGACCTCTTCCTTCTCTTTTTCAGATTGTACTCTATCACTTCTGTTCTGTACTGTGACTCCCCATGTCCCATATTTACACCTCTTACCTAGTGCACATACCATATGCACGATACTTAATTTTCTAACAAATTATAGCATTCTGCTAGGGCATTATATTTTGAACGTAATGTAACTGGTACTCAGCTGTATCAGTGGTCACTTGCATAGTTTTGATTTTTCAATAATCTGTGAACCATGTACAACTGGATATTTATTGAAGCAATTTAGGTTAAGCATGTTATTTAAAGGTACAATGCCAGCACTATTCAGGGCCGGACCACAATTTGTGTCAATGGATTTTATTTTTTCATATCTGTGTTCATGAGAGGCCACACTTCATGTTGATCGATCAATTCTCACTTCTGATTTGTAAAATAAACAAATCATGATCTTTTGCCAGTTTTGAGTGTATTGCTAAGAGACACAGTTCATGCTGATGGATTTTTGGGGAGCGGTGAGAGTGGATAGAGAAACTGGCTGGTTTTGGCTGCCAGGGATAGTTTGAGCCATTTGCAATTTAATTGCCAAAGCACACATTTGGAAACTGTTATCAGAACTTACCAGGAAGCAGCCCCACAACTGAGCTCCAGAATTCAGCATTGTATAAAGATCAACTCATTTTACATACAAAAAGCTAACATCACTCACTCGCGGGGTTTCCTGCTTAGCTTTATCGCTCCTGAATATTCAGCTCCACCACACACAGGATTTAAAAGCACTCATACATCCATTCTTCTCCTTCCCGCTGAGCAAACAGTGTGTTGCTCTCTTTAGGGGTGTTATTGTTTGTGTAGTGGTTACCCTTATTCAGGGTGCATATCTGAGCTTGCCTGGCTTTGATTATCTCATATTATCCATTCATACAACTGAATATTCACTGAGGTACTTCAGGCTAAGCACTTTGTTGAATAGTAGTTTTTGAAAAATTCAAATATTCAGATGAAAGTACAAAATCTGTAAAACATTAATGACCTTTGTTGGGGGACATTTATATGCATTCACAGGAATAAGGGCTGCAAAAGTCAGAATTAGGCACATGGAATGCTCATTTGTTCCACAATATTTAGGTAACAACACCACAGTGACCAATAAGTGATAGGAGCTGATGACAACATGATGTCTGCACAAAAAAGCCTTTTCCTGACAAAATCACATGTAACCCTTTTATTTTGTCTTTGTTGTGGGGTTGCTGGGTTTACAATCAGATAGTAGGGGTTTCCGATTTCGAGCAAGACATTTTAGTAGGCAAAAGTCCTCCAGCTGGACTGCATCATAAGACATCTGGTTGTCAGATACAGTATAGACATGTAAAAGCATCCCCCAATACATTGTGTTGTTACCATACTGGGTCATTTCTACAGGAGAGCTGTATGTCCTGTTTTTTTTTTTTTTTTTTTTTTTTTTTTTTTTTTATTTGCTTCCTCTCATCATTAGTGCTTGACAGTGCCTAATTATATTTACACGGAGCAGTGATTGTTAGCAATTATCAAAATTCTGTGTGGTTTACAGTATGTGAAGATGCTATGAAGACCGCAGGTAGGCTGGGTATATTATGCTCAGAGGGGGACTGGGTGCAGACAGGCAGGGAAACAAAGTCAGACATGAGAAGAGGGCAACAGAGTGCAGGGGAGGAAGCTTTTGAAAATCTCAGAAACCTCCTCCTGCTTTACGTCAGTTTCAGTCTTTCTGTGTGTATTAAATTGTGTCCTCTCCACACTCTGTTGCTTCATGCTACTTCTGATGTCTGAGCTGAGGGAGATTTAGAATTCATCTGGATGGGCAGTGTAAGGGATGGTGGCCGGCTCAATTTGTTTATGAATCACGTTTTATTTAGTAAATCATCATCTTAAGTCAGATTGTCACACAGCACTCCACAATCGGTGTTTTCTCTAAGGATTTTAAAAAAGGCCAATAGAGGAAAGTAGGAAAATGTTTCCCTGACCTCTTTCGTAAAAGGCGTAAAAGGCGATTGAGTTAAACTCTTCTAAAACAGCGGGGTATTACATATGACATAGTAATGAACATATTGACAGATCAAAGACATGATTATATTAAGAAATAATAAACGCCTCCTTTCTCTACAAACTAAAAGCGAATTATCTGACTGAAAATGAGAAAATAAACCCTGGACTCTGTACCCTTACAAAGATGAATTCGCTGATGTCACCAGGGAAGAAATGCTGGTCATGATAAACGCTGAGAGCTCAAAATGATGTTTTTCATTTTGACTCATTCAATAAATCAGCTGACTGACCAGAAAAATGGCACTCATCAATTGGCGGATAATATCCAACTGAGACGGGACCGATAAGGAGACTGAAATATGTTGTCTGTCATTCATTTTTGCTGTAAGCACATTTTCCTTCCATCCTTTGTTCTGCTGATATGTCCAGAGAGCAATTTATGAAAAAAGATACTGCGAAAATGACATCACTCACTCTGCCATCCACAGCCCCAAACAGCTTCACTTTGGAAATTAACGTTGACACCAGGTGGGATTACAAACCATAAACAATGTCAATGACAAGCATTTCCCAAAATTAATCTGAATTTGTTATGTAAAGAATCATGTCATTTTAGAACCACTCAATCAACAACCCCCCCGCACACGCACACACACACACACACACACACACACACACACACAGTTTTAAAGTTAGAGCAAACCTGTTAGTCATTCCGCTGTTATGACATGTGCACATCAGTACAATGCAGTGCTACAGACTAATGACAACATTGCAGCAGCTGTTTCACTGATGTGTGGATCAGTGTGGATAAGCATCTAATCGGATGCCTTATGCCTGATTAGAAACCTGAGTTCCTTCATTTATCTGACATTTATTTATTTATTGATATTTATTTACTTTAGAGGTTTCACAATGCGGTTGAAAGGAGGTACTAATTCATATGTGTGTGTGTGTGTGTGTGTGTGTGTGTGTGTGTGTGTGTGTGTGTGCTTGCACGTGCATGTGTGTGTGTGTGTGTGTGTGTGTGTGAGAGAGAGAGAGAGAGAGAGAGAGAGAGAGAGAGAGAGAGAGAGAGAGTGTGGGTGGGGGAATGACCAAAAGAATTGACAGGCAGCTGAGGGTGAATGCTTTTACAAAGCAATTTCATAAATACAGTGTTACCTTTGAGGATGAATGCAGTGCAGTAACCACTTAGCAGAGTTGGGGGTCAGTCCTGAATGGAATTGAATATGTTTATCTCTGAGTCCTAACTAATTTCTCGTGCAGGGACTTGAATTTGGATGTAGAGGATACATTTTTTTTACATTTATACAGGAAATTAACTTTTTCACTTTCATGGCATTCTGTTCATGTAAGGTAGTCTCTGTAATGAGCAGACTAAATGTGCTATGGTACGGTATTCTTAAAGTAAGCATATAGTCATTAGACCTGCTTTGGGGGGTATTTCATATACTGAACACACAGAGCAATTATATGAGATTACCTGCAGTGATCACTACACGTGTGCAACTGTGCAGTACAGTTGTAATAAAAGAATCAAGTTCAGGGTAAGCAATGCCAGTTCCAATGACTAAAAGTAGGGCTAATGCCCGCTTAGGAGAAGAAAGAATAAAGAAGAAGAAAATAGTTTTGATATACATTCCAAAGACCTAGATCCTGAACTGATTCAGAGCAGTAGTCTACAGTGGCAGGATATAACTGGACACCAGCTTGGTGGGCATATCCCACTCTACCAATGATGTGCATTCACACACACACAATATAGTGGGAGGTTTACTACAGAGTAGCTATGCCTGTATTATCCGTAGAGGATAACACACAGTTTATTATTTTCATTTAACAGGTGCTCTTATCCAGAGCAATTTTATCCATTCATACATCTGGATATTTAGTGAGACAGTCATGGGTTAAGTAACTTGCCCAAGGGTGCAACAGCAGCGCCCCAGAGGGGAATCGAACCAGCAACCTTTTGGTTACAAGCTTTGCTCCTTACCACTATGCCACACATACACATATCCATCTGCATTCCTGTGCCACACTGATCGTGCCTTGTTCCTGGAAAAGGGGTACAGAAGAGAATGTGGAGAACAGAAAAAAAAAGAAATCAATGCTTTTCCTATTACATCTGTGAGCCTCCAAAGAGTGGCTTCGGTATATTGATGTACAAGCTTTCTTTTGCCTGACACTTTGCCTATATAGAGAAATGTGATGACAATATAAAGCGGTAGGATATCCTTTCCAAATAATTGCTTTAGATAGTTGCAAAGCAATATTTAATTGGTAATAAGTAACCACCATGGGTTGTGGTGAGTAAAAATAGCTCTTATTTTAGATAAATGGGAACTTGAAGCTCAGCACAAAAGATGATAAAACCAGATTAATAATTAGTGTCACATCTAAGCTACAGCCTTATGTATGTTCACTTCACAAATTGTGCATATGGAATACATCACATAAAATGTATAATAAATACAAAATATCGATTGACCGGGTAATTTTCAGGGAAAAGGATACTTACTAAAGTGAATTATTTAGGCTTACTTGTACAATCACTGACCATGCAGCCATGGATCTGTTTATTAAACAGTATCCATTAGTTCCAGTTGGTAATCTTTTGATTTTCTAACATCTATCATTCCAAATCCGATGCCTATTTTAAATGAGCAATGGATTTATTAAACCTGTGGAATGTGGGCCTAGCATGTGATGCCATTTTTGTTAAAACATTTGACTTTAGACCAATCTCCACTACAGTGAAGATTGCAGGCATGTGTGTGTGACAGTGAGTAAAAATTGGATACTTATCATGCTGGCATCACACATAACGTCCATATAAAAAAAAAAAAAAAACAGGAGCCGCATAACAATTTTGCAATGAAAATAGCAGCAGCCCGTTGCCATGGTTACCATACACTTCCGAAGCCTTCCAGCTAAATGTAGGTAATGGAGCATTTACATACTTCATTTTGTTAGCAGTCATTTATGCAAGACCCCTGCATATTAATCCTGATTGGATTTATAGGGATGTAACTCTTCCTATCGACTCTGCTGAGACCCAGAGCACTTCCAGCAGGAATGACTAAAGTCCTTCTCTGTAAGTCCGTAACTAGTTATTTGCATAATTGCTAACAGAACCACTTTACCAAAGATAATTGCTGCCAAGCCTCTTCGATACATGTCACTTAGAATGCTCAATGAATTAATGTGTACATATCAACTATCTTCACTGTCAATAATAGCATGGAAAGAAGTATTCCACAAATTCAGTCGCTGTTTCCTGATTGAAATGACAATGTTCCCGAATTAACACGACTTTATAAAAGTCATAAAGGATTCAGTAAAGAAAATGAGAACATTAGGGAAGTAACAAATACCGTATGTTGCAAATTGAGGATCACTTTTATTCAAGCAAAACAGTGATAGGGAACATCTTAAAACTCAAGAGTGGAAAGCATTGTATGGCAGTATTATTAATAATGACAAAGCACGTGTCTTCCTTACCACCATTAATCACTCTGTTTTCATTCCGTTACGTCTCTTCCATTCCATGTCACCCGGGTATACAAAAGCATGTGAGGGCAGGACATCAAAGGGAACCCTGCGGCTGACAAGGAAAGACTGCAAATTGCATTTAATAAAATGCATGAAAGACGGTACATACAGGACACAAACAGACTGCATCCTAACACACATCAGCTCCTTCACCAGTCCTTCACCTGTGAGTACTTGCCTGGGTGAGTGTGAGTAAGCACACAAGTGCCATCCATAATGCACTCTTATATACCCTATGATAAGACTCTATATATAATGGGAAGGTGAACTGTGTTTGGGCAGCAGAGCCAAAACACAGTCTGAAGAGGTGGATCTTCAGTCCATGATGGGAGACAGCAGTGACTCCACTGTTCTGACCGCTCTGGAAAGCTCATTCCAGCCCATCAGTGCCAGGAGAGACAGGGGACGTGACCTGGAGAGAGCGGACGTGACCTTGAGACAGAGGACGCGACCTTGAGACGGAATGTGACGTGATGCTGCAAGGAAAACAGAGGGAGAAACATCTTAACTATTTCATCCCTCAGGTCCACGTGCTGCAGAGCTCTGGAGAGAGCATATGGATGGACAGCCAACTCTTTGTACCTTCATACTGAATATCCCATGAGAGCTGAGCTGTGTAACTGGATCTCTAAATCCCAGAGGCAGTAGCAGCTGCAGAAGTATAACTAAGGCATCATTCTGAAGGTACACTGACCCCTTAGCCTGCTTATCAGAGACAAGAGCTGATGAGGCAATGGGGATTCACATCCAGTCCTTCGGTCTGATTCTTCTCTCATTATATACAGAGAGACATTTAAGACATTTCAGTGATATTTTGTGATATTTTCAACTCTGTGAAAATAATTGGCATTGACCAGCTGAATGAAACATTTACTAACCACACAGATAGGTTATTTATTATACTTCGGCTTCACACAAACAAGCTCATTAGTTGTGTTTAAAATTTTTGGTGTAAATTGCACTGAACCTTTGTGATGCTCTCCTGTAATTAGTCCTTGATCGTGGCATACTCCGAACACATGGCATTGTGCAATTTCCTGTGATGTAAAGGACCACTACAGATGGAATAACCTCACACTTAGGCTGCCTAGCAAAACAGAGGCCAAGGATCAGGTGAATTATGCTAATGTTGCTGTTTGTGTGTGGGCAATGGCAAACCTCTTAAATGGAACTAGTCATACATGACTCACTGGTCCTACATCCTCACGCATGAGTCAATATTATTTAAATTCTGACATTGATTCACATCCATTTCGTGTGCCTTTATTGTTTACCTTATCTCTATTGGCGATATCAAACATAAATGAATGCACAGGGGATGCTGTTGGAAGAGGGCACATTAACATTTATTTCACTTCCTGATTTTTTTAGTTAGTTTCTGTAAGCTCTGTAGCTTCTGTAGTTTCTGTTTGTTACACTACAGTAAGAAATGTATGAGATATATTTAACTTTTTAACTTTGGATATAGAAGCAGATTTCATTTTCAGATTAGGATTACTTACATAAATGGGCACAGATGCTGAAACAATAATACCACCCTGAAGATGTAAAATGATAGATGAAAAAAAAATTACTGCAAGAATCCAAAGTTGTGGCTCTATAAAGGGAATTGTCTTAACTTAAAGGACTGGGTCACTATAGTGAGAGAGAGAGGTGTGTGTGTGTGTGAGAGAGAGAGAGTATGCAAGTACATTGTAAGTGTATTTTTACTCAACCAAATCAATTATCCCTTTTTTCCTTTCTTAGGTTTCTTTATCTTCTTAGGTTTTATCTTTTCCGAATCGGATCACAGCACTTTTACGTGAGGAGAAAAGCTGTAGCCCAGTATTATTTTTATCATTATGAGAATTTAACATTATCCCTACAGTAGTCCATTAGGAGAAATACAGTTATTTCATGACCATTCCAGTTAGAATGTTTGGAGCACTATACAGAAGGTCTTTGCTATTTGTGAAAGCGTGCTCTAGACTTCACCTTGAATGGGCAAATCCACAAATACTGAACTGTACTGATAGTGAAAACTTATGTGCAAAGGAGATTTCTTCCCAACACTGATCAGCCACATTTTTTCAGTACAATAAAAATAATGCAATTAGTAAAATAAAATGGTTATGAATATTATGATTATGATTATTAGTACAACAACATTAATAATTAGATTAATAATGCATGTATATAATGAAAAACTATTAACCAAAATGTATATTTTATGGATATTCCATCAATAATTGAGATTAACCTTCATGTTAATTATGTTCATAATTCATCTGCAGCAATTCACATGTAATCCAGTATCCTGAGATGTCATTTCAAAATCCTATGCTTACAATATAAGAAATCACTGTGTATTGTGTATATAGACATATGTAAATATGTTAGTCAATAAATGTTATTTTTGTATATTGATGGCGTTGTCTTCTAATTATGACTGTTTGGACTCTTCTGATTTAAGCAAAGTGAACTCAGCGCTGGCTTCAAAGTGTGTTGTCTTTTTGATTTAATCCAAATCTGCCCTTTTAATGGTTGCGTATGTTTATAAAAACAAATAAGGAGGCATACGCATTCCACTGTGAATAAAATCAAAGCTATCACAGTGAGGGAAGCATGCTGCGGTCTAGTGCCATAGGGGACCCCAAATGGGAATGAATGGGAACTGAATGATTGCGGGCATGTCATTTTCTCTTTTAATTGCCACTCTTTTGGTTTAATTGCCTGACATTTAATGCAGATAACAAACTCTGAATGATTTAAGGAGGCGGTTGTAGTGTTCTCCTAGATCTGGTTTTTGGAACATAAGGCAGCATATGTATATAAGTCCATCAGGCCCTATTTACCTCTTAATAATGGATTTCGTTTGAATCATTTGCTTTTCCTCCATAGTCAAATGGATACAATACACTACACCTGAATTAATTTATATTCCTTGCATATTGTCTTTCAAAATGTATTGATGGAGAAGTGCAAGCCATTAAAACAAAGTAAGCAATGTGCCGGTATGCTTTATATAGCTTCTTTTAGAAAAGATTTTGTATATGTACTTCCTTTTTAGACATTTTTAGACATTCATGCTTTTGACAACTGCTTGTTTGGTGAGAGGACACGCCCACCATTGCTGTGACTCCTGGTCCAATCAACAGGCTCACAGGGCAGCATCAAAAAGAAAAGGCAGGAACAGGACACAAACACATGGAGCAAGACACAGCATGTCACAGATGTGTGGCTGGCAATCAAATAGTGTGCAGAGGGGATTTTACGGGGTATCATTTCCATATGAGTGTGGACGACCTGCAGGAAGCCAATAGCAAGGGACTGCAGGGAAAATGTGTGATCAGCCAATCAGCTGACATTCTGAGATGTGGCCAACAGTCAAGGTGGCCATGTGGGTATGGCGGATGGCCAGTGTGGACTGGGGGGGTGGGGATCCTGCCTCTACCTCCCTTGCATGAGAGAAAGATGAGGCGGGGGGGGGGGGGGGGGGGTCTGCAATCAGCACCACGAGCTGAGAATTTTTAGTGGTTGCAGCTTTAGTTTGCTCAGAGATGCTGCTGCTAACCTAGAGTCAGCTGTTGAAGGTTTTGGTGGTAGCTGGACGCATCCTCATTTAAGCTGACTGTTCTTAAACCCTAAAAGAGAAACGCATTCAAAAATATGCAATTTACCGAACTCTTGTGTCACGTTCCTCTTGCCCTCGGTCAAAGCTGATGGTGTCCTTACTATTACGACCTCTGTCCTGCTACTTTTGCAGGGACGTTAAGTTGCTTTATCGATTAAGTCATCAAAGTGTAATTTTTTTCCAGGCTTATGTTGTCCAGTCCTGTCAGAAGACCTGGAAATCTGGCAGAAAAGGAAATAATTGCAGTAGTGCTGGTGCACATCCTTGCAGACGCACGTGATGAGCACTGATAAGTGGGGACACAGCAATAGTGAAGTCATGAAGCAGACAGGGAGCTCTCACTCAAATCCCTGCAGGATCAATTAGGCCTGACAGTCAAGGATATACGCTGTCAGACTGTATAAGATGTACAAATTTGTGTGTGTGTGTGTGTGTGTGTGTGTGTGTGTGTGTGTGTGTGTGTGTGTGATGTGGCAAGTAATGTCAGGATGCCCACTCACACACACACACACACACACAATCTGGTTAATTCATTGATTTCTTCCTCTCTTTCAGTGTTGGCAGATTGCAATGGCCACCTCTCTATATATTAAGCCATGACCATGAAATGAAAGATGTATTGCTTTCGCCAATGCAACATGCATGGTGCACTGCAGTTTTAACCAGGCACGTCGTCCACTTCATATGTTGCAGATACATGATTAGACAGCATCCATGCATCCAAAGATATAATTGTAACAGATACGGTATTTTAAATGTGCACTGCACCACAGAGCACACTTTTCAGCAGAATACTATGGATCATTTGGTCTTTTGTGATCTCAGAAGGTTCTAGAGTTTTGAGATGTTTAAAGTCCTTTGTTGGGACTTTGTAGAGTGTAGCACCGTAGTTTTAGATTGGTAAAAGGTAACATATAAAACATGAATTGCTAATAAATCGAGCCTTAAACCCTGGTGAAATCATGAATATTACATGAATTCCCTCATCATTTGGAGTTCCTCCACATCACTGCTTTAAATTTTAACTCATGAATTCATGCATTACTCTTGCAATGCAGTACTACTATTCGGTCCAGCCAGGTGCATGACTATTACATTTCAACTAGGAAATTCTCAAAATTTCAGTAGAACATGATGGATTACAACTTTTTCCTAATCTTATGTTTGCTGGAGAAATCTACATTTAATAGCCTTAGTGTTTGCGTCACATTTATTTTAGTGCAGTTACAGTTAACTGTGGTTGCCTTGATGGGAGACAATGGTTTTGCTTAGTCACAGTCTATTCAATGGAGCCCGAGAGACATTTTGCCTCAAGTACAATTATCTGTGTTGTATCCATGTCTGCACATTGGACTTATTTTCCTATCCATTTATGAAAGCTAACACAGTATAATAACAGTATTTAATAAATATGAATTATGGAGGGCAATGTATCAAGCACTTTGCTGTGAAGAATCTTCCTGTATGGTGAGGAGATGTATAAAATGAAACTCTGACAGATGCTGTTGACTAATTATGATGTATGACAGCATCTGAGGAAGGGGTCAATGAAAGTGTAATGTCAAAATAGTCAAAGCCGTAGCTGCCATCATGATGTAAAGAGAAATTGCCAAGGGAATATATATGCATACTGTCTAGAATCTCTGAGATGTGTGTGGCGAAAAGAGAATGCTGATTTCACATGGATAAAGCTCATTTTAATGCTTCATTTCCGTTCAGAATGATGGTTCTCTCATTTTCACACAATGTCCAAATATACTAAATGCATTCATTTTCGCCGCTTTCATTGTTAATGTTGCGTCTGAGTTAATGCGTTGAATTAATAAAGAAAGGGAGACTAGAACTTGCTCTCAATTAAGACCCAAAAGATCCACTTAAACGTCATTATTTTTTTACACTGTCTGCAGTCTTATTCCTCATGGCTTGTGTCAGGACCCTGGAGATTTTGAGTACTTCCCAAACTTCTTCCAAACACCAAAAAGGTTTCACGTCATTACATTTTCATTCATTATGGCCTACTATTATAACATTTATAACATGGAATTTCAGATTCTATATATTTCTTGTGGTCCGTTAAAAAGCCTGGCAGTGTCTTCATTTTCTCAGACCCCTGAAAGCATTCCAGCAATATGACTGTACAGAGCTTTAGGTCTTTCAAAAGGCTGTTATTGTGCTGCACAGACTTACCAGATCTCATGCTAGAGATTTGTTTGAACCCTTCTGTTCTATTCTTGAACAGAATTTATCTGAAGGCTGTCTGCCTTTTAAACAACATATCTGTCTTCATATGTGTGTGCTAATATATATGCTCTTAATGGACACATTCCCCTTTTAATTTTATTTTAAGTTAAATTAAAGCATATAGATATAAATGATTTCATTTGATTTTTTTGTGACTGCTGTGTGGGTTATTGTACTCGAATGAATGAAATGGCTGTAAATAAATACAATCTGAACATTAAGACTGATTATCAAATGTGTAAAGAATTACTAGTGCACAACCCACAAAATTATAAACCACAACATGGTATCTGAACAGTAGCATGTGTTACACAAGACCTCACCATCTCTGTGCTTCTATTCTTCCCCATTCTCCTCCTACATGATTCTTTTATTCTACCTTTTATTGCTGTGCTATTTCACTGTGATTTATACTTAAATATAATTTAAAGAAAAAAAAAAACACACAGCTTATTTCACATACAGTCTTCAGCATCTGGATCAAAATGCCCCTGACAGGGAGAAAATTTGATAAGTGTTGTATGAAGAAAAAAAAATAGATTTAACTATGGAGATTTTATCTATGTGTGTGTCTTTTTTTTCATTCCTGGTAATTTGTTTTCCTGCAGGCTACTTTAAAGCCATAGCAGTGATGAATTCAGACAAGTCCCATGTTTCAAGCTTTGAGATCAGAGCACTTTCGAAGCTGGCCCCCTTCAGCTGCAGTGCTACGGGCAGGAGTAATGGCAATGGATGATATTAAATTTAGCAAATGGATGTAATATAAATGTGTAAAGAGCAGCATTCAATGCCACCAATGTGGAGTCTTTTTTCCCTCATGATTGTAATGCAACAAATTAAGCATTATTATTATTGTTATTATTGTTATTATTATTATTATTATTATTATTATTATCATTATTAGTAGTAGTAGTAGTAGTAGTAGTAGTAATAGTAGTAATGGTATTAGTATTATCATATGTTATTGGTTTTGTTATTTAAAAAACCATAGCCTCACTTCCCTCCATCCTTTCCCCTCATATAGTTTCCTGATTACAGGCCAGTTTCCATTTTAACCAAAAAAGGTGGTTTCTGCTGATGGGCACAGTCACCCAATGACTGCATGATCTGAAACAGAATTCCACCTCCCCTGCTACAGTGCATATTACCCATGGTGCACTACAGCAGAATGCAGGCGGCAGAGAGAGGTCTCATTAAAACGTGTCACAATAGGGCTAACAATAACATTGGAACATTCCTGCCCTTAATATTTCAGTCCTTCGCATTCAGAGTATCGCAGCCCTTAACCGCCCTGCCCTCTGAACCATAACATTCTGTATCCATAGTTACCGCTGCATCCCTCCCGCTGGTGCAGTTTTCTTCCTTCTCAGAGACACCCAGTTCATTACCATGTGCTTTAGCCTGTGTAACTTTGTCCAACGAGTGCAATTATCCAGGAGTTATGTATCTCTGCGCCCTAATAGTCAGTGCTGGAAATTTTGTATGAATGCGTGCGTAGGGGGTCAGTGACAGGTAGGGGTGTGTCTGGAAACCATGGGTGAGTTTCAAGGCACCCTGCAGTTGGGTCTTAGTTTCTCAGAGATAAAATAAATGCAGCTTTGGATTCGTCTGCCAGTAGGAGAATGATAATGCTTTGTGAAGCTCTCATGCCTTGTCATTCCTGTTTCTATAGAACAGTGGATTCTAAACTGATCCAAGCACAGATTCACCATTCATTTTTTTCCCCTTATTTTTATTCCAGCATTTTAGCTTGTTAAAAGTCTCTCTCCGAAACACTTAAAATATGCACTTTTCTCTCGACAGAATAATCCCTCTGCTTTGGCATTCATATCTAAGCCTTGCAAATCATCCCAGCCTAAAAGTTTCACCAAGTACTGTACCCATAATGGCATCATTCAGTAACTTACAGCGCATAATTTCAGCAAACTCTCAGGTGAATAATACATTCGTCATTGGAATGACAACCATGTGCTGTTCATAAATGGGTACTAATGTCGAATTCCAAATATAGGTACATGTGTGTTTCATGTCTCAATTTCACAAAGTATCTGTAATAATGAGAATAGCATACAGAGAAGCCAACACCTATTGTGTTTCGATTTCAATTCAGGATTCATTTATCAAAAGATAAAAGTTGTTATGACCATGGTCATTTGTGTTTGTGTAGTCATTCGTTTTCCCGATGTATGTGTTTTTGCTCCGGCGGCGTGCGTTGCGTCGTTTTACGTTTTCCCCAGGATGCATACAATCATACAAAGGGTGGTTTGTTAGATGACTAATGGAAACAAATTGTGACTGCAGAATAGATTACGTAAATAAATATATTTCGTATTTCATCTGACAATAAATGTAACTGTATTTAACTTTGGACACCATGAATTTAGCCTGCATTGATATAGTTACGTGGGAGGCCAGGCAGAGTTGTCATCACTGTTTAATTTGGAAAGGTATTTCTGCGCATCTGTGATGTTCCTGCTTTTAATTACACCTGTCACTAATAGGGGCCCTGCCTGATCTAATCGGTGTCATCGTATACATTCCCTGTTCTCACAGACCTCGTCTGTCCGTGGTAGATAAACACAGCCAGTTTGCTGCAGTCGTTGACCTGCAGGGTCTACTTTCTTCTCTGAGCTTTCTGAAAGATTCTTTTTTTTCTGATGAGGGTCTAAAAGACTTTATGAATCACTTGCAGAGCAATTCTTACGCTCGGAGAAAGGTTTGCTCTCATTCCTAGAAGGGTCTGTGTTTCAGTGCTATTTATTTATTACAAAGAATTTTTGTGTGTACTGGTCCTGGTTTAAAAAACGGCCTTCGTACTGCTTATGGATGTGGAAGACCTGAGCCTTTGCTAGCTCTGTTGTTTAATGAATGTCTTCTACATGTTCCTTAAGGATTTTGTCTTTAAGTACTGCTAACAACTTCTTTCTACTTGTCCATCATGCATAGGTGACCACAACTTGTACATTGAGTGGTGCAATCTATTTGAATAACAGTTTTCCCTCCATCATGCGGTGATGCAACATTACAGCAATCATGTTATGGATAGAATGATAAGGGCAATGATATACATCCACATACTGTACATATGTCATAACTGTTTGATAGGTGTACATTATTTAGTTGTGCAGTGTTTATATTCAACAAGTAAAGACCTTACTGTCTTGCAAAATGCGTTATTCTGCTCGATTTATAACACACAAACTGCCTTGCTTCCATTTCTAAAGCATAACTTTCAACAGGATACTACAGAATTTCCGTGTAAAGTTGTTGCCTCCCATAATCTTGAGGGAGTGTAAAGGATGACACCAAGAGAAATGTGCCCTGCTTTGTTCTGCAACAAATACATGAACTTAATACAAAATTAATGTCATCCCATTCTGAACACCATCTTTTATTATCATATAAGGCAGTCATCTCACTAGGCTCATTATTTAACATGGTCTTCTGTCATAATATAAACAAAAAGTATCCTTTTTATTTTGCAATGAACAGAGGAAGTTGAAGTACACTGAATAACATGTCAAATTTGTTGTGTAATTTTCAAACTTGTAGCTATAATAAATCTTTTTTTTTATTATTTTGCATGCAGACATTATTTTTCTTTGACTTTTTTTGTAATAAATAAAAACCTTGTCATTCTATATCATGTGGAAAATTGTCAAGCATCACTGATCAAAACCTGTTCAGAGACAGCTCTTTAACTTTGTGTACAGGAGCTGTAACTCCAGATGGAAGTTAGTTTTAGTTTTTGTTTACTGCCGATCACATGCACATAAGGTGTACAGAATAATACGGCAAGGTTTAAAGCATCAGCATTGATGCCTTTACCTTTGGATTCAGTGGGAACAGCCTGATACAGACACTCAATGAGTCTCTCTCAGTGCTTGCATTAATGAATTTTACTAAATGTCAGTTGCTGCTGGCCAGCCAGGATGATTAGAACGGTGATTATTGAATAGGTAATGATTTAGATAAGGGCAATTAGCCGACATGCTGCCAGAGAAAAATCAATGCAGTAATAGGCCTGGAACACTACGATTAACACCTTGAGAAACAGACAAAGCCGATCTACGGAGTATAGGATTGCCCTTTTTACCATACAGCGGGGTGAGGAAGTTTTAAAGAAAAAATAAAGAGGAGCAGGAGGAGGTTCTGATGCTGTGTCCTAAACCTGTGTCCTAAACATATCGATGCAAATGGTCAAGTATATGAACATTTCACTGTTTTATATTTCAACAATGATCAATTCATACCAAATTATATAAAGACTTTACATAGTATCTGTTTCATAACGATTTTTGTTTCATTAGATTCAAAATCAAATTGGAGAATTTGCCGTTAATATGCATGTTAATATTCCGACTATAATTACTTGTACTCAATAAAAGTACTAATAGAAAATGGAAGACTTGAATGGTACAGAAAAAAGTAAGTTGTTCAATCAAGCCATCTTGGAATCAGGCCTCCAGCATAATTTTTCTAGTGATTGATTGATGAGAAAAGCTGAAACACTAAGTGCTTAAGTACAGCACATACACTATACGGACAAAAGTATTTGGCCACACCTGTTTTTCAGGGTTTGGGCTAGGCCCCTTATCTCCAGTGAAGGGCAATCTTAATGCTTCAGCATACCAAGACATTTTGGACAATGCTATGCTTCCAACAGTTTGGGGAAGGCCCTTTTCTATTCCAACGTGACTGTGCCCCAGTGCACAAAGCAAGGACTGTAAAGACATGGTTCGATGACTTCAGTGTGGAAGAACTTGACTGGCCCGCACAGAGCCCTGACCTCAACCCCATCGAGCACCTTTGGGATGAACTGGATCGGAGATTTTGAGCCAGGCCTTCTCGTCCAACATCAGTGTCTGACCTCATAAATGCTCTACAGAATGAATGGGCACAAATTTCCACAGAAACACTCCAAAATCTTGTGGAAAGCCTTCCAAGAAGAGTGGAAGCTGTTATAAAGGGGGACCAACAATACCATTGAATACAATGTCATTACAATGTAATGGTCAGGTATCTGAATACTTTTGTCCATGTAGTGTATCTAAGGACACATTTTGAAACTGTGACCTAAGTCTGTGTGCCTGTAACCCAGTGACCATTCCCTCTGGGGAAAAGACAAGGCAAAATCCCAGCAAAAAACAAAACAGCATAATGGGTTAACTACCTCAGAAGGAGTGAAAAGGAGCTAGGTAGGGCTCCAGAGAAAACAGGGAGGAGTTTTGATACGTATAGAGCAGGGTTGATCAGGGACACCAGAATTTACTGTTGAGCCTTCCAGAAATGTCAATGCAGGATCCAAAATGGTGGGTGGCCACTTGATAACCCCAATGACATACCTACCCTTATCTTATTGTCCAGACATGTCCCAGGCAAGCGCTCACCACATACAAGTACACAAAGGTTATTAACATCAAGTCCTTTGCATTGGAAATTAGAGTGTCTCTTCATCAAAACCATAATTATCGTGAAAGTACTGTGGAACAGTTACAGGTGACATGAGTTAACTCATTTAGATTTTACATTTATTTATGATAATGACAGTGCGCAGTGCAGCTACAAAACTCAGTGTGTTATACTGAAGTGAATTATAATGTGCTACAACAATTAAGAAAACATCAGTAACCCGAGAGTAGTTGCAGACTGTTACACTATTACAATACAAGTACCATACAGACAGCCAAAAGTTGTGAACAAAAGCACTTCAGCATGGCCAATGTGTTAGTGTTAGGAAAGAGGAGATTTGAGTTGAGAGGAGCCAAGATGCAGTCTGACAAGGTGGGTCTTCAGTCTGTGGTCAGAGGTGGACAGCAGCCCTGCTGTTCTTGTAACAAGGAGCAGGGTGAGTCCAAGTAGAGATGACTCGGGATGCCGAAAGGTTCGGTTCAAAGAAAACAAAGTTTCTTTTACTGAGGACGCAAGAGAAAACAAACAAACCAGGCTTGACACATGAGTTCACACACAACAAGTGTGGCAACTCAAGACTGAGCAAATACATGGACCAAGGGCAGGGTTTAAATAACAGAAAACACAGATTAAACCAATAACTAATTGACACAGGTGGAGGAAATTAACTAAACAAGCCATGGAGCGCAGGAAGTTATGACTCCATCTGGTGGACATCTCAGCAAACATCAGCCGAATCCCTGACAGTTCCGACTGCTGTTGGCAGGCCATTCCACCGCAAGACAGTCGGAACAGACAGGAGACGTGACCGGGATGTGCAAACCTGCTGAGGAGAGACATTCAGATGGTGGAGGTTGAGGGAAAGAGTGGCCTGGCTGGCGTGTGTGGTCCGATAGGTATGGAGGAGCCAGCCACCTTGCTGCACCTCGGTAGGCTAGCTCCAGCATTGTTAAGCAGACGGGAGCTTCAGGGTCGGGCAGAAAGACCAGTCAACAGAGATCGTAATCAAGGCAGGAAAGCTCCCGGCCTGGAGCAGAGCAGAAGGAGCAAGTTCCTCAAGGAGCGCTCCCCACTCATTTATCCGGCCTTTGCTGCTCACTCAAATCCATCCTGATGACCAAGAGGAGAAGTTCATCTTATCTCACTGTGCAACTTGGTCTCCATAATATGTTGTGCCATGAAACAGGGGAGATTGGTTTTGCTTTGCAGTTTTGACATTTTGTTTCGTAAGGGCCTCTTTCCTCTGGTGACCCCCTGCTTGGTGTTCACCTCGCACAGACATTCTTTAGCATTTGCCCAGTTTGTCTAATGTCACAGTTTTAAGTGGATTGCTCCACCATTAAAAGCAAAGTGACGTGTAGCTTTAATCTTATTAGACACAACAATCTGGAATCAAAACATAACTTCAGTGTACCTATAAATCAGAACAAGCATAAAATATTTTGTGAATACTTTCTGGGCAGGACCTTGCATAAGAACTATATAATGGCTTCACAGATGCTATATAATACCTTCACAAACACTGCATAAGCATTCATAAGTGCTTTAACCAACATTCACTGTCACAGAGAGTGTTATTCCTCTGTATGACACCATATCAATCATAGTATTGCTGTGGCATATCCAATCAGAATGCTATGTTATTATCACATTCAGTATGAATATTGACACCACAATGTCTCTGTCATTTTTCTGTCGTTTGTCACAAGTTGTTATGTAGTTTTTATAAATAAATTACATCAGCGGTTATGCAGATGTATAGTAAGCCCCTTGATAGAAAGTGATCTCCATTTTTGAAAAAATAAACCATGAGAAGCTGCAGTAACAGTGTTTGTGAATGTATTTGTTAAACAATGATGTTACATTTACACATTTTCTCAGTGATAATTGCTTAAGTAACTGCAATTACATTGAACTACTTAATATTGGTTATTTAACACAATAATGAAGTATAATTGTTTTTTTTTCAGTTCCATGTGAAATCTACAATCTACAATAGGGACTAAAAAGTAAACTGCATGAAAGAAGCGGCAAATTAACCAGTGCATTCTGATATTACTTTCCATAGATGTAGATTATTTCACATAATTTAGTCTCCCCAAGAACAAAAAAGACTGCTGGCTTTGTGTAACTTTCAACAGCACATCTTTGCTCAGAATCTGTTTTAGCTAATGTGTTTCAAGCCCTGAAGCATTTGCCATTTCACTTATAGTTGGTTTCACATAATAAATAATACTTATGTAATAAATTTTAAGTGTGTATGGGTGCAAAGTGTATGGGTGGTGTTTGTGCTTTAAGAGCACTATGACTCATGACAGTGTCAGACACAAACATTGTGACAGACAGTTCATTTAATCAATACCATAGACTGTGTTCAAAGAGAAGAAAACAATCATGGTTCTTTTTAAAAAAAAAATTGCAGGAGTTTTGTTTAAAGCGGGGGGGAAGAAAGACTTTTTCATCTGAAAGAGTGGCAGGGCTGATATGCTTGGTTTTTGCAATAGCAGTCAAAGAGGCTCCAGCTCTCTGCTGCTTCAAGGGAATATTCCTTCAATTAGTTCACAGTGGGAGGCACCTGAGATGACGTTCTGAATTCTAACAGCTTGCTCTGAATTCCAGAGCCATTTCCTATATATTTCAATTCAACCCCTAAAGGAATAGAGACTGCCTCCCTGCTTCAGAGTGGACTATTAAATGAGCGGCAGTACACTCGCACCCTGGTTTCCCTCAGCCCTGCAGTAGGCCCAGAGTGAACAAGCATCCTGTTTGACACTCCTGATTGATGGCGCAGTGTCTTTGTAAAGCTTAGTCTTAGCTTGACCTCAGGCTTATTGCTTCTTGCAGGTAACACAACCAACTGTGTCCGGGTGGTAATCCAATGCGGCCCTGCTTCAGACCAATTCTGTGCAGTCTTATTGTTAGCATTTATTTTTATTTGCTGAGCGGATGCCCTTGGGTGCTCACAATTATACATCCTACACATCTGCAGTTCATGGGTACAGCACTCAAATCCACCCATTTCTGTATATTTATACCCAGGCTATTGGACTGTGTAAATTTATTTGTTTGTGTTTTTTTTTTTAAACTAGACTCGCCCCCCTGTTAATCAGGGGGGCGAGTCATCGAGATTAAAATCTCTTTTCAAAGGGAGCCCTGGCCAAATAGTAAGTTAAATAAATAAATTTAACAAGTACAATGACTAAAAGGACAAATAACATGCCAATAACAGTGGTAGCCTTCATAGGCTGAAAGACCACAATACCATTTGTATGTAAAGTAATGCCCCCCACCCCCCCGTCATCACCCCACACTCCTTCCCCCATGTAAAAGAGAAAATTCTAAAGCCAGGTCTACAATAAATAGCTGGATAATCAGACATTGTTACTTATACCTAAATATCAGCGAGTGAATGTCATGCCACCTTTAATATTTTAGAGGCAATTACAGAGAGAGTCAGTCATTGATGACCTGCCTTTTCTTTGAGAATCATTTTGTAATAAATTAATAATGATCATTTTTATTATCATATTGCTTATACCCTGTGTTGAAGCCCGGCCTTTATCAAAAGCAGATTTTCAAACAAAATGCTCATAAAGTTTATGCAAAAGATGAATACCAGTTAAATGTGTTCCGAATAAGAATATTGATGTCAACTTCTGTCTATTTTCCTCTTTATAGCACAATGATGGAATAACTTTATAAACTTTATTGGTGCAACTAAAACTATAGCAAACAAGCTCAGCAGGTTTTTGTAGCTGATTGCTGAGCTTAGGGATGAGCGGAACAGGGAAGTGTACCATTTTAATTAATCTCCATGGGGACTGCTAACTAATAAGAAACCAAGAACCACGATGCAACTTTTTTTGCTGTTCACTACTTCTGCAGTGTAATTCATTGTTCTTAAATTTAAGCGTTAATTAAATTGTTAAAACAGTTACAGTTACTTTAGGATACTTTAGGTCATAACCATAGTGTAGAGAGTATTACTGAGTATTATTAGTAAGTGGTAATGTAATGTAAATGAATGTAATATATGTGATGTAATGTAGTATTATTTTTTACTTTTTACAATGTTATGCAGAGGTTTGTGCTGGTTGCGTGTAATGTTTATCTCAATTTTTGTTGTAAATTTTTAGATAAATAAAATAAGATGATAAAATAAGTGCAGTCTACATTCTTTAATATGAGTTCAGTTTAAGTTCTTTCATGTGAGTGCAGTTTAAGTTCTTTCATGTGAGTGCAGTTTAAGTTCTTTAATATGACCGGGCTGGACCTGCAGAAAATATCCAGAAAATATCAAATAAAGTCATTTTATGAGCATGTGGTGATACACCTCAGTTGCCAGGCATCGTCACGTCTGTGAGTGAGCCTTTATGAAGGAACACCTGTCCTCGCAATATGTACTTTTACAGTTTGTGCTTTTAGTACTACATAATATGCAGGTAATGACCATATTTCTCAAAAGTAATGAACAAGTTATCAATTTTACAGTAACAAGGTTGTGTTTTCTTCATCTGCATTTGATTCCTCTGTTCTCTTCTGCTCAAAAGAAATCATTAAAAAGTATTTCTGAGCACCACAGGAGATGAACACAACACAATCACAGTAATAACAGCAACTTGCTTATTGTTATCTAATATTTCAGCTTGCTGTCTCTATGGAGCGAGACATAATGTGGATAAAAAAGATTTCCTGATAACGTTGGAGAGGTAGGACAGTGTATTCTTGGACGTGGGAAGACTATTTTCGAATGGCATTAGTCTTGCAAGGCCTCTGTATGAAAGACCTGTGCTGGGGTCGGTGTTTGAAGTTCAGAGGAATTGATTCACTGGATGAACTACACCTCATCCTGAAAGTTGTGACAGTCCGCATTGGGCTGGGAGTCCAACCTTTCTGGCTGGAAGGGTTTGCTCCTGCTCCACTCTGCCACAGGGATTGTCAGTGTGGTATGGGGCGGCAGCCCTGGCTGTTAGACTAGTCATATACACAAAAAAGTGACTGAAGTTTAGGGCGGCTTGACAATGGTGTTTACATTACATTATCGGCATTTAGCAGATGCTCTTATCCAGAGTGACTTACATAGGTTGCAGGTTTTTTTTACATGTTATCCATTCATACAGCTAGATATTTACTGAGGCAATTGTGGGTTAAGTACCTTACCCAAGGGTACAGCAGCAGTGCCCCAGCAGGAAATCAAACCGGCAACCTTTTGGTTACAAGGCCTGCTCCTTAACCACTATGCTACACTGCCTGCCTATGTTTAATGGGAGACAGATAGCCACATAGCACCCAGTTCAACCTGTCCACCATTTCTCTCTCCCCCACACACATGCAACCTGCCTAATGCAGGGAATATGTATCATTCACTCATTAGGTCACGTGGTCATGTGTACCATGATTAGATGGCAAAATAACTACCAAGCTAGTACAGTTTTAATCTGATGATCTAATGTTCAAATGCATGAAAATCTCACTATATATGAGCAAAATTACTTTTCTTCAAGCCTTGAATCTTAAACCTTACTCTCTCACACATACAGTATGTAGCGCAGATGTGATACTTGCTTACCAATTATGTTGAGAGCTATAATAGCAAGAAAGACATTTTCTACTTTAGCATAGTGCTTTGTGAACGATATTGACACTTGCATTAATTTGTGTTATGGCTTCTGACCTGATCCTTCCACAAATAATTAAAAAGTATTCACTTATTACATTCATGGATACGTATAACATTTTTTAGTTATTACAATTTTGGCTTTTATAACTACAAACCTGAATGTTGCTAAAGTTGTGCCTTTAGAAGGTCGGTCTACATTTGCAAGGATGTAGCATTCACCAACCCAAGTTTATGAGCTCGATGGCTGAGGAGGTGTCTAATCTAGCAAAAACTAAGAGAGCTTGTTAGAGCTTTAATTCCTACTGCCGAATCTAAGAATGCATTACATGAGAAATGTCATTTCCCACAACAGAAGCAATCACTCAGAAGTGAATAGCATTTATTTAATTGGAATGTGTGCTGTTTTCCCTTGATATCTATGCACTATTACCCAGCAGCTATCAACACTAGCAGTCATCTAGAATGAAAAGGAAACTGATTATTCCAGGAAGACTACGGTGTATTCTAACACTGGAAATGTTTTATGATATGTGATTGTTCATAATCTGTTAACCTGTACATTAAATGAAAACACTCTAACGTTCTGCCAGTGCAAAATTGTCCCTTTATATTGTTCATTTGAAGAAAAAACTTCTTGAAATCCTGTATTCCTTACATATAGAACTGGATTTAAACAGAGGACGTTGTGGTGCCTCTTTCAAATATGCAACCATGAGTCCTCTGGGAGTTGAACCCATGACCTTCTGAATCCAGGCCCAGTGTCCTAAAGTGTAACTCCTAATTTGTGCTGTGTCTCACAGATACCCTATCTTACAAAAGGGGAGTAAGATTAGGCTAAAATAAATCCTCAATTACAGTAAGCTGATACTGCTGTTGTACTGAATTCTTGTACGATAGATTTCTCTCCCCAATCTGCGTACTCGGTGTCTGTGAGGGTGCATATTCCTGACATGGAGGAAATGTCCTACGTCAGTTCTCCAGTGGTCCTGCAGCACAGAAGGGTTTCGTCTTCACAGAAAGGCTTCTCGAACCTTGAGTCAAAATAAACGTAAAAGCTAATTTTAAAAATTCAGTCATAATATTTTGTGGTCCCTCTGAATATTCACCATTACAAAAATGTATAAGAAAGCAGAAATAAACATCAAGGTGAATCCAACTTAAGGGAAAGTTGCTGCTACTGTCTGTCACCTCTTAATACAGGGCTAGGGTAAGGGTGTGACTGAACTGCAGAGAGGGATGGGATTGTGATTGTTGGAACAGTGACGGGTGGGGACTATGGATTTGGGTCTCCCTCCCATTTTAAATACTTGAAGAGCCAAGTATGAGTCTATGCCATCCTTATAGAAGATCCATTTTCAAAGTGCAAAGTCTTTTTTAAAAGTGCAAGTTAGATACTGTACATTTCCAATGAAACAGCAGAGAGAGGAAGTAACACACGTCAGTGGTGCTCTGAGCAATAGCTGCATTAGCTATTGGTGTCTACATAGTTGTTATCAACGTATAAGATATAAACCCTTGCACTGAAGTGCCTTTACGTCGCTGACTATCATTCTTGTGGCTCCTATGGTGCCTTTGTGACTCACGTTACCTTCGCCTACAGCTGACAGTGAGATATACTCTAATAATGACCAACAGGAGCTTCACTTGGCACTTCCTGTACGCCTGTTCTGACATCATTCCAGCTGCGTAGCGACCGTCCTCCGGTTGCTTGGGTAACAACAGCTATCTTCTGAGGCGACAATGCAGCTGCTATTCCATAGAAGATAAACTCATCAGACTTGAACTTCACTGAGAATTCTTACACGAGCCGGGGAGAGAATCCCACCACACAGCGTTTGAAACGTTGCGTTGCGTTGAGCTAAACAGCAGAGCAAGCCCCTGACTTTTCCAGTGTGCCTGCGGTTGATGAACGCACTGATGAAAAATGCTAATTATGTTTCTTTTTTTGTCCCAAGTCTGAGAATTTATGCAAATAGAAATTGACTTTTTTTTCCTAAATTTAAATGTACATTCCTGAGTGTAATATTGCTCTGTCCGTGGACACTCTTTCCCTGGAAATGTAAAAATAACAGGAACGGACTGTTCGTTATTTTATTTTATTATTTTTTTTTTTTTGCTCTGAAATGATGTCTGTGAATGGCTTCTCTGATTACTCTGGTAATGCTCTGAGCACCAGGACAAACACACACACATATATTTTACTTTTTTTCTGTTTGGAAACAGAATACTAGTGACAGCTGAATTCTATTTTCTGTGATGAAACAAAGATGAGCAGGTGACCTTGCATCGATTTTATGCACTCCAGGGGTGACCCATTTTATACACTCAGGGGTGACTCACTTATCTAACATAGCAGGGTCTTGGGTGGGTATTTCACCATTTATATGAAAGCATTACCTAATTGACTGTGCTCCTTTATAGGTTACTAAAATACCAAAAGTGGTGTGTTGTTTTCATTAATATGGGTCATAAAATGGTTTAGATGTCAGAATAAAGGTTATGTTTTTCCACATCTAATGACAGAGGGAAAAGATTGTGGTCAGGGTGTTTTCTGTGTTCATATTTATTATTCAAGTGGGTTTTATTATGTACTCTGCAACATTGAGGATGGGTAGGCATAAATAGTAAGATGGCAGTAACAAATTCATACAAAACAGAAAAAGAAAAGTCAAGAATCTTGGCCCTCGGCCCTTTCCCTTGCTAATGCGGTCCACGTTTGAGCAGGTGTAGATAAAGCAATAATAACTATGCAGGGTTCTTCTCTGTACCATCTTACGGCAAAGATGAGAACAGTGTGGGTCCAGGAACTGTAACAGTACATGAAATCTTTGCAGAAACTTAAAAGCGAGAATGTCCCGTCAGCACATTTACACCAAAATCACCATTTGGTAATTTAAGCCTTCCATTCAGCATTCTCTCAATTTCACAAAATTCATTTTCTTTTTTTTTTGTTACAGTTAGAAAGGGTACTTTCTGATTTTGATTAACATTTCCAGCTCAAGTGCATTGATGTGGCGAGAGTGAGTTGATGGTATCTGTTTTGTGTCGCCTGCCCTTTCTACCGAAAAGAATATTGGAAACCAAACCCTGTTGAAAGAGCGCGAGGAGTATCATCCAAAAAAGCGGTCATGTTTTAATTACTAACAGAATGTGAAGCAGACAGGGGAAGTGTGCAGCCCATTTTTAATCACTCGATAAGCTGGGCCGAACCAAACGGCTCCACATTGTACAAAGGACCACATTAAAAAATCCATTACATTATTCAAAATACTGCACACAGACTGAACAAAGAAAGCACTATAAATTCAAACCGTCTCCTGCGAGGAAGTCTTACTCATCTTCGGTACTGTTTTCAGGCAAAGATGCAGATTAAAAAACAAAAAAATAACCAAACAACGAAAGCTGCCATATTGTTGGAAGTGGTCAGAGAAAAAAGATGAGCTTATAGAGGAATGTACCAGCTATATGTGTTCAGTACTGTGAAGTATTGTCAATGAACAAGGGGTTTTCAGAAATATTTACCTTTCGATTTAGGGTGCATTCATTTGTACAAATCGCTAATGGAAAAATCTATTTATTCCCAATGCTTTTATCTAAAACAGCTTTGCCCAATCTGAGAAGTGAACCTGAAACTTTGTGTTTATAGTTCCTTTCAGCTTTCTGCTCAGTTCAAAATCAATGCTCCTCTGAGATGTAAATACTTTTGGTTGGGTTTATTGAACCTGTGAAAATGCGCAGCCACCTCGATACCAATTTTCTTGTTTAATAAAATTGCCTTGGTTAATAATAGCAATGTTTTTACTCTCTCCCTCTGTTTCAAAGTTATGCACACAGGTCATTTTGTTGCTCGGTGGGCAAACAAATTCTGCATTTTGCTACAATGTTGTTTGAGCTTTGCTCTGTCTGTCAAAGGTACTGTAATGATGTAGGGTGTTGACCTCTGAGGCCCCCCATGCTGTATCACATCGGTATCACACAGCAACAGCTTTGATAACGGACAAGTTAACTCCCAGTTCAAGTGTCCCCCCAATAAACAGTCTCCAAGGAGCAGCCCCTTCCTTTAGCATCACATAGCGTAATATGGACGCTAAAGCAGATGGCGCCATAGAAGATAAACACTTATTCAAGCAAATTTGGTGAGGAGTGCGGTCTCTGTGGAGGGTGTGAGTGTGCGAGGGAGAGGTTTGGGATTCAGCCAGACTGTCCCTTGTCTAAATCATGAACAAGTATCTTCGGAGCCTGAGAATTCCAGGCCTGCGCACTTAGTTACGCCATGTAATCAATCCGTAAATCAAACCAAAGTACTTGGCTGTTGAGGCATAGCTAATTAATGCACACCTCAAAAAACAAGGATGGCTGTTTAAAACAGTTCCACGGGCGTTATCAGGTACAAACTGTTGTTTATTTTCCAGTGTGAAAGTGACCAGACCTGTCATGTGACAATTAATTCAATTCAATTTAATTTCTTTTTTGATAGCACTTTTTACATTGTACATTTACATTTATTCATTCAGCAGACGCTTTTATCCAAATCAACATACAAAAGGCACAAGGGCAAGATGTGTACGGGCCATACAATACATATAATATACTGTCACAAAGCAGCGTTTCAGAGATCCCCTGCCCGAAGCCTTCGTCGATTGATCAATGTGATTAGTCAAGCAATTGCTTGAGTGTTAACATATATGAATAAATCTGTGTTCTGCATCTTTATTGATGTGATTTCAGGCTGAGCTACACTGGGAGTTGCATAATTGGCCTGTAATGTAGGAGAGTGGGGAGCACTAAAGGTCCTTTTGTTTGGATCGTGCTGGTCTGATACTCTAAATATGTATTGTCCAGTCTTTCAGCAGTTGTGACCAGGTGCAAGCTCTGATAGGGAATTCAGTTAGTTGACTGTTTATGGCTGGACAGAAAACGTTGTAAGGTATTGCCACTTGCCCTGCATTCTGATATGTAAAGGTGGACATACTAACCATCATAATCATTGCTGGTAACCAACATGTCTTAAACAATAATAAGCTACATATAGCTTATATAGCTATATACAGTGTATAAATAAGCTGCATAAACTGACTTAAACACATCTGCAATAGCTGCACCTGTTTGGCCTGGCACAGGGTCCCCCTGTGGGGACATTTAGAGCTGTGCAATCTGGTTTCGCACTTAATGATAAACGAGACGCTGACACCTTCCGGAAATTTCTGCCCCAGCGCTTTGTCGTCATTGATTATAAACATTGTCAAGAACTGACAAAGCAAAAAAAAAAGCACACTAAGGTCAGGGCAACAAACTTCTCATTAGACTGGGAAGATTAAATTCTGAGAAAATGAACTAATTACACTAATTACATCTGAGAGCAGATTTGTTTCGCTGGTACACAAGAACTCGGCAGCAGTGTGAATGAAGGGTGAATCACTAAATGAATATTCTTACCATTTTGCTTAGCACTGTCATATTCATTTACAACACAAGATTTTAACAGCAATGTAGGATGACATGATCCCACAATCAATCAATTAAGTAATTCATTGTGATACACTTCAACATTAAAGCCTATTATTCTTCTGTTTGCGAAAGACATTACACCTTTTGAGGTAATGAAAAGAAATTTATGAATCAATTTAATACACTGGTGTAAAACTGTCATGACAGTTGATATGGTGATATACTTTAGCATATCTGTGGTGGTGAAAGATAGGAATGCTATCCAAATGGTCAACAGGTATATGATAATCTGACCTATGGCGATCAAGCAGAGCAGCCATTAAATTAGCCAATCACTGTTGTGAGACGAAGGAATTAATTACGCATGTGTCTTGAAAAGAAATTCACCTCTTCTGGGTGATAGAAGCATCACTTTTTCCCTTCTCTGCAAAGGGTTGGTAGACGAAAAAAACTGACTTAAGATTGGTATCGCTCACTTCTGAATTGGTAACCTGGTTCTGTTCTGGTTTGAATGGCTCTGCCTGTGTACCCATCGACTTCAGAATCCTGCATCCTGCAATTACTTGTCTCAATGGACCCCCCCCCCTTTCTCTGGTTCTGCACATCAAAGCAGCATTACAAAAGGAGACAGTCCCATTGCGGAGAAATCTTTCTTCAAAGTACTCCATGAGAACAAGAAGATTGTAAATCGGACTTTTGTCTGAATTTGTGAACCGTACATTGCAAGCACTCCTGTCGATGGATTGTATCATCCGGTGCAATTCCCTCTATTTCTCAGCACAATAACTGACACAGTCACTGGGTGGATGATACGTGTAAGTTTGGGTGAAATTAGTCTGGAATCTGCCCCTCCCAAACACAAGATAGTGCCATTTCCAACCGTTGAATAAATGACTTAAACAACATAAGCCCGTATGTTAATCTGTTTGTATATTAAGTGTAGTAAGTGTACATGTGTTATAGACATTTAGTATAAGTTATTTTGATCATACTATTTAAAACTAATGTTTATTCCAGGTATTTATTGTTAGGTTATGAGTGTCTGCAAAACTATTAAATACAATTGACGACAATGATTTTCACATCAATACACCATGGTAGTACAAAGCTGTACGACAATACACTTCTGAATAGTTTTTGTCATGTGTGGGTTTATAACAGTGATTCATTTGACTCAAGAGAATGACATACATCCAAAAGAGTAGTTTAGACAGGAAAAGAAGAAGAATAAATTATGGAGAAGAAAGGGGGTATATATTGTCAGAGATATTCATAAATGAGGAAAGTTTGGTCCAGGGGGTGACATAAACACATCAGGAAAAGGATGATTTAGCTGGACCAGCTGTCGCCCATGAGTAATCACCTCAGTTCAAGAGTTAATCATTTGCCTCCTTCGTCACAAGTCATTTAAATTTATCTTCACTGACCCGGTTCAGCTGAACTACTGCAACTGCCACTTCAGTGGCTTAAGAGTACATTAATGATTGACTTCCAACCCGATGTCCAGAGCAAACAGGTGTTTCCCAGTGCCTTTAGGTGCCGTTTGTCACTTCATTATTTGTCTGAGTTAAATAAACTGCCTCCTTTAAATACATCCTACAGGTGTTTCACACAGTCAAGAAATATTGATGCATATGTGTGTATACATTATCTCACACACACACACAGACAAATTTCTGCCCCAGTGCTTTGTCATCGTCCCTCCAAAAAAAATAAAAAAGATATAACCTAGACCTACCTTGTGTCAGGTGAGCAGTAGTCACAAGGCTCGGTCCGAGCTTTCATGCAGTCTGTGAGGAAAGGGGGGGGGTGCGCTCGTCTCAGCCAGTAGAGCTCGGGTGCATCGCCACAGTGGTGGGGTGGCTATAGGGTGCCTGATTCTTCGTTCTGGGCTATTAGTAATATGATGAGCGTACATGTGAGAGGGAGAGAAAATGACGAGAGAAATGATGCGCCAAGTTCATTCCGCGCTGCTGGCATGCTTATAGGCACTGCTCTGACTACAAGTGGCAATGGAATTAGGCAATCAGTCATCTTATACGATAACGCGCGTCCTAGGTAATGGCATTGCAACGGGAGGGATGTCGTCTGTTTATCACCTGCATTTTTACTGTGTGCCACCTGCCCACCTGCTGACTGATCCTCGGAACATCAAGCATTTCCGAGGGGCGCAATTCCCTGGGTCGTGAAGTGCGGTTACGGTGACGACAAACAGTTTTATGAAACTCACGTTTATATGGCGCGAAGGGTAACTGTCTTGACTTGGCTCTGCCGTGAGCACCTCTTACACTTGTAAAGAACTCAGATGCCATATTAATAAAATAATAATGTAGAGCCATCATAAAAACATATTCAAGTAAAAATTAATGACCAGCTTTAGTTAAACCCGAGACATCAAAAGAATGAGAAAGATGTAGTTGTAGAAATTCAAAGCGGAAAAAATTAATGGCTAATTATATTAATTTTGATATCACTGTGATTTCTGGTGACCTGCACATGACCTTTCATTTTCTTCAATGATGTAACTGGGTAGTTGCTTCAGGAAGCTTAGAACACATTACAGCACCCATTTATATTCTGATAGTTTGAATAATTTATTCCACTGACTGCGTTAGTCACAGAATATCCATGATGTAGCTAGTCTGCCCTGAGACCAGAGGAAGCAAAGGCAAGACTGTAATGTTATTTAAGTCAAAGCTACCCCTTCTACTATATTATGCCCACTGACCCTGTCAGCACTGTGTCTAGATAGCATCACATAGGTTACTGTTGTCAGTTATCAGTTTTGTACAAAGAGAGGTCCGTAACTTTACCTGGTAACAGGTATAAGGTCTCCCAGTGAGTGTACAGTCTGCAACAGAATGAATGCATAAAATTATTTTTTGTATATTTTTTCATTTCTTTTTTGTGTGTTGGTCTATTCTTTTTTTAGTTATTACCATGTATTTCAATATTACACATCTCTTCTTTGAAAGCCTGAAAATTAACAATGGATTACAAGTGCTAATCTGTTGTCGTTGTACCATGATCATTTACTGTGTTTAAATTATTTGTCAGTTGTAATTGGCTTAAGAGTATATATTCACATGACTCCCCATGTGTGCAGTTTTAGCATTGCTGTACACAAAAGACAAACGCATGCTTTACATAGAAATGACTAACGTTTCATATTTTCTATAGTTAACAACTGGTTACTTGTATAATTTACCCCGTACCCTTTTTTGTTATTTTAATTCGATTTGGCTGCAGGAGTTGTGTCTGGTGTGTAATCAGCATCATGTATTTATGATCCATTAACTGTGACTATGGTGCGTTATTTCTGTGAGTGAATCATGTTAGGCAGCAGTAAGCTATTACTAAAGCAGTTTCCACTAGCTTTTAACGCGCATGGAGACATTTGTTCATGTCCCACACCATCTTACATGTGTCAGACTCACGCAAACACAGAAAGAATGCCTTCAGCCTCATATCCAGAACAATTACCATAAATGAGAAACATCACTGAAAGAAATGCATATTGCACAACAGTTTTTTCCCTCTCCCTACCTTTAGTAATAGTAACACATTTGTTTTGATTTGTATTTGAATATGTCTGATATCAGTTAGCGTTTGGTTAAAACTCACACTGTACAACATGTATGCATGTATATTATGGACTTTAAATATGCACTAATTAGTTTGTGTATGGAGCATCTGAATTGACTTCAGAGCTACACATAGTGCTGGTCATTTCAGCTCATCTACATTAATTTAATCTAGACTCAAAGACAATATGACAATATGAATCATTTGTATGGGAAGAGAATAAATCAGTTGCTTTTAAAGAAAGCATTCCTTGATCATATTTGATGCTCAAAGGAAAATGAGCACAGTGAGTGTCAACAGAAATAATTTGCTCCATGTACAATATTATCAGCACCTAAGGCAAACCAATAACTTTAATTAATCTGATTTCCCATTGCTCCTCAGCACACAAAACCTGTACCGAGTGACGCCATGTAAAATGAACCATTAATAAGAAATGTTAATTCATTACAATCTAGTAACACTACTGAGAACAAATCTATGGTGAATAGTAGCTTGTGAATTAATCAGCTAGTCTGTCTGTGTTTGCTTGGACCTCTCGGGGTTCGTAGTGCTCATTTTATGAATTCTGTTCTTTGAAAAATTGGCAACAGTCTCTTCTTTGCTGGTTTTATTTGTTTTTTTTTTTATCAACTAGGTACACTGAAGTGTTTTGTGGCAATTGTCCCTATCTCAGACAGGACTGTCACTTAAAGCACTGACGGGAGTTTGGTGGGGGGGGGGTGTCACGGACAGAGTTATATTAGATCTGAATATTTTCTTCTTTCAGCACGTTCTGCTTATTACACCACATGTGGGAATGACAGTAATGGGTACATCTTCAGCTATAATAACCTCAGCTATAATGATCTCAGACATTTTTCAAACTTTATTAGTAATTATGCATTGTTTTGTCCTCGTGCAGCATTCTGTAACCAGCAAAAACGTCTGTACTCTAAATCTGATTGCAGGAGTGTGCCATTCAGAATTGAAAAGCTGAAATTGCTCTGAGCATTGTGTACAAAATCACTGCCGGAAAGAACAAGTTAAAGCATTTGAGGCTTTTTTTTAAATAGAAGGATTTTACAAGTGTTTGTAATTCACAAACATTGTTATGTCATGATTTCACTTACCTCAAAGAACACAATCAAGAAGTCAGAAGGCAGTTTTACACAATGCTGGAGGCAAACAACTTTTTATGTCATTGTAGTCAGTGATGGAGGCAAATATCTGAAGCACAAAGACTGCCAAACAAACAAAGAGATGTCAGATATTGACAAAGAATGGAACACAATTTTTGTTTCCCTTTGAGCATTTAAAATTTTCAATTTTAATCTAGAGGTAGATAGGAAGTCTCATTTTTACATGGCCTCCTAATAAGCAACCATGTTTTAACAGCTTGCATGTTAAATTATTGATTTTATATGGATTTTATTATTGATTCTATGTAGCTTCACAATTGCAATTCTTTATATCAATAATTCATCCCAACAGTCTCATCAGTATTCCATGTTATTCTGTATTGCTCCCTCTTTTGAAAGTGTTTTCGTCTTTGTAATGTATTTTTTGCATAACTACACCTTGTTACGCCACTCCTACTGTGCTGAAAACCCTCAACACTGAATGCAATTACACATGCAAACCTACATAGTGCTTATAAAGTATTCACATGCAAGTACTATGTTTATGTAAGATACACGTGTAAGTCAAGCATAGCTTATAAATCATGACCACAATTTTCTAAATATTTTCCTCATCGTCAGTAAAGAAGCTATCCACTCCGTTTTTTTTTTTTTTTTTTGAGCTTCCCAGGTTCCATAACCACATCCATGGGGAGCAAAGTCTCATACAAATCCCAGAATGCATTTCACCCTTTCTTTTCCCTTGCTAGATTGTACAGCCATGCTGTTCATGCTGGGGACTTGAGGGACAGAGGAGCAGTGCTGAAGGGACCACCCTCCATTTCCTCCAAAACCTCCTTAAATGAAAACAACCCCTTAAAATTCTAAATGTCTTAAGGTGCAAGAGAGTCACCCAAACATTTTTGAGGGTTTATATCAAGATCGTAGAAAAATACTACCTTGTCGTAGGGAGTCTGAAATCAAGTACTCATTCATTTCATGTGTACTGAAGAGGGGAAATCTTAGGTTCAGATGGCAGAGTGGGTATTTGTATAAAAATGAAAGGGGGAACTGTCTGTCTGCAGGCTTTATGCTTTTTATTTGTATGCAAACTAAAATGTAAGGTAGTAACACATTTGTTTTGTAGTTTAACGTTTCCTTAAGTTCTTGATTTTGTGTAATGACATACACAAAATCAAGATGGTGTACAACTCAGACCCCAGATTCTGAAAGCTCAGTTACATCCCAGATGCTGAAAGCTCAGAGTGAATCTAAGCGTAAGTCTGTACTGAGTAAAAGAATAAAAAAGTGGATTTAAAGCTTGCTATTGATCAAACAATACTCTGTTTTAAACAGAGAAGAAATCTGTTCATAAAGGCTCATTTTGGCCGTCTCACAATGTGTAAAGCCAGGGATAAACAGCTTCTCTGTGATTTTTCAGAGAAACATTTGGCTAGGACGTGATTAAAGTTTTTAGTGCCACAAAAAATAACAGTTGTCTGATAAAGTACTCTATTTGATTTACATTTATTCATTTAGCAGATGCTTTTATCCAAAGTGACTTACATAGGTTACAGTTCTTTACAATGTTATCCATTTATACAGCTGGATATTTACTGAGGCAATTGTGGGTTAAGTACCTTGCCCAAGGGTATAGCAGCAGTGTCCCAGCAGGGATCGAACCGGCAACCTTTCGGTTACGAGTCCTGCTCCTTAACCACTATGCTATACTACTGCCCGATTTATTTTCACATTTCTCCAAACTGAACAGTATGTGTCAATGCCCATGTTATCGTGTCTGCATTATGTGGGAGTGGGGATGGCGGGAGGGAAGCCTTTGTGAAGCTACAGGTTTGCGCTAAAATTGTATTTTTGGCTCAACGTCATTTTCACTGGAAATGCCAGTAGCAGCTTTACTTGGTAGTACAACGAAATTTAATGCATTTCACAAAATCATCATGCCAAACTCCTTTTCAGCCATACATTAAAGATAGATATTGCATTACATTTACATTTATTCATTTGGCAGACGCTTTTATCCAAAGCGACTTACAAGCGAGGTGGAGTACAACACAAGCAAAAAAACCATAAGGCATTACATAGGGGATTTCAATTAGCAGATAAAAAACTCAACAAACATCGTCAGAGAAACGGTAGCTCTGTCCTCAAATCTCCAATAACCATTAACTTTTCCCACTGAGGTTATTCCAGGCTGTGTCGATAGGACCATAATGTACAATTACTGAAGATACATCATAGAAAGCAAACTGTGACAATGGTTGAACCAAATACTATATGTATGCGAACGTTAAGGAATATATTGCCTTCTTATAAGACTGGCCTGCTAGTTTCCCTTGGGCTGCTTTTCGTTTTGTGTGATGGCAGCCTGATTTTAATATCCAGAGCCCAGCGCAGGGATATCTCACATCTCCTCGGTTTGGCAGCCTCTCCGCTAACCATGATAAGGTATTCACCGCGGCGGTTCAAAGAGCCCTGGGAAAAAGGAAGCTCGTCTGATGAATATTTCTACTTCGCTGTGGTCGGGGAAGAACACTGTGGCTTCTCAGGATGCCTAGCATTGAACAACAGCCTTGTTTTCAGTTGCAATAACAGACAGGCGACTTACATATGGCACTCATAAAAAGCATATTTAGAGGTTATTGTTTGTATTTATCTCCACATGCTGTTTCTAGTCATGACAGATCGTTGGCTTCATAGCCTACCAGAATAACGTTTAAATCAGGTTTACCTGATATCAGTGTAATAATACTGTAATTACTTAAGGAACAGGTGTGTAATTAAGCAAATCACCTAATCCTATTGTTTTACCAGTCAGTTTAATATAATGGTCAGTTTCATATAAAGTCGTATAAGTGGCCTCTAAAAAGAGAGGATATGTCATATTTGAGTTTTTCCTGACTTCTTTTTTAGAAGTCCTCTTTTCTTTCCTTCCCCCAGTACCAAGAGGTTGTTAGAGTCTATTCTCAGTCTCTTTGTTTAAGAATCAACCTTTTGTGGTATCTTAATCTTATTTTATCTTGATCTCAATCTTAATTTTAGTTTCAGTCATTCATTTGATTGCTGCAAATGATGTGCGTAAACATATGTAACGACTTTGAGGTAAATGGCTGTTGACATTTGGCAACACGTGACGCATCTGTTCTACTTGACGATAGGGAAAGACAATACAACAAATTGCACTGTGCACTGAGAGGAAAGATATTGACATCTGGAAATGAGTAAAATTTTCAATGCTTTCTCCACTTTTATGCAACCCCCTGTTTGGAATCACCAATCGTACATTAGGGCACATGCAGGGCAGTGGGAAAAGCAATGACACAAGATGAATGCAGTCCTGCAAGATACTCGCATGAAGCCCATGACTGTTTTTTTTTTGTACTACAAGTCACACAGTGTACCACAGTGACGTGGGCAGTCATTGGAGGATAGGCACCACTCCGATGACATCATCCAATCAACTCGCAGGTGACTGACAAATTACAGAGAACAGTGATGATGTAAGGAACCGCGGCCGATCTTGCCAACTGAGTTCCTCAGAAGCCCAGAAAAGGAATATTTTTTAAAGTGCACTAGCTAATAAAAACAGTGTAGTGTGAGAAAAAGACATTGTGTGTGCATACCAAATATATGAGAACGCATTTTTAAGAGGGGCTTGTGAATGCCACATACTCAGTTCAGTGAAGCGGGTAGAATGCTTTATAGTTTTGTTATGGAATACCAAATCATTTTCAGCTAGTTTATGCCTTCTTCTTTCACAAATCAACATTGTTGTCTGAATACTTGTGCATATGCAGAAACGCTTCCCTCAGAGAATTGGTAACTACTTATAGGTAACATTTTTACTTTCATGTTACATTGAGAAATAATAACTCTGATATAATACCTCTGATATGACCTATCCCACTACCATTTTCCTTTGCATGCTTTTGTATTGGTCTAATTATTATCCTCAACCATTGTGAAGGCTGTGAATAGAGTATAATGGGAGGGTTTCCCCCTTCCCCACTTGTGGGTCAAAAATCCTGGCAGCCCAAAGAAATGTGTGAGCTGCTTGAATTTTCTATTTTAACCAATCAATGTTGTAGTATGTGATGAGTTTCTCAGCAGTTTCCCTGAATGCTTTCACATTGTTGGTTTATAGCACTGGCTGTGCTGTGCACCTGTAGTTGGTATTCATCTTAGCGATTTCTTGATTTTTTTGTAGGGTTCCTGAACTCTGACTTGCCATGTGTACCCACACACAGCGTGTGTGAAAATGGACGTGTTTAGAATGGAACGTTGCAGGTGAAAACCATATGCCCAGCCTCAAGGCTCAGGTGGCAGCGTTATCTGTAGAGAACAACATTCCTTTACAATTATGTCTCTAAGATGTTCTGTATAGTAGAGTTTTCTGCTTGGATAATAGCTGAAAATCTTTTTATGGTCTCACCAAGGTTGTCAGCTTTTAGCTCATTATCTGGCAGTGTATTGTTCACAAGGGTCATGCATTGGGTATTTCAAGCCAGGTGTACTGAATTTGGGAAACAGCCCTGCAAAATGCCATTGAATGCTTTGATGATGTAGCTCACATTATCTGAGGCAAATCTAGTCACGTTTTTAAAATCCACTTCAAAATGCATTTTAACATTTCACCATGCCCTCTGTCACTGTGGAGTAATTCACCGTGTAAGTACGCTGCCGGTGCAATTCTCAGTTCACCTCTATTTAGTCCTTGCGAAACAAACAAAATGTTCAGAACATAATGATTTTTTTTTTACCTCTGCAGACTTGTCCATAACTGCAGATGTCAGATGTTTGGATCCTCTGCTCATAGTTTTTTGTGTATATATCGGATTTGTGTGGTAAATACTCATTTCAAAGTTAAGTTGCTGTTGGAATTGTCCTGCTATTTGTCACATGCTCAGAAATGCACATATGTTTGGATTGTCAGCTTTTTCTAGGGGAATATCTGTGCTGGTAATGACCCGTGTCAAATCGATAATGACGTCATCCCGCCTTACCAAAGTGTCGTTTTCCTTTCGTTCTCAGAGGATGCCCCCTTGCGCCTGTCAAACTCACTTTCGGTGTTTGATTTTAGACGCTGATCTCTCGTTGCATTTTGCTGTACCCTCAATGATAAACTGCAGGATTTGCAAAACAAATGACATCTGTTCGTGCAGCGTTCCAGGCAGACATTGTTTCACTCTTACACTTTGAGTAATTCTTCTCGATACACTTGATGTACTGCTTGATATGCATCCATGTATCATTTTGTTGACACTTCCCTTAAACTGTGTGTTGACATGTGCCAACAGGCTTTTCATAATTACCCCTTCATTCTTAATGACTCAAGACTCTTAATGACCACTGAAATTTCAGTGCCTGCAGTGACGCCTTGAGGATTACAATTGAAATACAGGTTAAATGTCTTGCAGGTCATGAGGTCAGTAAAAAAAGATAAATCTGGGTCCTAATTATATTACACCTCAGTACAAACCAGATGCTATTAAAGTGTCAGTTGAAAGCAGGTACGACTTTTTACAGCTGGGCCGGTTATCAACATAGCCCCAACATATGGGCAAATGAGATTCTGCTGTTTTCAGCCCATAAAGAGAGAGAAAGTGGCCCCACCATGGGTCAGGGTTCACCTGGAGGAAGTGAGAATATGTGAAAACAGAAAATGCAGCCATTGTGCAGGACTGAATCTAGGCTAATGCATGAAGTATAGACCAAATGGTGTTTGCAATGTGTGTGAGTGGGAGTGAGAAGTGGTTCTTTTCCGGTGTGGGTTTCAGTCATGTTCTTGGCATGGTGCTCTCTCTCTCTCTCTCTCTCTCTTTGTGAAATGTAGTAGTATTAGTAGTAATAGCAGCAGTCGTAGTGGTGGTCAAGTTGTATCCAGGTAGGTGTTACAGATAAAAAAGAGTGCAAAGTAGATAAAGAACAGGAAAAATGAGAGATTTCACTCAATACCACCTTTTAAACTGTAGCTTTCTTTACTACATACACTGTTAACCTGGGATGTAGTATGTGGCACTTAAGCAGTCCCTCTGGTCAGCGTGTGACCCTTTAATCCATGCCGTGTTAAATGTGCCTGTAGCTTCCTGGTGTTCTTCTGTCAGCCCAGCCTGGGAAATCTGCTGCTAGCTGCTGTTAAGAGTCGAAAAGAGAACTTCCTCATGTCCTCATTTCACCTAGACAATTCAGTCATAAAATGCACATTAGATAGTCGACCAACCAATGATAAGTGTGTCTCTTATTGTCAGATAGACAGTCGAGTCATTCCATGTTGTGTAAGCAGGATTTAATTGATGAGTCTGAAGCAGTGAGGCTGTAAATTCTATGTTGTGATGTAATATGTGTTCTTTTCTTCTCATTTAGTCTTTTTGTATGGTGACCATACTGCGCCACGTCTCACTGTGTTTTCATCCCTTCCATGTCACTGCTGAACCCCTGCCTTACCCTTGCAATGTCTTTCTGCCTAGCTGATGTAGCCACACTAGCCTGTATGTGAGTGATACTCCATACCCGATTGCTAACGGCCCTCATTCCTAATGCTTTCCTGCTGAACAAACCTAGGATTGCTATTTCAGTCTCACCCGTACAGATCGTCCCAAAGATCTGCTCATTATATCTAAACTTAACTGAATTGTTGTATCTCAGCTTAAAACGGCCAGCTAGTCTCCATGCCACTGCGTCTTTTTTCCATTGACACATGCGGTCAGACATCTTGAGAGGGGAGGAAAGGATCGGCACTTGGTGGGGTGGGGGTGGGGGGTTTGGGATGGGGGGGAGGGGGGGTGTAAATGTCTGGCAGGCAGTCCTGAAGCCGTGGGAACTACTGGCACTGGCAGCGTATAAAGCAGAAAAAAAATTATATATGCCTCTCTGTCGTGTCTATAAATTGCGACTGCATTAAGGCGCTCATAAAGTGGGAAATCAATCAGGACCTGAGATCATCTGTCAGGCCCTGAGAAACTATGACTGTGAGAGACAGCAGAAGCAGTACATTTATGAGCTGTTAGTTTCATCGTACAGATGGGTGCAGGGTACGTGCTGTGGACTTTGACCACCTCCAATGCTGGAGAACAACGTGTGACAAATGAAATGGTGTTAAAAGCTTAATGTTCACAGATTGGAGTACTCTGGGTCAGCATCTGCATCGGAAGTGTTGCGTAACTATCACTTCCCAGAATAAGACGTATTATGTGTTATAATATTCCCATGTCTTTTCCTCTTATGAGAAATGATACAGTAGGAGAATACCCTAATTCAGGAATGCTGTCGTTTCCTTTTGCCTTTCTTAATACCCCTCTGTGGACATTATGTTGGACAGAAATCCTAAGCCACAGACTGTATTATGATGCTTAAAAATACAGTACACCCTGGGACACTTTTGCACAAAAAAACAGAACATAAATATCCATAATCCTGTTTATGAACATCTGTCAAATGATGTATTTTTAACTTATGACTGATATACTTGTGTAAGTCACTGCACTGTACGTGTAGCTCTGAGGACATTTTCATCGATGAGAAAACAGTCAGAGGGTAAATACTTTTTTATTTTTTACAGATTGAATGTTAGCTGTAAAAAGGCACATTAATGGATAGTTTCATGACTGCATTCCGTTCAGCATCATAATGAATGAGAATAAATTGAAAGACGCAGTAACTTTATTAAACATAGTGGCACTTTAATGCCATTTCAAATAATTGTCTTTCACACTTGAGATTACAAACGAAACATCTGCAATTAGCATTTTTCAGTCTCAGTAACAAACTCCCGAATTTAAGGGTAAGCTCTGGACAGTAAAGTACATGAGCTTCATTGCACATTCATTTATTGCTGAATTAACACATTCTTGATCTGTTTTCATACCTCCAGATCATTTTGAAACCAGCTGTCCTTTTGTGTTATAGAGTGAAAAGAGGATTCTAAAAATGCACATGTTAGTGTTATAAGGTGGCCAATCAATAGTGCTTCTTTGAGACAGCGTTTCCTGTGTCAAAGGTAAAAGATGAGGCAAAATATATGTGCTGCATGTTGGAGGAGTAATAAAAAATACTAACTTCTGAGGCATGAAAAAGACAAAACATTGAAACATAATTGCATGAAAAATACGGATGGAACAATGTGTACTTTTGTTTCATATTTGCCCAAAAATAAGTTGTTCCTGTTTATAAGGCAACCCAAACAGAAGGCAAATTGAGTCTTATTTATGAATTGTAAATTAATTGCCACAATCTTTGTCCAGTCTTTGACATGCACTAATGAATTGCTAAGTCAGTGCCTGTGAGAGATGTGCCACATCCTCCAGTTGGTGCTGCTGTAGAGCATTGTGGGACTTGTAGTATATAAAATTCTCACTGGCTTCAGGGAAGTGTACTGGAGGATTGCCCACTTTCCAGTTCAGTTCCTCCTCTGGTTGCCTCATCAGCTGGTTCAGAAGACAGAGATAGGTCTGAATTTAATGATAGGCTTCAGTGCTATGGGCATTTATTTTGTGAGAGCAGCAATGTAAAGGTTTCCATTGCACGCAACCTGATCTCACAAGACAGTAGGAATGAATGTAGTAGTGAATGATGCAATTATGTCAGTGTTAGAACAGCTCTTCTGAGGAACACATAATCAAGTAGCAAATGAAAGTTGCAAATAAATGCATTTCATTTATACACAACTACCAATTTTGAGCATAATCTGTTGAAAATGCATTAATATTTTATAAGTTCATGCTTCTGTTTTCTTGCTGAAATATTCCGTTTAACAACAGTTCAGTTGAATATAGAGTTTGTGAGCTCTAAAGAGAGAAACATTGGTGAAAAGTGATTTTTTCAATGCAAGAATGACTTTTAAAAAGAAAGAAAACTGTATCAGAATTATCCCCTTGTTAATATTTGCTCATAAATGTCTAACAAGTTATCGGACAGCATTGATTTCGTATTGTTTGACTGCTTCATGAGCTCAAAAAAAAAATCAATCAGTTTATATTACCTATTTTTTTAGTGAACATGGAGAAACAGCTTCACGTATTCAAAAAAAAAAACTACTCCCTTTAAACTCCTGGCCAGGTTATCAGTGTTACCTTTGTTTCTTTCCATCAATAAAGCGCTTAATATCACACGGTTCCTTTATTTGTGATTAAAGGGAAACACAGAGGTTGATCCAGGGCTGTGTAATCACAGATGACATGTAGTACCTGGTGCTGATAGTGTTTATTTCTGCTTGTCTGAGGGTCCGTGGGAACATTCTGTCACTAATGGCTTTGTCGTTTATAATTTGTGGTGGGTAGCAGTTGATCTAGCATGGCTGAGAGGACTCGAGTGAACCAGACATGCCTGTTTACCACAGGAATTCGTAACAACAGGACTTTAGCAGCTGCACATGGATTCTCGCATGTTTCTGTTAAAAAACAAAATGTTGGAAAATATTTTGGTAATAATATCGGTGACCCCAGGGAGAAGAGGTGACCTCTTTTGTATACATAGCTGTTGAAGGTCTTCTATATTTATTCTCATAAATGAATTGTATGACCCCTTCCAATTTTAATGGTTGTCTTTCGTTTTTTTTTGGACTTTTTTGCTCAAGAATGAAAGAAGTTTTTCATTTGCTGTGTGTATCTGTTTGGAGTATGTACTAACAGAATAAAATAAAGGACCTATATACTTTTCAGGAGTTGTCCTGTACATACTGAATATATATTCATCCTTATGATCTGAAATGTGAAATGTATAAGAATAAATAATTTGACATGCTGTACTAAATAGAATATATTGTTATGGTCACATCTTGCCCACCCTGGTGTATCTTCAGTGGACAGCGTGTGGAGGGAAAACACAGCTGGTATGCTACAGAAAGTACCCACACTGTAAAACTTTAATTTAATTTTAAAAGCCCGCTGCGTTTTTCTCCCAGAGGGTTATCTCAGACTGTCTTTGTATGGGAATGAAAACATAAGAGAACATATTTTGTCAGGTCTGACTTCTGTTTCTCATTTTGTGTGAGAAGAAACCTTGTATGGTGCCATTGGTTGAAGTACTCTTATCTCGGCCATCCCTACTCATCATAAAATGTGTACATGTATATGTGTATATATGTATGTAATGTGTATGTATATGTTTTACTTTACATTTTGTGGGGTGGAATCATTAAATGTCAGCCTTGCTGCCATGAATGATTCATGTTTCAGTATTATCATCATTACCTAATCTCTTGGGTTACATTCTTTCGGCTCTGTGCAAGATAAGCAGATGAGGATAATGATTTTTCATCCTTTTAAGTTCAGTATCATTGCTGTCAAAAACAGTGTGTTGTTATTCAATTCCACACAGGCTCTTCTGTTTCTAAAAGTAAAGTATTATCATCATACACTTTCACACAGGGCTGCTCTTTGCATGGCATCCCAGGTAATTCATCATAATTTGCATAAATATATGGTAGAAAGTAAGGTTCTCTCTTAACAGTAAACATAAAGCAGTATTCAGCAGTAAAACCCATGCTTCCTTTATTTGCTATGTCAGCTGGAACAAACCTTTAAATGAGTAAACCTCTGCAAAGACCTACAGCTCATGCATTCAAATGGGTTTAACCCTGGTATGGCTGTAGCTTTGTAATGGCTGCTGTTTCAGTCATGTGGATCCAAAATGTTGACTCCATGTTATTGTTCTTCTATCATAAGAACATTTTTAATGTCTTGTGTGGAATACTGATAATGATAATCTTGGTTGTTCGATTTAAGACTGTCAGTAACCTTAACAGATCTTCCTAAAGCTAGCGAAGTTCAGTATATACAGTACTTACTTGAATCTTCTCTGCCATTGGTCATTTGTGCAACTGAAACATCAAATCAAAGAAAACTACAGATTTGGGAAAAGTATGACATGATTAACAAATAACTGAGATATTTCTCCCCAGATTAAAGCATCAGGAATGATCAGAGTATGAATGTACCATTGCACAGTTGATATACATATCTATTTTAAATTTCATATGTGATTCTATTACATTTGTTCATAATTTCATGGAAATGGTATTTCCAATCACAAAACCAATAATTGCAGTGAGCACTAAGTATGCCACCTTCAATTATAGTTAGTGTGTCTTCCCTGTGGAAATGAAAGCTTAGCACAGAGCAAATTACATGGATGGTGAAAGGTTTTTTTTAAGATTGCCCATTCTCACTGACAGTCAAAACAAGGTATTAGAAAGAACGAAAAATGATGCCTATAGGCTAGCGGGATAATGGGACAATATTAGGTGTACCTCAAAGGCCATGCTGCTACCACAGTTTCTGATGTCATTACATCCTTCCCCGGCAGATTCTTGGAGGTCTGATCTCTCTAATTTACAGTAAACACAACAAGATTAATGGCAGTAAACAGTACATAAACTGTATAGCTGGATGCATGCTACTGTGTCAGGGACAATGTTATTAATGTCAGTAATAAACAGGTCAGCTACATTCCGTACAGTACTTTAAACCATCACAAGAAAATGCTTTCAGTGTCCAGAAACGCCAGGATACTCGCATATAATCCGACGCGGGTATGCTTAATTGCTTCAGTAACTATCCAGCTGTACTAACAAAAAAATATAGGTCATGTGAGCTGGAATGCAGTAAATGTATGCACTGGTACTATTGGCAACTGTGTTTATTACTAACAGTACTGCAGTACTACATTTACATTTATTCATTTGGCAGACGCTTTTGTCCAAAGCGACTTACATAGGTTACAGTTCTTTACCATGTTATCCATTTATACAGCTGGATATTTACTGAGGCAATTGTGGGTTAAGTACCTTGCCCAAAGGTACAGCAGCAGTGTCCCAGCGGGGATCGAACCGGCAACCTTTCGGTTACGAGTCCTGCTCCTTAACCACTATGCTACACTGCCACCCTGGCAGGAAGGTTGCATAAGGTCTGGGGGAGACATCCATTAACCCGCTGTGTGTTTATGATGAGGAAAAGCCCTCTATCCCCCTGATAAATGCTGTGATCTTTCCTCTGCGGATATACTCCACGACGGAGTGGGAGAAGCTGTCGTGACCTGTACTACATTAACAGATAATATGTAACAAATAAGCCATGTGAATTTTACTATGGCCACTATGCACGAGAAAGGGTGCACACCACCCTTAACCTAAGGCCCGTCATGAGGTGGCCTTGTTACACAGCTGCTTCAGATGAAAGAACACTCATTTCTGCTATCGCATTAAATGTCTTATTAGGGAATATTACACAGAGAAAAGGCAGTGTTCCTAGAATCCAACATTTTCTTCCTTTTTTCCAAAGCCAATAATCTCAACAGGGGGTCACTTAAATATGGCTGTTTTCAGCTTCTTTGCTCACAGACACAAGCAGCCAAGTAGCAAGCAGGGCCAGCCTCACAGCATCCTCTCCACGTACTGGTGCCAGAGGTCACGACAGCTTCTCCCACTCCGTTGTGGAGTATATCCGCAGAGGAAAGATCACAGCATTTATCAGGGGGATAGAGGGCTTTTCCTCATCATAAACACACAGTGGGTTAATGGATGTCTCCCCCAGACCTTATGCAACCTTCCTGCCAGAATGAATTCTAGCCACCAGTTCTTTTTGACTACTTTCCAGCTTTGCTGCCAGAGTCAATGGGAACAATGATGGTTATGAGGCAAACTTGTTTGTGTCAGCAGTGAGCCCACTCTCACCCCTGACTTGCTTTGGTCCCTTGATGGTCTGACTCTCATGGAGCTGACGTGAAGTTCCCATACTCATCCAGGGTCAACTATAATTACTTAGAGAATCTTAGGGTCCGAGCTGAATACTGAGGTTATGACTGCTGCATATGAAGATATTCAACATGCTCCCAGAAGGTTTTGAATGATGATGAGACTGCTTGCAGAGTTCCAGAGTTGTGCATGAGCATGGCTGTGTGTTTTTAAATAATCCCTGTTGAGTTTACAGAAATGGGTTTTACCTGCTTCTTATGTGCTAGGATAGCACTGAAGGTAGAGGTGGACGGTAAGCTATGAATCTGTGAAAGTGACACTGGCAGAGGAAGAAGAGGTGCAGACTGACTCATTCAGATTAGTCTCCAGTATGAGTGGTTTTTATGGGCTACTGTGTGCAATCTCACTAGCATCAGTTCACAGCATCATGAACACACACACACACACACACACATATATATATCTATCTATATATATGTATATATATATATATATATATATATATATATGTATTAGACCTGTATAGAGATATTGATACAGTTTTTTATTTTCACATCAAACCAAAATGTTACTACTGTAATGTCATCGCATCGTTTTTAATTCCTATCACTTAAGTGCATGCTTCCATTGCTCTCCATTTTATCACCCTTTGCCATATGTACTCCACATATGTATAATACAATACAGCATGTACTTATTTTTGTTCAAGTTGCATACGTTCTATGACATACACACAGTAAAGTGTGGGCGGCAGTGTAGCATAGTGGTTAAGGAGCAGGACTCATAACCGAAAGGTTGCTGGTTCGATCCCCGCTGGGACACTGCTGCTGTACCCTTGGGCAAGGTACTTAACCCACAATTGCCTCAGTAAATATCCAGCTGTATAAATGGATAACATTGTAAAGAACTGTAGAGCTTTGGATAAAAGCATCTGCTAAATGAATAAATGTAAAGTTTCTGTTCATGGTATAATGGATCATAACAGTGAAAAGGAGAAACATGAGTTTGTGCAGTGAAGAGTTCCTGCTAATCGGCTCGTCTGCAATTTTTTTAGTTAGCGAACTAAAAAATCAGACAGCTTCTCAGACATTTAGGATTTTGCCCATACTTTAACATCACTAAGCCCATCTATAAGTGCAAGGGTAGACACTTCTATGATTTGGGTTAGCATCAATTAGTTTTGTTATTTCTAAATGTCATTTTTTTAGAAAAAAAATTCATCTGCACTCAACAGCTTAGCTGAACTTTTATTGCCTCCGTTTCAGTGTAATATAATGAACACCAGCTCCTTATCTCAGGTTCGCGATGAATTATGCAGTATGTGTGGCTCTGCACTTAACCCTGATTGTGTGTACATTCTCTCCCTAATGTGGTGCAGTGCCTCTGTGAGGTGTTCACCCGTCTGTCTGGTTGACCAGCAGGTGGTCGCCAACCCTGATGCTTGCTCTGATAACTGGAACGCGGTGTTTTACTCACTTGTCTTCGGCATAATGTTCTTTACGATCACTTTTACGGTTTTTCAAACATCACGGTTCACTTGCGCTCTGTGGAATAAAAAAAAGGTACTTGGAAACGTGAGAATGAGCCGTGGGACAGGGGTCAGAATGCCTGTCCTCGCAGCACAATTGGTTGTCGTGGTGAATTACAACACCATTTCAGAATTAGTACCACTGCTGCTGGTATGAAATGGCAAGGAATGCCGTGATGGTGAGGGGACCAAGCCCCCCTTGAGAGTGTTGGACATCACCATATGTGGCTCATGACAATATGCAGGGAGGATCCAATGGAGACGTAATGTTACTGTCAGTTGTGTTGTTAGTATCTATGTTAACTTTTCGTATATTTGAAGCGCATTGTCTGAAAGAAAATTGGAACCACTTTTTTGATGTATGTTTTTTTGTCATTTTATTTTAGCACTGTTTACAGCTTCATGAACTGTATCATAAGTCAGGGTACACACTGTATCATAACTCAGGGAACACAAAATCCGGTTGCAGGAAAGTGCTTGTGACTACTAGTGTGACTGTGTGGTCTGGAGAGAATAACATCAGAGCATTGCAGTGGCCAGCACAGAGCCCGAATCTCAAACTGATAAAATACCTTTGGGATAGACTGGCACACAGAATTAAAGCAAGGCCCAGATGGACCGCTTTAGTAGTGGAGCTTACTAGTGTTTTGAAGGAGTGGAGCACAACACTAGCAGAAATTAGAATACAGTTATCCACAACATACTGAAACAATCATCAAGGCCAGAGACAGGCCAACACAATATTACCTTCATGGAATAAAGAAGTGTTTTATTTATAACTCCCTGTGTCAAATGACTTTTAGTTGGATAGTGTATAATTACTCTGTCAACTGCATGCCTGTCTATCATTGTCTTTGCCTTTCTTGTGATATTTCTCAGATGTATCATGCCACATTAGTCTTGATGTTTCATTGCATCTTATTTTTGTTAAAAGGGGAACTTTTTTTGGAATAATTCCAGTGGACAATTTTAATGGTAAAAGGTCAGGCCTGTCTGTGCATAAAAAGTTTTTTGCTTTATAAATGTCATTTTCATAAAAACCATTTTATGAATAGAGACAGAAAGCAAATGTCTGTAGACTCATGTGGTGCACTATGTTAAGCATGAGTGTTTCACCCATTTTATTCAGCATCTTTGTGTGTGTGTGTGTGTGTGTGTGTGTGTGTGTGTGTGTGTGTGTGTGGGCGTGCATGCGTGTGTGTGTGCGTGAGTGTGGGCGTGCATGTGTGTGTGTGTGTGTATGTGTGTGCTTGCATTCTTGCCCTAAAGTAATACACTGAGAGAGAGCTGCTCAGTAGAGTATTTGATCAGGCAGTTGCCAAGAGAAAGGGAGAGTGTGCATGCTGCCAAATGAGGCATATTTTAATGAAATGTCTGTGTAACAGAGTTAACATCTCATTAATAAATAAAAAAAATGTCAGTCAAAATCTGCTTCTTGGCACTTCACTGAAAAAACTGAAGCACACAGGGAGCATAGTAAACAAATGTAGTGAAATAGTCAATATAGCAATATTTACCAAGTAAAAATGTTTTCATTGTTAAGATTTTACTTCAGTCTGCATGATTATTCGATAAGCATTTGATAAGCATTTACATAATAGCAAATATAAGGGACAACAAAATATTTGCACTGTGTATGCTACATGAACATTGATTAAATTTTATACATTTTTAGTTACATTTTGAAAAGGCAAATAGTTGACACAGGAAACAGATAAGAGATGAATGAGACAAGTTATTTGCTTAAAATTAAATTCTGCTCTACATATCAGAGATATTAATTTCTGATTAAAAAAATGCAAAGGGCCTTTCTCTGGTGCGAAAAATCATCTATGTCTAGAGACTGAGTTATTTGATATTTGATCAAAAAGGGAAGTGTTTTTGTTAGATTCTCTAAGCACACATTAAATGAGTGGCATTTAAAAGCCTGATTTATAAATAGATACTTGACATTCTGAGAATAGATTAAGTAAAGGACATTTACAAGTCTAGTTCATAAATAGATACTCGATTCCCCTGCTACATTGAAAATACCTGTAAAGCTCAACAATACATGTCATAAATATGGGCACAAAGGGAAAATAACAAATGTTCAAGTGTTTCTGTAGGCCTGGAAGCCTCATTGTGTTAAATTTAATTAGTTAGGTATCTGTTTGAAACAGTATTCAATTGTTTTAGTAAATTCCAAGCTGTTCATTTCAAGCCAATTTGTTTTATCATTGGTAAATGCAACTATTTTGCCTCTAAGGTCCTTTTCAAGGTCATCTTTTCAAATAGAGGAACAGCAGAGCTCTCAACACCAACCCATCTACACCCCCTGCTCAGACCACTCATAAATATGTGTAAAAAGGCTGTGAAGACCTGCCATTTCCTTAATAAAAACATGTCAATCCTTATTACTAAATTGCACAATCAGCACTCTCACTAACTAGTTGACACTGTGAATATCTCTAAATACTCATTTCTGTCCTCCATCTGCATACCTGGTGGCTTATTGAGAATAATTCCCCCCTCAGGCATGTTCTCCCAGAGTAAATCCATCTGCAGTAGTGTTTTTTTAAAGTAGAATACAGTGGGCTTCTCCTACTTTTCAAACATTCACCATCATCCACTTCTGACAGCATTCTAATTACAGTGTGCAACAAAACACAGTGAACACCTATATCCTCGGACCCTAACAGAGGACATAAAACACCTGGACTTTCACCATCAAAACATGGCAGCACCTATATTCTTGGGGTACACATGCACAGACCTTAATTTTGATTAACAAAACATGGTGACACCTATGGCCTATGGACCCTAACAGAGAACACACAATGCTTCGACCTTAATTTTAATAAATAAAAAAAAAAAACACAGTGACACCCATTGCACTGTAACCAACAAACTTCACCCTTGTCTCTAGGCAACAGTTCTCAGGCTGTTTTATGTTCTTGGTTCCATACACGTTCACAGTGTATTGTTGGTAGCTGAAATTAATAAAACCTGTAGGAAAAATGTGCAGCAAATTTCAGTACCCAGCATCTACAAAAAAGTGCATTGAATTTGAGGCTCAAAGTCTGAATGTGACTGAACTTAATTATGCAGAAAGACGAGAAGCTGGCCTATGAATCCTAGCCCTGTGAAATGTCATCCATTTATACTTTTTAAGATTTTACCAGAAATAAAAAAAAAACTGAGCACCTTTAGATAAGCGAAGAAGATGGTCATGTTGGAGAAGCTTCAATCACGTTGCCATACACAATGCACTGTTCTTGTTTCATCACATTAAGCATCATTGGTTTCTTCATTAAACTGTATCATATAAATGTCAAATTATATGCTAGTGAAGTATATGAAATTATGTAATGATTTGAATCTGGTTGTGTTTATGATGAAAACCATGAGAGTAAATCCTATTGTTTTTATTTATTTATTTATTTATTTTTAACAGTGTGCTGCCTTCAGAGAATATGCTATACCGTAAAAGTTGTCATCTCAAGCAATACTCCGTGTGGACATAAAGCATAATAATGTCCAGTTACAGAGGATCCATAATGCAATGCAATTTACCCCACTGACAAGGTTATGTTGAGTAACAGGGAAGTAACAGGGAGAATTTGTCACATTGCAGGGGAAATTATATTGTGCACATCATAAACAAAAAATTTTCAAACACTGTCAACTAGTTTGTGCTTTAATTTATTTCCTTTGTTTGGAGTCCTGGGGTATTGCAGTGCCACAGACTAATTATCACAGTCTAACAAACAAACACGTTCATTTTGTTTTTAAGTGGTGCGGTTTGGAATATCACTAACTGCAAAAAAAGTTTAATCAACTTATTTCTGTTTCCGCACCAGGCTTACAAGAATGCTGAAAATGAACGAGACAGCACGATTCTTTATTTTACGGTTTACCGATATCACTCATTGTGCAGGTTGATTTTCAAACACTTTTTATTTAAATATCTTACCTTTTCTGGCTGATGAACATCCGCATTCATGAATCCCAAAATTGCAGTGTCTTACTAATTTAAACCTGTTATGTTTTGTCCTACACAGAGTGAGGTCTTTTGTGATTTGTGATTTGCCTCGCATGAATCAGTGACCTTACAGCACAGCACACTGTAGCCAGCTGCCATTGGCTGACAGGCCAGTGCATCAGAGGAACGCGCATGTCTGGCTTTGGTACTTTCTGTACAGGTGCAAGAGGCATAAGTGATTAATCAAGCTTGCGTGGTTAAATGGGGATTGCAAAGTCAAGGGGGGGAGAAAAAACCCACAATGTACCACGGCGACATAGTTTCTGCTTATCTCTCTGGAGGTCAATGGTTATTGGTGTGACTCATGGCAATCAGTCTTGAACACTGCACACGTACACAGGAGAGCTAAAAGGCCTACGCTAAGTACAACACACGGGGGTGTTTCATATTCGATTGGTTTTCAGCACAATACACCGGGGTAGTTTGATTTGATTTGTATTACAATTTCATGTTTTTCTCATCGTCAAGCTCACAGACAGCCCTCCTCCTTCAGGACAGAAGCTTTAATGAAACCAAGATGAAGCACGCCATATGCCCAAAATCACAGCGCAAAATCCAACAGGGTCTGCCATTGACAACAAAACTTCTAAATTGCTTATTAATAAACAAACCACCAGCTGTGGCCAGCCATTCGTACTTTTGTGGAAAGGATCTGCGGTCTTCTATGACTGTTTTAAGAAGGACTTGCATCATTATATTATATTATATTACATTTATTTACCAGACGGTCTCATCCAGAGCGACTTCCAGCACAAAAGAAGAGAAGTGTATGCATTTAAGTTGATTGAGCAACAGTGTCAGGCCAGGCTAACAACGCTGACAGACCAGTGAGTGTGAGCATAACACTATTCAGGCCCTACCCTAAGTTAACTTGTGCAACCTGACTAGACAACATAGAAGCTAAGAAAAGCCAAGAACACACACCACCATACATCACCATCACTAGGTCACAGAATCCAAAACACACTGCGATACTACACGTGAAATAAACAGCAAGTAATGCAAGTAGCAGGTATTAGGGGGTAGGGAATGAGACGGAACTGAGATGGAGTCTGAAGCCTGCGTCAATAGTGATAGTACTCTTCTTCATATTGTTTCTAGACTTTTGTGAATGTGATCATTTTATCTCTGTGGTTTTCCACTCCTGAGAATGAGAATGGAGCCGTAGCATGAGTGTCAGAGAGTGTGAGACTGAGCCACCTGGTCAGAAACTTGCCCTTGGAATTTATTCAATGAAAACGATTAAGTCATCTTAACAAAGTGTGCTATCCGGGTATTTATTTATTTATTTTTGACTGAATAGCACTTTAACATTGAGGAGCCTTTGCAATTTTGATTGAGTCCAGGGGTCATGCTCACTTTTTAGAGAATGCATCAGAAAACAATTCCCACTTGAGTTGTGTCACATAAACCCATCTTAAGTGCTTCCCAGAATAGTTGTGCACCTCTAGTACCATGAAGCAATTTCAGACATGGGCTGATCCGGGCAGGTCACAGTACTGTGAAATTTCTGGCATGGTTTAAACAGTTGGAAAGTGTTTCAGACCACGTTGCCAGCTAGCTACATCATCAGAGCACAGAAGTATTGAAAAGTCTCATCTGGGAATTCCACAAATATCTGCCCAGCTGTCACAATTAAAGTGGCCGGTGTCTTGTGCATTGGTTCTACAATGAAGACTTAGGGCTGTAATACAACTCTAGGAAATAGAAAATCTCCCAGCCACCATGCTCTTGGAAGGGAGGTGTGGTTTTCCAGACTGACATTTACTCACAGGTCGCCTCTTAGTACTGTACATTTTAAGAGATGAGCAAGTGTGTCAGACAGCACATAGGCGCCTTCAACATGCTTCATACTGGATCAGTTCCTTGACTGCTCTCTTTTAATGCCGCTCCACTAGGCAAGGAACACATATGCGGACCACTTTGCTGATATTTTATCTGCAGCCTACATCCCATTTAACATACGCAGTGGAGTTTGTGTAGATAGACTATTGCCTAATGAAAGGGACATGTTTCAACACTGGACAAACCATTTCAGCATTTTAGGCCATTTGGCAATTATATGCATTAAGTAATCTTTTGAGGTGATGCGTTCTGTTTCACGAGGAGAACTGCACTGAACCTCATGAAAACCAGGCAGAAAGCCATTTCATATGTTATTTCATACGTCTGATTTATATACTTTACGTCACACTGTAGTTATGTGTTAAAACATAACAGGCATACATTTGAAAACCCCAACAGTAGGAGTTAATGCATGCAATGTATCTGCCAAAATGTCACTTTTAAAAGGCCTATAGGACGTCTTTATCAAATAGACTGAAACTGCAGTGTATTAAAACCATAAAACACTACCGCAGCGGCACAAAGTTCTGTTCCTGTTATTAAAATTCATTTTGATGACCTACAAGACTTCCCATCACTGGTAAATCATTTTGCACATTTTTATTTCCTGCCGCCTTCACATCAGGGTTTTTCTTTTACTCTCCATCTGAGCACACAAATATCCAGGGCCCCCTCTTCCGCAAAGAAGGAACATTTTTCTATTTCAAAGATAGCTGACAATTACACTCCTCCTTTACCACTTCATCACATCCATTAGTCTGTCTTAAGAGACTTAAATGTTTAAGTGTTTTAAGAAAAAGTGGTGACATAAAATTGATAAGCATGTGTAATGGGTTAGAATAGCCGAACAATAATATCCATAAGAATCAGCAGACAGATAGTCCTTAAGATCCAGTGACATCTAGCCTTGTGATTAAAGAAGGAAGGGGACAGCCAGAAATCTGGAGTGAAAGGGGAAAATGCGATATATGAGGTTAATATTTTAAAAATGAAACTTGCACTCATTCACTCGCCTCAGTGTAATCAAGGTAACAGCTGCAGGTGAAGTATGGACATCTATGTAGGTGGCTGATTGTTAACACTGAAAAGAAGGGAAACGGTTTTACTGACTTCCATCACAAGATATAGATAAGCCAAGATAAGCGGGGGCAGCAGCAGACCACTCCCCCCCTACCTATCATGAAAAACAATGGGATTTCTCAAGAATTCACATTCAGCTTTATTGGATATTGTCTGGCAAATCCAAAGTCCATCTGCAATCCCATATAGTATTAAGGAAGCAGAAAAAGGCTGAAGGGAATTGGGATTGGTTATAAGGAAACCTGTCCACATTAATGGACCTTATAGACGGAGAAAAGCACATGGGAAAACAAGTGGAACAGGAATGTGATCATCCTTCTAGGCCTTCTCCTTGATGTTCTCTGGGGCGGCAGTGTAGCATAGCGGTAAGGAGCAGGAACCCCAACCAAAAGGTTGCTGGTTCGATTCCACACTGAGGGACTGCTACTGTACCCTTAGGCAAGGTACTATTAACCCAGAATTGCCTCAGTAAATATCCATCTGTATAAATGCATAATATGTGAAAACAGTGACCTATGTAAGTTGCTATGGAAAAGATTGTTTGCTAAATGCCAATAATGTAATGTAATGTACACCCACAAGCTGATGCCTGAGTGCACAGGACCAAGGGTGGCTGTACTGATGGTGAATCTGTACTCATGGTAAGGACAGAACAGCCAGGTAAAAGACAAGCAATATAAAGGTTTGGAGGCTTCTGCAAATGGTATTATTACATAATTCCCTAATAAAACCCTCATCTAGCCTAGCGTAGCCAATAAGCAGGGAATCCAAATCAACTTTCAATCCAAATCAACACAGAAAATTACAAACGCAAACCTTTTCGAAAAATACAAGATAATCTCATCCTACTAAAGAAACAGAAATGTACAGCACTTCCTGGCTGGAAGTAAACTGTTTCACTGGATATTACACCCAGACAGGGCCCACAGTTCTGGAAACAAATAACAATGCTGAAAAATCAAAGTACTAATAGCTAAATCAGCAATGCAATTAAAACTAGACTGGATTTGTTAAAGAGACAGGGAAAGAAAAAAAGAAAGGATTAAGGAAATAAAAACAAGTTTCCCAAAAGGGCCTGCACACAAAAAAATTAGCCCCACAGAGCCAACAATAACCAAAACAATCGCCCTTTTAGTATGCTACAATAAACAGCATAGCCAGAGTAGCATTCCTTAGATACAGGGAGGAATTTGGGACAGGAATGTCAATTCCTAACCTAGCCCTGCCATGTCCCAAGAACTTAGACAAGACACAGTCCTAACCCTAACCATTATCTTCATCCTAACCTTAACACTAACCATAACCTTAATACTAACTCTAACCCAATCCTAGCCCTAACACTAAGTCTAACCCTAACTCATACCCTAGCACTATCCTTTATCCTAATTTTTGTCTTGCATTAACCCTAACACCAACCTAACCAATAATGCCAACTGTAACTCTAACCACAATTATAACCCTTATCCAAATGCGAACTTTAGTTCAAACATAAACGCTGTTCACTCATAGTGCACCATCAGCTTGTGCTCTCAAACCCTGGCCTGAATTCCATTGGGATAGTTTACAGTGCACCAAAACCTACTAGACTGCAGAACACATTGACCACTTTTTTCAATCTGACTTCAAACAAACATAGCCGCTACATAAAAAAATACTGTATGTACAATTTAACAAAAACAACCGCAGCTCCAGGAAAAAAAGTGATCCTGTTTAAAATGGTGATTGATAGTCAAAACACTAACACAGAAACAGAGGCAGGAATACACAGTATAAAAAATTGATGGACAAATACCCATGTAGTGACTGGCTGGACAGAGAAATTATGAATCATGTTTGGGCCACAGTGTCTGACACTCAGTGTGAGCTGTGTGAAGGGGAGGGGTAATGTAGAGTAATGCACCTGTCTATTTCATGAACCTAAAAAAAAATGCCTCAAAAATGGATCTAATAGGATTCAAGAGAGCTGTGCAAAATACAGAGCGTTCAGTCAGAGGCAATGTTATTCAACACCCGCTTATGTATTTGTATGTATTTTGTGTTTGACAAACAAACATTACAAAGTTGGCATTAATTTTGTTGCTTGTTTTAGCATTCAAGGGAAGCGTCAGAGGGATTCGTGCAATGTTTAAACGGTTTGACAAGAAATTTATGAAAATCTTTCTTTCAGATTAACCAGCTTCCCGTTGTGTATCATTCTGACTGTTGTCAGCTTCCCACCCTCGTGCTTCTTATTGAAATGCATGAAACCTTATGAAAAAACAGAGCTCAGTAAACATTACGGTGACAGATGAAGTGAGTGAGAGAGTAACAGCGTGAGGTTTCGTAGGGGTTTAAACTCTCCCTCTCCCAGCTAGCTAGTGACAGTTGGACACCCTTAATGTCTCCATCTTGATGTGCACGTTCTGTGGGATCATCTGTTGTCACAACTAATTTGATAGTCATTTCCTACACTGGAGGTCTTCCTGAGGCAAACGCGGAGACATGGTTGACTTGAGCGAAGTGTGTCAATTTAATGAGGCATAATAATGTGACTTTGTACCCCTTTTCACATTAGGCCTGTTTATCGCGCTGTGATGTTTTAATTTCCGTTCCGTCTGAGGCGATATTCGTATTTAAAAAAAGTTAAAATAGAAGGTTTTGCTGCGTGAGAGATGGACTGGGATGATAGTAGCAAAGCGGGATGGTCTGTCATGAAGTCTGTATTTGGTTATCCAAGCAAGTCCGTGTTACACCTCTCTTTGAGTCCCTCCACTGGCTACCGGTTGCAGCAAGGATCAAGTTCAAGACCTTCTTACTAACCTTTAAGGGACTCAACAGATCAGCTCTACAGGCCTACAAGCCATTAAGAGCACTGCGTTCTGCTACCTCCGGTCGCCTCTGTGTCCCGAAATACAAGGTCAGCACCTCTCTGACGCACCTCTTCTCAGTACTTCTCAGCTCTACACAGGTGGAATGAGCTTCCTGCTGAAATTCGTAAAACAGACTCCCTGGGTGCCTTCAAGATAAAGCTGAAAACTCATCTCTTCAAGCTTTATCTCTAGTCTACCTTCCTCTCTATCTATCCTATATATCCCTATTTTCTATAAAAAAAAACACACTCTACACTAGTTTAGCACTTAACTCAGTATTTTACCGACTTGTTGTAGTACTATTCGATAACTACTTTTGCCACTGTGATGCACTTATTTGGAAGTCGCTCTGGGTAAGAACGTCTGCTCAATGATGTAATGTAATGTAATATAATGTCATGTTGTGTGGGGATCTGTACAGTTGTTTTGGTACATGTCCCATTAGAGGTGCTGATAAGGCCAGGCAGTAACAGGTGTAGATAAACAATTTCAAAAATTGAATAGATCAGGAATAATGTAACAGAGGTAAGAGATATGATGAGAGAAAGTAGGTGTTCTTGTTGTATAAAGCCCGGGGTGTCCATCTTTGGAGCAAGGACGTGCCTCATGAATACTGCATTCAAATTTGTTTTTTTTTTTTTTTTCTGGACCCAGTATCATTGTTTATCCTTTGATCTAGTCTGATACTGCGTCATGTGTTGGCTCATTCTGTGCATGCAGATCTATAGAGACCTAAGAGGCTAATTCACAGCGGCTACAGTCCTTGTCCTGCCAACTTCAGTTCCACCTCGCACACTCTTATGTGATGTGAAGTGCTTCTCCAATTCCTTACAATTAATTAAACTTTACTTTTCTCTCTGGACCGTTATTTCTCATTCTTTGTGTAATGCAAAGCCCGCTGAAGATGCCGTACCCTATAAATTAATGAAACGCCTCCCTTTTCCAATTAATGCTCAACGGTCTGTGCAAAGCTGCGTAGATGATTTAGCAGCCGCTGAAATGCATCCTCTGAAGCCGTATCTGTTATCCATTTTGTAATTCTTCGCCGGTGATTCATGCACCGATTTTATGTAACTGTTTTTTATTAATATTTCCCAGCAGCATGCTGCAACATGGTGTTCCATCTGAAGTGAACGCAGTGCACCACTTCAGCTGCTGAATGGACAAAACAAGCGTGCTCCAGTCGAGTGATGAATGAACAAGTGCAGAGAAGTGGCAAATGCGCAGTGAGAGGATAATGAGCGGGTCAAAAGGTGGCTTAAAAAAAAAAACTCCCAACCCTCTCTTGCAAGCATGAAAATTAGGGAGCTTTAGTGGGCTATTCTATCATGTCCTGTTCAGCTTCCATCCACTGTATCTCAATCAATTAGATCCTCCTCAGCTTCATCTTTCCTGGTGTTTGATGTTTCCTCTATATTCTCATTCCCCAAATAAACAAACCGCCCCACCCCGGCAAATCTTTATTAACCCTTTCAATACACTATGTGCAAATCTACACTATGTGCAAATCTACACTATCTGCCCAAATAAATGGGAATCTTTGACAGATTAGCTGTAAGGCAGCACAGATGAAACCCAGGGTGCGCTGCAGAGCGCAAACATTCCTACGCTTCTGTTTTAGTGAGACTCTCCTCCTGCATGCAGACCCCTGATACGCACCGTCTCTACCCCTGATCTGCACCGTCTCTACCCCTGATCCCCACCGTCTCTCTACCCCTGATCCCCACCGTCTCTCTACCCCTGATCCGCCACCATCTCTACCCCTGATCCCCACCGTCTCTCTACCCCTGATCCCCACCGTCTCTCTACCCCTGATCCGCCACCGTCTCTACCCCTGATCCGCACCGTCTCTCTACCCCTGATCCGCACTGTCTCTACCCCTGATCCGCACCGTCTCTACCCCTGATCCGCGCCGTCTCTACCCCTGACCCGCGCCGTCTCTACCCCTGACCCGCGCCGTCTCTACCCCTGATCCGCGCCGTCTCTACCCCTGATCCGCGCCGTCTCTACCCCTGATCCACACCGTCTCTCTAACCCTGATCCGCACTGTCTCTACCCCTGATCCGCGCCATCTCTAGCGCTGTGGGTCCCCTTAAACCTGTATTCTCTCTGCACTCTGTACCCTGTGTCTCTCTGCACCTTTTTACTGAATAAAAGATGGATCTCAATTCCTGCATTTCAATTCAGGACTTTACTCTGCAGTACACGGAGAGTGAGTCCTGCAGGAGAACAATGTAGATAAGTATTGAAAAAAAAAAAATGCAGATAAAATGTCGGTTTCTGTGCGGTGAAAATTGTGGTCGCATGCACTCAGACTGGGATAATTTTCTTTTCTGTTTTATGATTTTTTTTTGTTAACCACATCACTTTCTGTGAAATAAAAAAATGTTTTTTGCTAGCTAGCTGACAACAAGGGCTAGTAGCCAACTTAGAAAGATTCGTAGACATAGCTGGACTCGTAGCCAACTTTAATGAATGTATGATCGTGTGGGGTGATGCTTACTTTTAGGTAGTTTGCTAATTATCCTTTATGTCTTTCAGGTAGTCAGTTGGTTAGTCATGTTAGTTTACTAGCACCACAAAAGGCTATACTGACCTTCCATGTAATTGGAAAGCCAGGTTTACTCTGTTATTACATAATGCCAGCTTACTTGCATATTGTCAATGTTGTTTGGATCAAAGGCAGTGAGCTGATCACAGCCTAACTTCTCCAACCATATTTCTGAGGTTAGCTAACAGCCCCTTTGGTAATAAGACCAACTTGCCTCAGTCTTGCAAACTCTGCACACATTCAGGTGTAACTTCAGGTGTTTCTTTTCATTTCAGCTGAAAGCCGTCCTCATATTTCCCACAAATGAGCAATTGTTGATTATATTCTGAATAATAAATTGTAAGCATGTATGTTTGTACATACTGGATGGTGGCAGATTATCCTAGACAGCATCATCGTACTTTAATAATCAGAGGGGCAATGAAAGCAGGATCTGTGATAAAATAAAACTTCAGTATTTTAGTGAATATTGTGTTGCATGGTGGTAAGGAGCGGGGCTCGTAACTGCAAGGTTGCTGGTTCAATTCCCTGCTAGGGCACTGCTGCTGTACCCTTGGGGAAGGTACTTAACCCACAATTGCCTCAGTAAATATCCAGCTCTATAAATAGATGACCTGTAAAAAACTGTAACCTACATAAGTCACTCTGGATACAAAAGTAATGTAATGTAATCACACTGCTGGCCTCATTTTCCATAAGCACTCTTAATGCTTAAAGTTGAAAAGGAAAGCCAAAGCACTTAGCAGGCAAAAACCGAAGAAGAATTAAATAAAAGGAAAAGATGATTCTCGTTTATATTTCAAGATACGCCCATATGTAACTTGTTAGAGGCTGCAGTTGAAACTGTATATTTTTATATTGGTGATAAACGTGGATATGCTGTCTTGCAATACAGTAATTATCCTACTGCTTATACTGCCCACACAAGAATGGAAACATCAAAACACAGATGAAGAAAAAACTATCTTTTGGAAATCAGTTCTCAAAGTGCTGTTGTTTACAGATAATTGTGGTTGTCAGTAATGACTTCAAAGACAAGACCAGAATTAACATGATGCAAGCGGAACAAAACTACTGGATTGGCAACATGAACGAAACAAGCTGCATTGAGAAAACTAAGACTTTTCAGCTTTATTTCATTTCCTGGAAGTGAAAAATTCTATTTACAATGACATGTTTGATTTTTTATTTTTGATTAGCAGATTCAACCATCCAGAGATACGTACATTTTCCCCGTATTACCCACTTATCCCACTGAAGTGATAATTTGCAGAAGTAAACTGGGGTAAGCACCTTGCTCAAGGGTACGTCAGAAGTGCCCCACAGGGGAATCAGACCCGCAACCTTCAGGTTATAAGTCCTGATCCCTAACCCTTTGCCACACTGCTGCCCCGCTCAGTATCTATTTCTCTCCATATATTTTTTACTCAGCAGATACATTGTTTATGTCGCTGATGCTTACACCTTATCTCATACTGGATAGTTTTATTTCTCCCATATTTGCAGTGTGAGGGTGCTGTTATCAGGGGTGCAGTGGCAGGAAATAGCACTGGTGAGATTTCCTGTGAGTTTATTATTCATTTCCCTGCCAGCCGCATATCAATGGAAAGCATTGCATTGGTTATTACACTGTAGGTTAATGACATCGCAAGCCATCATCATTTTTTTCCCTCAATAGCAGGAAATAAATAATTAAATAAACGAATAGCTAGAACAGTTGCTGGTAATGAGAACTGTTTCAAAAGAAGATCTTTCCACCAGAGTAAGTTATAATTACAGATTTTTCTCATCCCGGATGCCACCGTCAGTTTGCCTCCGGGGTGTACAGTTTTTATGGTTTTATTGGACTAGAGAGCTGTGCATGATTTAACACATCTAAAGTATGTGATAAATCTATAAATGATCCTGCACATATCAGTCTTCATTTGTTCCTTTGTCTGACGACTAGATCTGTGCCATTTCTGCCCTTTCCTTGAACATTAAGAAGTTTGGCAGCTTAACATGTTTGCTTGCTTGGAAACTGGCATAAAAATGTTATGAAGTGGAGGGCAAGCAGCGAGGCTTGTTTCATAATAGGTCTATTATTGTTTATCTCTGCAGTATCTTTCACTTCAGTGACACAACCAGAGGATGGACGCCAGTTGAGTGGCAATAACTCTTGCCTAGAAAATTTGACAAGATTAAAGCATTATGCGGCAAGTACTGAAGTACTGTTGCCAACCCTTTATGCAGTACAAGAACAGTCTGGACAGCTAAACATTTGATCTCTGGCCAATAAACCTATCCTCATAAATGAATGAATCACTGATACCAAACCATACATCTTTACTCCAACCGTACAGTTGAAACTTGGCCTATACCTGAGGAACACATGCTTGTGAGACAAATCAGAACCAAGAGCCAGAAAAGCACACAGCAGCCTCCCCCACCACTATCACCCCACATACACACACACACACAAACACACACAATGCACATGCACTCACGCACAAACACACACTCACACACAGACATATACACATAGGCACAATGCACACACACACACGCACCCACACATGCACACACACTTCCTCATGGCTTTAACAGTTTAACAGTGCTGTATCATATTCCAACCCTGTCTAATAACTTATATTCCAACCAAGCATATTTACAGCAGCAGCTGAGCACCACCTCTGTCATTAACTTAACACTTCAGCTAATGCCCTGAAAACCCCAGTGTTGTATCAGCTCAATGTTCAAAACCAAATGGACGCTGTCGCCCCCAGGTGCGAGGCTGTATCTTGGGTTTAGTGGACATGCATGTTAGTGATTAAAATGTAATCCAGCAAAATACTATTATATACACATCCTTACCCCCCTTACAGTTAAAAAACGCTAGCCATAATCAGCTTCTACCATGGTACAATAAGCAAGCATGTACAGATGGGGTCAGGAACACAGGTAGATAGCCACTAAACTACCAATGTCATGCATAGAGAGATAGTGTGATTAAATAATAAAGAAATCCTCTCTTTCCCCAAGCTCATCTTACACTCCTGACCTTCCTTTACATTTGCTTAATGCACAGATAAATCAGACCTATCCTTCTCAATACTAGCCTCATGTACATTTACCATTTAATATATGTAAATAGAGCAATTTTTAAGACAAAATGTAAAAATAACATAACAGAAAACTAAATAAGTGCAGTTGTGCTTATCCAGTACATACTTGATAACACCACTACCCATGGCCAATCTGCCCAGTAAAATTTATATTTTTTATCTTTTATAGATAAGAATTGATCAATATTATTATGACTTCAAACTTCTCAACACATTGATTGGCTCTTATTCCCACATATTTTGTACAGAAACCATTGACTGTTCTGTGCCAACCTATTTTAGAAAATAGTTAAAATGCTCTCTTTCAAATATGTGTCTGGCTCTCTCTCAGAGTAGACATATTGGTGTAATATTACACCTTGGTCTCTCTCTGGAATCTCAAGTAAAAACCTATCCAGACTGGCCTTTTTCTCATCTTATAAAACACTCAAACACAAAAAACTAAGATACATCCTGTCTCTCAATGATGTAAAAATTACTCATCCATGCCTCAATACTGGATCCTCACAATGCGTGCAATAACAGTCTGGCAGCCCAAACTAAATTTCATCCCCTCTTCAAGGAGTAAGCTGTAAGGAGATATTTAAACAAAAAAGAAAATAAATTTGATCACAGATGACCTCCCTTAGACAAACTTTTTTTTTGCTTCCCACACAATTTCAAGTAAAATCAAAAATTTTGCTCATGTATTCCACTGAAGAAAACATTGAGAGAGAACTGCATTAAAGTTATTTAGTATGAACCTGCTGGCCAGACAGCTGGCTCCATTGCTTTCAGACATAACCTCAAAAGAATTAAAAAGGGAGCAATGTTTGGTCTAAAGAGTTCCAAAACTTTAAAAGCTTTGTCTAATCATGTGTGTGAATCATATCTACGGTTGGTCTTCAAACCCTATGTTCCGTCAAGTTCGCTACACTTTGCAACTATGAGGCAACTGACTTTCCCATTCCGACGGGGTTGCTCCACTCAGACACCATCCCTGTCTGTACTGGTCCCTCAGTGGTGGAATGAACTCCCCACGGAGGTTAGGACAGCGGAATCACTGGCCAACTTCCGCCACAGACCGAAGATCCACCTTTTCAGACTGCATCTCGGTTCCTCCTCAATCCCTGCCCCCAAGCACCTGCTACCTGTAGTACTTGCTGTTTATTGTGATGCGTTTTGGATTCTGTGATACTGTGATATGGTAGTATACTTAGCTTCCCTTTAGTCGGGTTGCACAAGTTAACTTGTGGTAGAGCTTGAATAGTGTTATGCTCACCTATATTCTACAGTGCTGGTAGTCGCTCTGGATAAGAGCATCTGCTAAATGACTGCAATGAAATGTGACGTGGTGTAATATGTGATATGGTGGGCGTAGACTGGGACAGCACCACAGTTAAGACCCCTGTGCCTGTCCACTTCCCCAACCCTGCAGATTCTACCTTTGCAGGGGGTTAATTAGCCTGTAGTGAAGTCGGGCCACCTTCAGTATCCAGTAAAACCCAACAGAAGTAGATGTGTTAAAGCCCACACTGTAAGGAAAAGTATAAATGTATAGTAGACTTAAGTAGAGGCTATGTGTAACTCCAGATATGCGACAGTCCAGCCAGAGAGCGTACACAGAAAGGCAATAACCCCAAGGCTATTACAAAAAATAAAAACAGAATCTGATTACAATAGGTTTTATGCTAGTCAGCCAGTGTCGTTACTGGATTTCATGAAATAACTGTTGTTTTTGGCAAGGAGATAGATGCATCCAAATAGAATTAACGTTATTATAATGTATGCCTCAGCTCCCTTCTGTCGATAGGTGAGAGTTACGACAAGCATATTTGCTAAAAATTCAATAACCTTAATAAAAATGTTGATTATCTGGGAAATGAATTAACCTATGCATAATCTAGATTTTATTATCCTTTTATTGGCCACAAAACCTCTCCACAAGCAGACACTAATTGTGCCTGAGCAGGATCTTTGAAATTATTCATGACTTGCCAGCAGTGTAGCAACTCCTCTTTATTGGACATAATGGGGACCCAGCTATAATGCGTGGGGTATAACAGGGCAGACAGGGGCAAATGAGGGATCCATGTCTTTTGGAGGCAATTGCAAATGACAGTTGTAAACATTGAGCCAAACAAAGGCAAAACCCTTCATGCAAACCATTAAAACTGTCATAATTTAAGAAGCGGCCAAATCTCTAATAGTTCTCCCCCGCAGAGCACTGTTTCTGAGTGATACAAACATGTACGTATGCTTTATGTGTTACAGTTTAATTTGATGTTCGGGGACCTATTCAAGATAGGAAAAACAAGCACAGGAGCTATTTTAAATGAGAGCTGCACTGCATCAATTTTAAAACAACATTTGTGCATCAGTGTGTGACCATTTGAAAAGAAAATATTCCTTTTTGATTGATTTGATTGAAATATTTCAGTACTTTAATCATTTTAGCAATTAGTCATTTAGCTTATTTCGGACTGGTTTGAGCTATTTGTTTTTCCAGTCTCTAAGTGCCTTGCTACCACTTCTACGTAATACTAACAACAATATTTTGCCTTTGCTTTTGAAATATTTGACTCAGTGAGCTAACCACCTACCTTTGGCTTAATATTTGAACTCTACTGAACTGCCACATCAAACATCAACAGCAGTTATTACATGCCCCTGCCATAATACAATGTAATAATATGTATCGTTGACACTTAGTAAACATTTCTGAATTCAAACCCACAGTAATTGAATTTTATATTTGACCAGCAGATTGCTATTCTGAAAGATGTGCGCTTGTGCGCTTCGTGAGGAATCAGGAAATTAATCAAACACAAAGACACAAATAGTCTGCTGATGGAGGTGCAGACAAAGCTGTCCAGGTGGCATCACTTCAGGTCACAAATGACCAAATTACAATACTGGGAAATATGAGACTTTACTGGGTTTCAGAACTCCCTCAGAACGGAGGAAGGAGAAAGAGTGTGCCCTGGCCACCTCACTGGCTGTGGAGCTGAGCTGTTCTGATGAAGTGTTGAGATGAACTGATGCCTTATGTGTTATGCCAATGTTATCTTTTCTATTATTATTTTCCAAGAGGGGTCAGGGAATAATTTTCCATTTTTTGACAACTGGCCAGAGTTTTCTATTTTTCTTATTCTCTCTAGGTAGTAGTAGTGGTGGAAGTAGTCGCAACACTAATAGTATTGTTAGTGTTTTTTATTATTAATTATTTATATCTTCAGTTTTCCTATACCTGGATGTTATTAATGTAGTTTTCACCCATGGCTGGTTATAGCTAGCTATCCTATACATGTTTCTGATGAAAGCATGCTGTTTTCATGAAAAGGCACGTAGCTGGCTGCAGAAATACTGAAGTCCACTACTTCACGTGAACACTGAATATTCCATGCAAAGGTGTGCTTAGAACAGTCTGGATGACAGCACATGTAGAAGCAATAACCAGTACAGGTCACCATCAAACAACGCTCTTTCCTATTTACTTCCTGTTCACGCTGTTGTTGCCATGGCAGCAAAGCAGGGCCGACAGTCAGATTGAAGGAAGTTACTTGGTGGAATGCAATTTAGCGCAATCTGGAGCAATTCAGGAGGGCGTACGGGAAAGCGCTCATATTCAGACATATTTCAGAACGTGAGCAGCATTCAGAACAACAGGATCCTGTTAATTTAGTGTTAAATCCTGTTAATTTAGTAGTCTTTTTAGCATAATGTATTTTATATGTATGTAACATATTTTAGTATGTGTTGTGTTGTGTGTGGAGCATTTGTTTTCTGTTTTGGTATATAGGTATTTATTGTTATCTCTGTCTTGGTCCTGTTTCTGGTATACAGATTGCAGCATGGCAAAACTTTTGTAGTACCACTCAAACAAAAATGAAGATCAGGGAAATGGAGACATGTACCTCAGCTTTGTCATTCATCTTAATTTGAAACATTTCTCTTTTAACGCAACATTAATATACAAAATAAATTTCAGCATAAATTTCAATTGTTCTGTTGCTCCTTACCACCCATTTTTGTTTGTATCCAGATGCACTGCCTAAAGCTGTCTTTGGGATAACAACGGAGAGAGCAGTGGCAAAATGCATTCTGAGATTATTTGAGAGACTTTGCTGTCAAACCGATGGACTTGGAACCATGATTTTAAAAGAACTGTTTGCTTTATGGACTAATACAGACATTCGACTTTAGTAAAGGTGAGGAGCGACATATTCATTTGGGAATATTATGGTTATAATATTAATGTCTTTGAAGGTCTTACCCCATTTTGCCACAGTCTTGCAGTAGATATTTGTCTTGACAATCCAGCGTCCTTGTTGCTTGAGCGTATTTTACCTTTCAAATCACAGTCCTTTAACACAGTTGCAAGCAGTTTATCTGGTTTGACAGCTTAAAACATTACAACCAGTAAGAGAAGACATCAGTGCTCTGGTCTGTGATTGTCAATAGTTGTTCTCTAGATCTGTTATACATCATAGTATACCTTAATAACTAATAGTAATAACTTTCTTATTAATTCTTCAATTCTAATGGTATATTCTCTATAACTTAGGCAGTATAACTTAAATTCTTAACAGTATAACTTAACTTCTCTGTGAGGGCAAAACCTGAGCTGGATATTCTTACATTGTGGTTAAGGACCTAGAATCATATCCAGGTTCAAATTTCAGCCTGGGATTGTTGATGACCTCTTTGAAAGAGAATGAACCTGATTTGCTAGGGTAAAAAGGTTAAGCTGTATAAATGGATTAGATGTAAAAATTTGAGATTTGCAAGTCACCTTAGCTGAACAAAAGATTTCACCTGACTTTACCACAAAAGACAGGTGGAAAGTATTGTTTAATCACTGATACATTACAGCTACACTGTGGTCTGGTAGCATGCCTAGCAGCTGTTTGGAAAAGACCAGAATATGCACTATGATGTAAATAAAAGCAATGGTTCATTATTTAAACAGATCAATGCATTATTTATCACTCTCTCCATCCAGACTATTGTATGTTTTCCAGAAATGCAGATTGTTATCTTGCACCTCTCTGGATTTAAGAATCTCTATGCATTTCTACTGTGTAACATATATTAATAAGACCCTTTGTCTGAACTTATAGAAAACAAATATAATTCAACAGTTACATTAGAATTCATCTGTTTTCATATTTAGGGCCTTTTTCCATCTCTAACATACTACAGTAAAGCAATTTCATAACATTCTAATTCAATGTAGAATCTAAGCCACAAATAAAAATATCCAAGCTAATGTGAAGAATTTAAAAATACATTTTTCTTCTGTATATTAACATATTTATCTCCTTGTTCATTAATATGTATACAAATGTTTGTAAATTGTGTAAACTTGAAGTGAAGTGTTAATAAACCATACGTTGTTGAATATTTCCATACTTGTTAAGGAAGTATGGAAAGATTCGTCAGCGCGGTCGAAACAATATTATTAATTATAGCTGCAGTTGTTTTTACACGGTTTACTTCTGTTGCGAAATACAAACACAAGCACAAAAAGGTGAAATCTGTATAGCTGAAATAGTACTTGACTTGAAAATACATTATATCACATGATATCACATAATATTTCCTCGATGAAATACACTATTACAGTTATCAAATCTATTTACATTAAAACAGGACGTATGCGTAATATTTCAATAACTTGAAAGATGGATGACAAAGGGGGAATTACTGTATTACTGGAATTAGCACGTCTGTCCACAATGACTGTGTTTCCTCCATTTGTCCATCAATAGACGCGTTTAAGTTACGTCTCCATCCTGTACACAACGGTCGCACAAAAGCAATGTTGCCTTTCAGACTGGCTGCCTGATAGAATAAAACAGACTGCCATTCATAAACATTTTCTCTCTCTGTCCCTCTTGCTGTCTGTTTATCTGTCTTGGGGCAAAAGCGCAACCTTTGACCGATCAAGGATAAACTGTTCATATAATTAAAACGAGGGAAAAAAACAGTAGTCCAAGTATCTTAACCCATTCGTTTTCTCTCTCCTTTACAAAGGATCTTTTTAAAGGACCTTCTAAAATCATGGTTGAATATTGTGTATATAACGGGGTTCAGGGAACTGTTGCAGTAGCCAAACCAGAAAAAGAACTTAAACAATGTCTCGGGGACGCAGCAGGAGCCGCAGATGGCTGTCAGTGAGTACGTGAAGAAAAACGGAAACCAGCATATCACAAACACTCCTATCACGACCGCCAGCACGAACGTGAACCGCTTTTCTCTGTTTTGTCGTCCTTTCCACCTGCTCCCCTTGACGCTCCGCTGGACCTCTCTTTTGGGGATGTTATCTCCCGGTTTGATTTGGCTGAGTCTGGTTTTGCCCTTCCCCTTTTTGGTTTTCATGGAGCAGGGGTTGTTGACATTATGATCTGAAGAAGATGACTCTTCCATGTCAACTCCGTTGATTTCGCCTTCTCTGCCTTGGTCCTCCCGCGCTGCCTCTCCGTTCAGTTTCTCCGGAGACTCCTTGTCCACGAAGCCATTAGGGTTCCTGTCCGGCGCGTCCTTTTCTCTTTTCCCTGGGGGGACCCTTGTTCTCTTTTTGGCGATTTGGTAAATTCGCATGTAAACTAGAATCATGATGATACATGGGGCAAAGAATGAGCCAATACTGGAGGAGATAATGTACCATTTCTCGTCGTTTATTTTACACGTCGGACTCTCTTCCTCGCCCCCTTTCTTTTCCATTGAAATCAAAGGTGGGAAAGATATGACGGCAGCGATCACCCAAACGATGAAAATTATGCATTTTATCCTTCTGGGAGTTCGTTTCAGGTTGTATTCGATAGCTTGTGTGATAGACCAGTATCTGTCCAGACTTATGGCACAGAGATGGACAATAGATGACGTGCAAAACAGAACATCAAGGGCCAGGTAGATTTCACACCACACCTCTCCAAAGTACCAGTAGCCCATAAGTTCATTTGCGAGAGAAAATGGCATCACAAGGGTGGCCACAAGGATGTCTGCGGATGCCAGAGAGACTAAAAACAGATTTTGGGGTGCTCTTAAGGCGCGACTTGTAAACACTGCTATTACAACTAGAACGTTGCCAAATAGTGTCAGGAGAATAAGAAGTCCAACGAGTATTGTTAAGGGAACTGAGATCTGAACTGGGTAGGGCAAAGTTGCGTTGGTCTCGTTGCCACACCCCATTGGAGAGGTCACTCGGTGTCCCTAGGAAGGGACTCACGAACTGTACTGGGCCACAAAACGAGTTGTTAGAGGTTGCATTGAAAACGCATGCTGTCTGCTCTGTTCACAGGCATAGAAAATGCTGTACAGTCTTTCAAAAATGAAAATCACTCCCTCATCTTAAAAATAATGCTTTCGTAAAAAGTTTGAAACTCAACTCGTGACTTCACTCCTTCTCGACATCACAAGCAGGCAATAGATAGTTAAGTCCAAGCGTAAACTTTGAGACGAAATCCTTACCTTGTATGTTTTTTTTTGCTGTCTTAGGACGTTAAATCTGACAAACTTACTGGCAAAAGGCGACGGACAGAACTTATTTTCTCGCCGGTCCAACAAGAGCGCGGAAAAACAACGCGTCTCAGTGCGAATTGCGCGAACCATCGAAGTCCTCTGTGCTTGTTTCTCCGCGCTTTATCTCCGATGTGCGCGAACACGGCTAAAGCGGTGCGGCTGTAATGTGCCTATTTGTTGCTGTCGGTGGAGTCGATTCTTTCTCAGTCCTGTGCTTATAGTCATTTCTTTTATAGTCGCAGCACTCTGGTCACTGTTGCTTAGTACCCGGGGGTGGGTAAAAGAGGTGTGGGGTGGGGTGGGGGGTTCCACAAACTGGTGTAGCCTACTATAGTCGGTTACATGTATTTTGTTGAACACAACTTTAGACTAAATTGTATTATGAATTAAATCGAAAAGGTTTTTTTTTTTTTTTTTTTGAATGCGTCTTTATTTCGCGTGACTGTTAAATAATGGCATACGGAATTGCTTTTTTTTCTCCTGTTTTTTTTTTTTTTTTTTGGTTCCTTTGTAACTCACAAAAGCCGTTTAACACCTAGTGATGTTTTCAACGATCGAACAATAGTCATGCAAATTACAAATAGTTTTAGAAGGCCGAGCTAACCCGGTATATCTATAAAAACAATCACAATGTTGAACACTAATCGGGACACCAATTTCATTAAGATTATCGACTGTGCTATGAACACAATTATGAACATACAGAACATACGACACCTTGTTTTGCTTGCCACTGTTACATGAAGAAATTGAATGAAGCATCTTAACTGTGGAGGTTGAATTTTAGCGCAGTGTTGTCAATGGCATAACGAAATGAACTTGAGGCTCTTTATGAGTGTGTCCATTCCAGAATCACGCAAAAAGCCCAATGCATATGTGATGCACGTCGAATAGCAAAAGTACTGACTCTATACATTATGAATACGAAAAGCTGTTTTTTCTTCGACCTTAATATTAAGGATTGCCCATACTTTCTGCTTTCAGCACCCTGGACAGAGTCCGTAGGTATACAGCGCCACTTGTCGACTGACGAACTCTATTGCGGTTTTATTTTGTCGGGGCGAAATCTAGCAGGTCTCATCCAGCAACATGGAAATGATATTTGATCGAATTAGCCAGTTTTTTGTTCACATTTTATGCATTCTCGCATTGCAAGTGATTTGAACTATTTTCGATACTATGTGAATGCAAAGCGTTCCCCCTTTCGTATGTCTATGAATAATTTGCTTAGTTAGTTGTTTATGTATGTTCAGCAAGTGTTCCTGTCAAAGTTGACACGTTCTGGAACGCTAGTACCGCAGTTGTGTTGGAGAGATGCCAGGGGTATTGCTTTCTTGTTGTTTTTTTTTTTTTTTGCCACTCAACACAGCTTTGATGCATCATATTTGTATCGCAAAAGAAAAAAAAATCTTCAATTCCCTTCCAAAGTTTATTCAAACATACGACAATATACCTTAAAAAGCTTAATGACAAATAGGATCAGAAAACAGAGAACATAAAACAAAATCATAAGAAAAAAATCAGAACGCAGTGTCCGTGTAATTTCCTCTTCAAACAACAATCAGTAATGAAACTTAGTTATTTAACTGGTACAATAAACAACAAATATGGTCCAGTTCAAGTTTTATTCCAGGTATAGCCCTGAATAAAAGGTTCTCTTCAGTAATCCCTGAATGACTTAAGTATTTCTGGATTCATAAAATCTGAGATGTAGACTCACAAATAACTTTATAAAATGTCACTGAAAATAGAACTCTGATGAGACGATATGTGTGACTTTCTGGACTGTACATTGCACTGTAGCACTGCCAGTGTTAGGTGTGTGTGTGTGTGTCTGTGTGTGTGTGTGTGTGTGTGTGTAAGATTCATGCAAATCATTTATGTTGCAAATTTCATTCTGGTTTTCTCAAAGTTTGATGAATTTATGCAGTAATCCAAATCAAATGTCATGTAGAACAGCATTCGTTTGGAATTAATGAAACACTCTCAGTCTATAAGCTTTTTGCACTGAATTAATTCTTGGAATCTAAATGGAATCTATATCAATATTTGTCATTTGTCATCAGTATTTGACTTCTGGAATCAATTTATACAAACAGTATATTTATACATTCTGTATACTTCACTTCACTGATGTAACAATTGGCGGAATGGGGGAAATATTTCCTGATATTAAAAGCAAGTAAGAGTGACAGAATGTAAACGGTGCAGAATGTTAGATTCTGTCTATGAATAAGTAATAACTCTGGGGAATGGGTGCTTGCATGGTATCAGTTCTGTGGTATGATTTTTTTTGAAGATCAACACATTAACTTAAAACAGGCTTAGACTCTCTCTCTCTCTCTGAGCCACACAGTATGGCTATCAGACACCTGCAGACACTAGCTGAGCTCACCCAGATAACTCAATCATCACTGTTCTTCTTCACCATACACCATTCTACAGTATGCAGCAAAGAACATACTGTTGTCATGTCATCAGGTGAAGGACACTAAATACCAAATCTTATCAAACATATTTTTAAGTTTTATTGTAAAAAAAAAAAAATAAAGTTCTTAATGTAAAAATATCGACACTTGCTCAGTTTTCTATGCAAAGCTGTTTGTCAGAATTCCGCCACATCCTGGGCTTCGGCACCTGTGAAATTAATCAGCGTAGCTCGGGTTCTCAGTCAGCAGTTTTTCAGCTGAGTCCATCAGCAGCAGGTCTCTTATCCTGAATGGGATCAGGCCCCTGGTGGTCACCCTGGTCTGTGCTTGTATTCTCTACGCTCTGCCTGGCCAACTGAGACAGATATTTCTGCAGAGAGAGGAGGGGAACGGTAGTTAGGATTTTAATGGATAAAACAAACGTATGTAAGAAATAATCATAATGGCCCAAAAATAATAAAAACACACGAAGTACAAGTGGAGAACAAGGAAGAGACATCGCGAGCTTGCACACATGGGGCTTAGTTGAAGATAGAGCAGGTGCAAAGAATCCTGGCGGTCTGAGGCTGTTTTGTTCTGTGCAGTTGCCAGTGTTTTTAAACGCTCCGTGAAGCTTTGCAGCTGTGAAGCTGTCAAAAAATATTAAAGAAAAAAAAAATACCACTGCAAGTTCAAGGTTCCTCTTTCTTTAGCGAATAATTAGAAGACAAGCACATTGTGATGTGATGCGTTTTATGCATACTGATTTCAGCACAAGTGCTTTAAAAGGATGTTTTAGATTGTCATTCATGTCTGCAGCCCCCCCCCCCCCGGGAAAAATAAGGCTATCTCATCAACATGGCTAATACAGAAATATTTCTTATTTTGTAGTTTGAAATAGGACTTGCTTAAGATGGCCAAAGATTCATTTGGCAAAAATCAAGAAAGCAGAAGAGCAAGGTGCTAGTGGCTGGGCAGGTCCTGCATGTGCTCTGCTTAGAGAAATCACTTCCCTCATGCTAAACACACATCCATCAACGGCTTTTTCCTCGTTATGCTTTCCTGCAGAATGAGGGAAATTATCCATGCCCCCAGCAGGAACATGCGGTCTCCACGGGGGGGTCTGCTCAGTTTGACAGCCAGCACAGGTGTTCATGAGCTTTCTGCTCTGGAATGCTACCAAACGCATACAGGTCTGCACTCCGGGGAGTTTCAGGCTTCAGCTGGCTTCAGCTTTACATGAATTGAGAAGTGTTCTCTGGGAAACTATAAGGAACTGACCAGAGTACCCTCTCAGCAGAGAGGAAAATAAAGGTTTCTACCTGGTCTGGCTGTGTATGCATACACAGAGTCTCCAGCCAAGTGACGGGCATGTCGGGTAACAGAAATGTATAGCAATCATTCTGATTTCGTGTCCGAGGGGCTTTCTTCAGGTGTAATGCCAGCCCCATATCACAACATTTGAATTGAAATCTGGTCATGCAGCACTTCTAATATTGTTGAGTCCTTATGGTTTTTTGCTTGTGTTGTACTCTCACTTGTAAGTCGCTTTGGATTAAAGCATCTGCCAAACGAATGAATGTAAATATAAATAACAGAATCCAAAAAAATCAAAGAATTCAGCATGTACATTGCTCAAATTCTCAGGCCAGTATCTACCCAGGCCTTTATCTACAGTATCTACACCCTGAGCCTGTCTTTATCACAGCTGTGTCAGCAGTGATTTTAATGGATGATGTGTGGGAGCTAAGAGGTGTTATTTCATACCCAGTTTCAGCTAATGGGGTAATGAGTGAGCTCCCTGTTAAATGAATTTGTATCATTAAGGGGTAAGAACAAGTGGTGTAATTCCCTTGAATATGGGTATTGTGGTGGTGACAAGTTAGCTTGCCATCACTAATAAATGTTTCATATTTGTCTGAGTGAGTTTATAAATTCAACATGAAAACAGCATTTGTTTTAATTATTCCAAGCACATTCCAAGCTGCATCCTAATTATGAACAAGTAAATTACTCTTGTGCTACTTGTACTACCATAAGATTCCATCTGTCTATCTTCCCAAAGCTTTATCAATGAGAGAGGTCAAGATATTATAACGAACAGTAACAATTTTTCTGTATTAGTACTGAGCTATTTAATAGATGCCTATTTGAAGGGCAAAAATAAAAAAAGTATTTACAATCAACATGTATCTATATGCATAGATTAGTAAGAGCTAAAATTACACTTTAATGAAAGGTTGAAATGAAAACACAATTCAAATTCAAACACAGGGAAAAACAATTTCAACAGAATACATTGACAGCTTGTTATATTGGAGAAAACCATGTGGGTCATTTGAAAGATACAGTGGTCAGGTGTATTGAAGCCATTGAATAAGGTTTGATCCGTGCAGAAGAACAGAAAAATGAGATACAGAAGCAGGCCCGGCGCTATCGGGGTGCTTAAGGGTGAATTACACCCCTAGACGGACCTCAGTGCACTCCCAGCTGTCTCCTTATATCCAGATGTAAACATATTATTTATGACTTTTTGTGCACCCCTCTGGATTGCAATTACACTCCTCTGTATTTTTCCCTGGCGTGGGGCCTGTACAGGAGTCAAGGTAAAGTGTACTGCAGCACGTCACACCCTGCACTACACTGAGTGGCGGATATGTCTATGGTGAATGCTTTGTGTTCTCACCTGCAGGTTTTTGTAATGTACTGTACTTCGGCAGTGGGCGGTCTTGGCAGTGTGCTCGCTGGCATAGAACAGACCACACAGCTTGCAGAAAAACCCACTCCTCGGCACCACGAATTCCACTCCTGAGGAAAAGCAACACACCAACTCAAACCCCACTTAACTACTGTCTTCACTGTGAATCTGCAATGCACCTTACAAAGCATTATTGAACTTCTCTGACCAGTTTGGCCAGAAATAAAAAGGTAAGACTATTACACTCCTTAAACTGTATATATAAGCATGAAGGTGAATTGATGATAATGATTGGGTTTTGATGATCATTTTTGTGTTTTGGTCATTTTCTCCCAGTCCGTAATTGTGAGTTTCTCCATGTGGCCCCAAAAGAATATATAGGTATGATAAAAGTTATTTAAGTTTTTAAACAGAAATGCAAAATATAATTTACACTATTCTAACACAATTCAGCTGTAAAGCATACATTAGCCTGCTCACCCAGAGGGATGCTGTGCTCAGTGAACGCTTTATCTTGTTCCCACAGTGACGATGTGGCCATTTTATCTTCTGAATCTGTGTTGCTGGGAGACAGCCCATGTGATGTATTGAGGACGTCTAAAACAGAAACTCAAACTTAGTTAAAAAGCAATGAAGAATGGAGAAGAGGGACATGCTGAAATGTCTGAAGGAGTTTTTTTTTTTTTTTGAGTAGATTGTAACGCAGTAATACACCGAACTGGGCCCCGTATTCCGGGTCAATGAAGCCTTGCATCTGCTTGTCCTAAGTGATTGCTGTTAGCAGCTGTATCTTAAGCTAATGTGCTAATGCTGCTAGCCAAAATGTATTTTTTCTTAGGTGCACACTTAACATCTGCTCTATTTATGTTTTGCTTAGTTGTTGTTGCTCCCTCAAAATTACAACCAGCAATGTGAATTGTATCAGTGTTATGGAAACTCTGTTGAATTTATTACATGCTACATTTGAATTTCACCACACTGAGTCTGAAGCACAAATAAAATAAATCATTTTCATAAATAAAATTGGTGCAGTAAGGAAGCATCAGACATATGATATGATGAAACTGGCTGTAAGAAAGGTGACAGACTTGAGTGAGTGGAGGTTTTTAATGATAGATACTGAGTTGAGTGCATTTTAGGTTTATATCAACAGGAACGTACCTGTCCTCGGAATGCCTCCAATGTGTTCAGCCTTGCTCTGGACGTCATTGCTAACGCTGGTGCTCAGTGCTAGATTTGCTGTTGCTAAGCTACCAGAGCCACCCGAAGGCTTGCTGTCCTCATTGTTCAGTCGGGACGCTTGCGCTGTGAGGGGCGTGTCTGTGCACGAGTGCGGCTCTTCTAAGGCAGCGTCGAGGTCCTGTCTGGGGGCTTGTCTCTGGTCGGACCCCTGCTGTTCTGAAGCAGCCGAATCGGGGGTCTGGAGTTTGAGCTGCGTGTCTGACGTTTCCCCTGTGCGTTCCTGTGGAGGGAGATCCGCGCCCATCCTTCCCTCCTCTCTGTCCTTCTGCACCCCCTCTCTCTCGGGCTCCCCGCTGTCCGCTGTCCCGGGGAGCTCCTCGGCCTCTTCCTCGGGGAGGTCCGGTTCGGGGATGGAGTCCTCCTCCTCCCCCCCCACCTCGTCCACAGTCACCAGCTCCTCCATGTTCTGAGGGTACCAGCCCTCCTCCTCTGTTTCATTCCCACTCCCTCCTCCCTCGGTCTGCAGACGCAGAAAAACACATCAGCTGCCATTACTGCAGCTTCTGAAAACAACTCAGAATAGAGACCATACCTATAGACATGAAAATAGAGACTACAACTATAATCATGAGATAGAGACTACACCTATTGACATGGGATAGAGTACATCTACATACAAGACATAAATATTACATCTATAGACATGCAATAAAGACTACATCCATAGACATGCATCGGAGATGACATCCACAGACAATAAAGACAACATCTATAGACTCTGAAAAAAGCTCATTCCTCATTCCGCTGCTAATACTTTTATTCCTGCTAAACAAACTTTAATCTAAATCCCCCAACTTTTCCAAATTTTAGAACATTTGTTTTAGTTTTAGCAGAGAAATGGGATGTAAAAATGAGTAGTTTTTCCGAAGCCATTACGTGCTCTGCGCTTTGTTGTTAATTTCAGAACAGAAGTGTTGCATACCTCACTGTCTGTGGGTCTGTCACATTGTCTCACCTCCGTGTCCTTGGCTTTTCTTTGAGGAGATGCTGGCTTCTCCTTTGAGGACCACTCTTGGCTCAAATCCTGCATTACACAATAAGCAACATTCAAACCATACCAATGTGCTGAGTTTTCTCCACAAGTCCACTTATTGTTCTGATGAATCAATCTCCCCTGTCCTCTCAAAAACACTCATACCAGGTGCCATGAGAAAAAAAAAACACAGAAGAATGCAACTAGAATGTGTGTTAAATTAGGTGCAATATATCGAATTTATATTTCAAATGCAATTTATTGTGTAATTGCTTCATATCTGTACTATTTTAGGGATTACATTATGAGTTTTATATTCTTTGTGTTCAGGATAAGGCATTACCTAAGATCAGTAAGCTAAGGCAGTCTGCCAGACTTCCCTGATGTTTAGTGGCCAGTCAGAATTTAGACTTACCCATAGGTAACTATTCACAAACACTTGAGGACATTGGGCAATTGTCTGTAACGGGACATTTTTATTGCCACTAGTATACCTGATTTTTGGGTTCTTTCTCCTCCTCCCTATTGGTTGTGTGCCTCTGACTTGACTTCCTGCTTCGCCCTCTGTCTGGGGACGTCTGCTTCCTGTCTTCCGGTGTCCTTGCAGGTGCAGAATCATCAAGCACCTCTGACTCATACTGCCGGGACCTGTGGCGGCCCTCCGTGTCCTTCCTGTTTGACTTCCCCTCCTGCTGCTGGTGGGGGTGTCTGGGAGACCTGTCGGACTTTTTATAAAAGTCTTCCTCTTTGCTTCTGTAGGGCGGGGAGAGACCCAAAGGGCTTCTCCTGGGGTACCTCTCCCTGCTCCTCCTCGGCCCCTCTGCCCTCTCCTCAGACAGGGCGGAGCTCCACCTGTCCATCGGCGGGAGGCGGGGCTTCCACCTGTCCTGCATCCACCCGTTGGGTGTGTCCTCGTCCCCGTTCCTCCAGTAAGCCTCGTCCCCCTCCTCCTCCCAGCGCCCATGGGGAGAGCAGTCCCAGGCTGCCCCCGTGGCACCCAGGCCGTTGCTCCACTCGCCGCGGCAGGCCCCCTGCGGGCTGTGCGCGGAACTGCAGGAGGTGTAACTGGGGCTGTGGGACCGCGGGCTCTGAGACCGACCAATTGGACTGCGGGACCGAGGCCGCTCCAGGGGGTAACTGAGGAAATGACAAAATACCACATCCTGTGCTCAGTCTACCAACAGTTACTGACATGGGACAGTAATATACACACATACATATATAATCATATAATCATATATGACTTTATGTTATAAAATGTATGTGACATATACATAAAATCTTACATGTTGATATGATTTATGTTATGATAAGTTACACAGCTGAAAAGTTATGCTGTAATAAGTTAAAATATAGTTAAAACATAAAAACACTCCTCATATTTCAGGTTTTATATTTTTATTCATGTTCATGAGGAATGGCATTTCAGTTTTATCACAGACTGAACAAATCCATAGCATGTTTCAAAAACCAAACAGAGGCGTTTCATAGGAGACTAGTAAAAATGACAGTATTTCATTCGCATGAAAAAATCATGAGGTGAAATTGCCCACAGGGTTTTTCTTTGGGGGGAAAATGGAACAAGCGAAAGGCTGTGATCAGCCAGAGGATTTCAGAAACAAATGAGTGATCTTACCGCTCAATTTCCTGCACTTCGCCTTTCTCTCTCTGAGAATGAATATCTTGGATAATAGACTCCACGTCCTTCCCTGGTTTCTGTATAAGCGAGCACCGAAACTGCAGTTAGCCGCATGGAGAGCACTTCTATCAAAACCATACGATAGTGAATGTAACTGCAGCTGAAAAGCCAACCTTGAGCTGTAACTCTTTGTATCGCTTTGACATTCGGATGAGGAGTTTCTGGTCGTTAATGGTGGCCGGATTCGCTTGGTAGAATTTAACCATAGCCTGTGCTTCTTCAACATAAGCCATTTCCAGAAAGGCCTGTGGGGTAAATACAGAAGATTACAAACACTTTAACCAAGGGGATTCTGAAACAAGATGACTGACCTGTTTGCAGTGGACTGTGTTAAACAGGATCCAAAGAGCCTGACAGGATATCAGCTTGCAGGGAAGAGCTATTCCAGTCTTTTCTGACCTACAGCAGCTATTGCGTGACTGTATCATTGTAAGCAGTTCTGCTTGAGGACCTTGATTCATAACTCTGAAACTGATATAGACAGGTTAATGAGGCAATTTAAATATTTAACTGCTGAACTAAGTGAGCCATGATCTGAAGTATCAACATTTACAGATGTACATGGCGTACAGGGGTGTGTGTGTGTGTGTGTGTGTGTACATGCTGTAATTCTCAGCGACCTGTTTCTGAGTGCTCCGAGCAAGGTTCTGTTGGTACCTGATGAGTGGACCGCATTAGGATGTAATTGGTAACTTTGCCGAAGGGAAGGCCCAGGTTGATGACATCATTCTCTGTGCAGCTGCCCTCTGGGAGATTGCAGATGTGCACGACTCTGCCCATGCCGGACTTCCTCTGCAGAAACTACAGAGGAAACCATTGGTTTAGTAATATGTATTATAGCACCAAGTCATACCTGTAGTAAAGTCAGTAAAAGTTAACTGAATGGTAGAAACGTTGTTCAGAAACCCCAGCCAGAGTACATGTGGGGAAAAAAAATTAGTAAATGAAATTTATTGTCATGATAATTTTGGAGACTAATCTTTTAAAAACCAGTTCATGCTGTTTGTGGTTATCTTTAACTTCACAGTAATTGTGGACTTTGCACTGACATACAACAGTCTAAATCATTTACACTGGAGCTTCCAATCTGTTCAAATAATATTCACTCAGACACACATGCATAAGGTGCTACACAGGATGACAATGATAAAGGGAATTTTCTCTTTCAGACTGATAATTCCACTCCTCTCTGCCAAGTATAGCACCTCCATGCTATTCTACTTCAGTTCCCTACACAAACCATGTAAACCTACACTGCCATGCCACACCATGCTATGTTACGCTATAGTAAGTACAGCCCCTCTGAATACCAGCTGACAAGGAGGCAGAATATACTGTATGTGCAATTTATCACTTCAAAACCCCAAATGGATTTTTTTTTAGTTGCTGAAATAACATTAAAATTGCATATATATTCTATTCAAATCATTTATTCTGTTCAAGTCCAACATTTTCCTGCTGAGACACACTGTAGCTCATTCTTTTAAATGATGTACAGAATGAATTAACCCTGAGGGTTTGTTAAATTTTAAGAAAGACTGTCTGCTACTCTATGCACATGTATATGTACTTCTCAGCTAGAGTAGGAAAGGTCTATGGTCAATGCTAATCCTCTAATAGCTTAATTGCCAGAATGGAATGTCTCTGTTTTATTGCCACTGGCATGTGACCCAGCTTTAACAGCTTCAGATATTAAAGTGATAATTCTATTACTGGTGTCATGTCCAGAGTGAGTCATTTAAATATTATCGTGGAAAGGTCACTCCTTGCTTCACTTAGCCTAATAAACAGCTGCAAAAATAGACTCCAAAGGCTAGTTATGCCCTTGAAATAAATAAACAAGAAAGATTACCTTTGATGGTCTCACCGTTTGCCTAATAAATCAGCCAATGAACAATTCAGAAGCTTGTTTAAGCCACCGCTGCTTCCCATTTGTCAGGCTGTGGCCTTTCAAATAATAACCAGGCCAACATCTGCTGTTCACAGAAAGCTCAAAACTGTAAATGAAGCATGATTTATGTGAAGGCATAGCAATGGAAGGGCCCTAGAGGATGCTTGGATTCTTCTCCAGCAACTGCGTACATTCTCACGTGTTTCCTGAACGCCACTTATCTTCATTTGACTGAATATGCACACAGCAGCGGCTTGGGGGGTGGGGGTGGGGGGGTCACTGAAATGCCAGTACAGCTAACTGTGGCCGACACAGGACAAGCCGGCCACATGTGTGACCTTTACATTGACGTTTCAAAGTGGTGTGAATTTGTAGAACAGCAAGTGACAGGAAATGTGAGAAACATCACAAATGCATCTATGTTAAAAAAAATAATAATAATAAAGAAGTCGGAGAAACGCTACTGGGCTGGTGAGTTCCAGGTTTCGCCATTGAATGCAGTTCTCTGAAAAATGAAACCCCAGTTGAGTGCTTGATTGAACTCAAAAACAGTTTCATATCAACCCTTGCCAAATATCTTCTACTGTTGAGAATTTTTTTTTTATTTTAAGAAAATATAAACTAGTCTGCTGCACTGAAACCCATTGGCAAGCATATATTTTTACCATAAGTTATTAATCACTACACTAAGGCATGTATAGAGGCAAATACTCCCAATCATATAGTATCCTCTAACTACAGAGCTTAAAATTTAAAGAAGTCCTCCTTATACAGGAAAACTTTTGGCCGGGTTTGCTCTGGGCTTGTGTCCAGGGTAAGGTCATATATGCTTAGTGAACTTTTACTGATATCTGACCCTTCCAGAGTCATTCCTGTTTGCTTATTCAACGTCACATCCTTGTTGGTACAAGAAGCTGTTGAGTACATGGCTCACAGTAGGTCACACACTCCTCGCCTAATCCTGAGAACCCGATTTAGTTTGGCTTGTATGTCGGTCTGGGAGGGGACAGCCGTACACAGATCACATTACTGTTTCTGTATCTTCAGTTTAACCCCTGAGATGCTAAACCCCCTGAAGATACAAATTATTTAAAACATCCGAAAGGGTATAAATATCAAACGTCTGAATCGGTGCCTGTATGTATGCTGTTCAAATACAACACAGCAGGGAGGCTTACATTTCAACTGATTTAGGCTCACCTACTGAAAAAGTGACTTTGAAGATTGCAGTGACTGATACTGCTCATATGAAAATATGGCATACAGCAGGGGAGGTCAGTTTTCCTGTTAGATGACGAGCGTGAGTAATTGATGATATGACAACATGACCACGCTACCTAGCTAGTTTTCTGGCTATGGCATTTAACACAAGAGAGCTTGAACTTCCATTTGACTTGTTTGGACTTGGTGCAAACGTGTGAAACATATCTGGAAATGTTAGCCCTTGTTAACTAGATGTAAAAACATTTCCAGCTTGTTTGAAGTATTTCTGACCTGTAGTTATAGGGTCACTGGAAACACCTTTTAAATGTAGCATACAACAGAAAAAGGGACTTCATTAAAGGTTTGCATGCACTTTGCAATAAAAGAGTGCTCCATAAAAGAGTGACGAAAGTATTACTGTTTTACATTCTGTTAAAAACTCTTGTAAAACCGCCATCATGCTGTGTGCCCTTATCATCTACATACTAAAATGAATATTACAAAAACTTGATTGACCCTCAAAGAACTTTTTTGTTGGAAGGTACTAGAAACACACCCAGTATTTCAAACTTCTGAATCTAAATTTAACATGTATGACTACAGTTTTCCATCCAGTCTAGTCTCAGCTTTTTTAAAAAAAAAAAAAAAAATCCAACTCAAGACTGTTAAAATCCATAAAAACTTTGGATTTTAATCTATATGTAAAGCATTAAAGATATGCCCAGCTCTGCTTTTTTTGCTGAAAATTTGTAATCTTGAGTTTCAGTCGAGTTATTAACATTACTGGGGCAGAATACTGCTGCAGCAGATAGGAGTTCTCAGAAAATCTCTCTACCACAGTGAAACTTGCAGGAAAGTCACATGTCCTAAACAGACAGATGGACTTTTACAGGGCCTAACACCTGCACATCATCATGTCTTCAGCCTCTGGATGAAAGGACTCATCAATCTCACACACCCAAAGGGATGTTTATAGCTTTTATATGAGATCTTCTTTCTCTCCACATCAACTATTCTGTGTCACCATCCTCAAAAAAATCACCCAGCAAAATGTATGAAGGGACATTAATGGCATGAAAAAAACAGTATTATACTCAAATAAATCCAAAATGCCAAAAACACTTGACATTTCCTTGTCGAGATTTTACCCTCCAGCCTATGGCTAAAATTTATATCAACACATATCACCATATTATCACAACATATTGGCTATAAATGTGTCAGGTTCCAGCAGAAAAGATATTTCTGCTCTGCCCTCATGCAATCTATCAAAACAAATGGAATATGTTTACGCTCACCATAAATAATGCAAATGACAGCTTGCTATCTGTGTAGGATGGCAAATAAATGATGTGACATTTAGAAAGCCAGCTCAGTTAAACCTATTAGATTAAATAATTATCAAAATAATCTATAAAAAGAAGCCAGCGCAGCCATTTTGGTCAGAGTGCTCCCATGAGATCACCAGTGTTAGTGTTGAAATATCCAGACCCTTCTTGCACATCGTGTGTCTTTCCTCTGCAAGCACAAAGCCGTTTAGGTTTGTCTGTTGAAGTCCGGTCGTTAAAGGAAATCCCTATATTCAATGCACCTCTGTCAGGACCACACCCTGCTGCTATTGAGTAGTTTCTCTTGTAATGGTCTGAACTACAAGGGGTTGTTTTTATCGCAAAAGTCTTCATAAATATATGAGGACTTTAGTGATAAAAGTATAAATAGTATAGTATATTAGTATAAGCATAAACAGCACATGATCTCATAAATATGATGAACATTTTGTGAATACAAGAATAATACATTAACTATAAGTGAACTTTTTTGCAATTTAGAAAGGAGTTAGTGTGACACTGACAATATGGTACATATTATGTATAAAATGCTACACCATCTGTTCTATGGAAACTAAGATGAAATTGTGTTAAGTACTCCAGGCATTAAATCACATGAGTTTGCATAGTTATTTGTTATAATCAACCACTACTAGTCAGGTGATCATTAAGTCAATCAGATCTTATGAAAGGCACACATCTGAATTTATACTATACAAAATAGAGATTCAAATAAATCTGTCTGATGTGCATATGACACTGTCCCAGTTCTTTGCAGTATCCTGGGTAACAGAGCAGCGGTGTGTTGATTGTACTTTACTGACCTTTGACCCTGTGTGAGGTAACGTAAATCCATTTCCTGTTAAAGACAGCGTTGTCATTGGCGCTGCAGGTAAATAAACAGAGGTGGGTCCTGAGGATATATCTGGAAAAATCAACAAAATAAATACTGTACATAACTGTTCAAAACAATTTCATTATTCAAAGATGAAAACATCACATGACTTGCTACCTTGTTCATTATATTCTGTAACATATCTGTCCGCTACAACACAAATTATCACACAAATATAGAACAGCTAGGATAGGCTTTCCAGAGAGTTCTTGATTGTTATCTGCCATAAGGTTAAGACTGTTGTCCCTACCTTGTAATAGTATTTGTTAGAATTTGCAGATCTATCTGAGGTATTCACTGATTCAAGCTAAACCTGCATTAATGAGCTGATCTGAACAAAAGTTACCTCTCATTTGAACACCTCAGAACAGTGGTAAAGGCACCATTTGAAATAATATTTCTTCAAATTGCTACCAGAATGCTCTCCAATCAATTGTGTATGGCAAGCAAAGTAATAACTGAACACACAAGCAAAGCAATAACTGAAATAATAACAAATCAATTTTAATAAGTGCCAATTTGCAGTTCCTTCCTTTAGACATTGATAAACAAGCCCCAAATAAGTTCTGCTCAGACGCTTAACTCCTCTAAAAATAGTCCCCCTTGACCTCGCTCGATTTACAATATAAAATCAGCAAAGTCTATGTTGTATTTTATTCAGATATTTACCTTGATTGGCAGCGGAAGAAAACAGCATGGAATTGTGTACTGAAGAGGGCAAACCTCCATCTGAAAAGGCTGGGAAGTGGGGGGGTCCGCCGACAGGGCTGACACGAGGGGAGACGGGATTATATTGCAGGCAGCAGCACACATTGCACAGATCTGTTACCTAGTTCATTTTCAGACCATTACAACTGTCCGGGCAGCCATTACTGCCAAACGTAACACTTCTCCCATGCAGGCTGCACACAATAAAAATCAAGCAGCCCTTCTGAACAAGATATATAACGCGAACAAAAATAGCTCAGTTAATAACTGAAGAATTCTGTTTGGATGCACGCAGCTCGGATCTGATTTGCATGACTTACCTCTCTGTGTAGAGTAATCGGTTCTGCTGGTGAAGTGTTCCTTTGACATGCTGGTCCCAGTCCTGTAAAGAGCAACAAGGCATCACTGACTCGCAGATCGTAAACCAGACAGCTGGACATCTGGGTTTTGCGTGTTCTCTCCTTGACGAAGGGAAGTTAAAATGATGACACTTTAAAACAAAATGGAGAATGGAGGCTTTGGGGGTGTGAACGTGTCCCAAAATATCCGACAATAAACGGATAATGTCTGAAGCTGCAGGTTGGTCTGTCGATATGAACACTTTCACAGTACAGGTGCAACCAAAAAAGTATTTATTTATTTATTTATTTATTTATTCATTTCTAAAAGACAAGCATGGAAAATGCCTGGAATTCCTCAGTGTAAATGGAAAGGATTTCAGACAGAACCAAGACAGTCAACAAACAGGAGACCTCTGTAGGGACCCATCTTTCCAGCAGGCTGACTTTAACATTGATTTTCACACAGTGTCTCCGCATGTAATCTTCTGAAAGTTATGTGCTGTTGTTGGATATGTTAAGCATTAACAAAGCTAAACATATATTTATTTACTTACTTACTTATTTACTTACATACTATATTGGTGGTAATATCTGACCCCGGAGCAAATGATTGGCATTTGTCTCAACTAAGCTTAATTAATTTGCTCAGTTCACATTTGCGGTTCCCACTGAGCAAGTAAACACTATCAGTATCAGTAGATTTGAAAACTTGTCTGTTTTGTTTTGTTTGGTTTGTTTATGGGACACGAATAGAAATCACAGAGGCATCTTTACTCTGATCCTTCTGGCTGAGCATATTTCACAGAGACCAGATCTGAGACAAAGAGCTAACAGCAGATACTGAATTAATTTCAGTTCCAGCTCAGTATTCAGACAGCAGCCCAGTCAGACCAGAACTGAGCGCTGAGCTGCAGTGAAAACAAGCATATGCAATGTGCTCCGAGGGCGAGGGCTGAGAGCCGCGATTCAGCGAACGATGTAGCAAATGATGCGTCAAACGACGCGGCAAACGATGTGGAAAACGACTCTGACCCACCTTGAGGTTAAAGAGCGTTTTGTCGCAGATGGTGCAGCGGTGTGGCAGATGCTGCGGAGTCACCGCGTGGAAGTCGCTCAGCTGGTGGGCCTGCAGCGGCACCGGCACTCCCGAGAGGGGCACGCCTCCCGGCTGGATCTGCTGGTATCCCACAATCCCTTGGGAGTCGGCGCCGCAGGCAGACCTGTCCAAGGGGCTGTACTTGGAGTCCGAGGTGGGCTCCTCAGGGTTGTACAGCTCGCTGCTCCTGGGGTAGTACGGCTGGCCTGAGCTCTCCCACATCCCCCTGGAGCTGGAGACTGGGTCCCCCTTCCCTGAGCTGGAGCCGGCCTGAGCGGGCCACTGCTGCTCTTTGTGGTTGCCTGCTTTGAAACCTTTCTGGCTCTGCTCCCCAGTGAAACCAGACCGCTGATCCTGCTTGTCCGGTCCAAAGCGGTCCCTCTGAAATCCAGTCTGGTACCCGGGTTTGGCCTGGTTCTGGCCACTGCTTTTGCTGGCTGTGGTGGAGGGCCCGCCAGGGAAGCCCTGCTGGCCCCGCCTCTCTGAGTCTAAAGGGAACCGGCTGCTGGCCATCAGGCCCAGAGAGGCTTGCTGGCCGGATGCTGCATTAACGCTGCCTCTGTATGCTTTCAGGCCGAGGCTGCCGGCGTTCTGACCCGGAAGGCCCCCGAGACCCCCTCCGACCGGCCTCGAGCTGGGAGGCGGGAAGGCCGGGGCGCCGGAGGGGAACCCCGAGGCCAGCTGCGCCCCGCCCGCGTGGCCGTGAGGGGTGCTGACCAGGCTGGAGGCTCTCAGCTGGTTCAGCAGGGGCTGGGACATGGCCACGTTGGACAGGACCTGATTTAGGACGCTGGCAGCTGCGGCCGTGTTCCCACCCACAGCTGTCTGGGCCAATTTTAACCTGTGGAGGGTGAGCTGAGCCTGGAGATGGGCGAGCTGCAAGCTGGCTGGATTCAGGAGCAGGGGGTTCTGCCCACCCCCACAAAGCTTGCTGCCCACAGGAAAAGACTTATTCTCCGGGATGTCTGACGAGCCGGCGCTGAAAAAGAACCAACAGGAATACATTTCAGAACATCAAGCGAACAAAAACGTTTCTATATCAGTGACTGTACAGTAGCACTGGCAGCAGCTCAGACCCTTTCTAAACAGGGATATCCCCCCCAAATTCTAGTGGGCTCTCTCATGTTGTGTGTAAATTTAGAGTCCTAAAGTACCGATCCAATGATCTACTGCGTGAAACCATGTCATCACTGAAACACCCCCCCCCCCCCACCCTCTTGTTGCTTAACACACAGTGAAAGCTGTGAAACCAATTATGCTAAATATGGATATAGGCCAAGAGAAGTGTCGCATTTCTCATGCAAGGACACGGCTTTGATGTTTTTCATAAACCATAGTGTGATACCTTCCCAAGATGCAAAATGGCATATCCAAAAAGACAGATGGCTCACAGAGTTTGGGAAAAAAAAATGCTCGAAACTCACAAAAAACAAAAAGCTACTGTGTATTTTTTGCAGCTGCAAAGTGACAAATACTTTTCAAAAGTCCTTATTTGTACTTTACAGGTAACAAGACGAGGGACCCATTTCACAGATTACTGTACCAAAGGCATAATAATGACAAAATCCTCCCTTAGACCTTACCACTGAAAAAATCTTCCTGCTATTTCTAAAATGAGATTTGAAGTGAATACTGGCATTTACAACCTTGAAAGGAAATTGATGATAGCTTCTATAAACATTATGAGCGAAAATCTACGTAGTGATATCACACCTACTTCCCTAATGTTTAGATTTATTTCAGATTTACTGTGTAGAGTCACAATGACTGTGGCATAAATCTGTCTGAGTGCTTCTCCATGCACAAACTGACCAGTGTATGTAATCTATCAGAAAGAATGCGTTCATGACAAATGCATTTACACATCCCTCTGGCATGACTCATATCTAAAAATACCCTTCTCTGAAATGCATCTCCTGGAGGATAAATATGGGTTCTAAAGCAGTTGGCCGTCACAGATGCCAATCATATGAAACTTGTGTTAAATTAAAATTTTCTAGACCCCAGTTCATAACAATGAATTAAACTCTGCTAAATAATCATTGGAACAAATGTGGTGAAATGAATTATGTGCAAAACATTACGTGTTCTGAGGCCATTGAAATTCATTAAAAAATGTATATAAAAACTACTTCTTAGATTCATTAAATCTCCAGTTTAAGGACAAAGAGTGCCGAGCTAGACAAATTAGAAGCCTTGGGCCTGGATTAGAAATTAGTTTAACTGATGCTAACTCATTTTGAAGAGGCTCTGAACTTCTTAAATTATTTTAAGCTATGAGATAATCGTTTCTCATCAAGGCAGACAATCAAATCAGCTGGGATCCAGCACTGCTCCGCTGAATTTTATGAACAAATCTGACCTCATTTACCTCCTCATTCAGAGAACAGTGAATGACATAAACTCTACATTTCTGAGTCTCTGCGCTAGTGCAGCATTTCCTCTTGAAACAAAAGACGGATGTAGTTTAAGTTATTGCCCTTTGACTCCCTTCAGCACTGACCACAAGATTCTTAATAAAGCCTCTGACATGTCTTGATAACTCCAGATCCAACAGGATTCACTTAAGATAGACTATAAGAGTGTACAATTTAATCTAACACAGCAGTCAAAGAGAAAAAAAAACAAATGTAAAAACATCAAAAGTGAGCAGAGTGAGCGAGTAATTTTTATCTTGGTGTGAATTGTTCTCTCTCTGTTCACTATTATACCTACAGTTCGGAACGGAAGCGCTGGGAGCAATAAGGGAAGCCAAAAACATTGCATTCAAGCTGGAGGCACTGACCAGAAGAAATGCTGTAATTCTGTCATATACCGAAAAAAATACTATTCCATATTAAAAACACGTTACACAACATGTTAATAATGGATAGGCCACAGAAAATCATTCAATAAATGGATCGTGTTCTTGCAAAGCTTGGGTAGCGCCTTCTCTTCTTAACGCAAACAACAGCGCCCTCAAGTGCGCTTGTCATATAACCACGACTGCTATCGACTAACGGTACTTTTCCCACAAGCACGCAACTCCCCCGCCTCCGCTATTCCGTCAGGGGACTAGCTGCATTTACCTTGTCGAATGCGTGCAATTATGCAATCAGTGTAAGTACTGATCGTGGCAATGCTGAAACAATCATTTCACAAGAATACAAGATACCGCAGTCAGAAGGATTAAAGCGATACACCACATCGAAAGACTAAATTACACGCTTTTTACATAGTTTTTAAAAGGATTTTTTAGATGATCCCTCTTCAAGCATAGGAGTACATTCACAAGTAGTGAATGTAAAAAAAGAAAGAAAAGGTATACAGGTGTGTGTGTGTGTGTGTTTCGGTGAAATTAGAGAATTAGAGAAATTAATGGAAGACGTTTCACAACTAATACACACTAGAGGTCGCTATTTGACAACCATTGCATGCTTCCGAAAAAGGTAGGGCTCATTGTATGAAATATTTTCACATTAAAGTGCACAAGCACAATTCACTCAAAACAGTTGTAAGAGGAAATCATACTGAACAAAGTTACACCTGTTGCAATTGCTGTTACTTCATGTTAGACAAAACATAAAATGAACTGCCTGAGGTGTTATGTGTTAAGTAAATTTAATAGAGTAATTGTAGTGTTTGTGTTTTCAAAGATTCTGAAATCATTGCACCAAATTACAAACCAAATGATGCAGGGGAAAAATCTCAAACTTTGGATCTGTTGTTTGCCTTCTTGTTTACCATGGCAACAGATTGAACATTGATTATGGTGATTTGGCTAATCCTGCACTTTCCAGGAGGACTGACATTTACATTAAAGGTTTAAAATGTCTAAAATCTTTGAGGTATAATTTTTGTTTGCACAATGTTATATTTTATATCGATTTGTTTATTTACTTATTTATTTATCTATTGGTGTTCTGTTGGAAGGTGATCGTTCACAAAGCACCTGGCACTCTGAGGCCATGAACTGCTGTTTCGCTCCGCCTCTCCTCTGGCCTGGCGGTGGTCACAGCACATTACCAGGCCCTGTTTTACCGAATCGCAGTGGCGTCCGATTCCCCGCGGGGTGCCCCAGTGGCAGATTTACGACCGGCCCATCTGTTGGCACCCGGTGCAACAAGAGAGAACGACCTGTGATCAAATCCTGTCCCCTTTTTAGACTTACAGACCAGAGGCGCAGAGCGTAAAGCCCACCGACACGGGGTCTTACCATGATTAGAGTCCCGATTACCTGGAAAATGCTGACATGTCACTGAAACCTTGGGCGAAGGAAACCGCCAGTCCCTGCTGAATACCAGGGCATTCCCGAAATGTGGAAGCCTAATTTCTGATAAATTGTGTTCCTGTTGGCTGAAATTCCTCTGAGGTATTGGAATCTGTGTGGTATGAGCCACATGAAATATGGGGGACATTTGCACAGATATGTGCATTTGTGACTCAGAATGGCCCACATCAGCAGAGTGTCAGACATCAGGACAGGTGTCACAGAAAGGCATCCAAACCACCGAATGATCTAACTTGGTACATGCCGCAGGAATTTCCCTCGAAGAAAAAGAGAGTGCAAAGGATAACGTGTTAAATGATAGCAAAAGGGTAAAATGTTAATAGCATCTCAGAGAAGGACCCACAGTGCCATTTAATTTATGAAACTACTGCTCTGGCATATGTATGCAGTGAAGCCATGATAATATTTTATTCAGGCGACTTTGGTTCATGAATGTGCAATACCAATGCATATGGTTCTAAAAGAATCAAGTACAGTTCACACTATGGCCTTTGAAAACTGCTCTGTAATAATTACTATTACTATGCTTGAGAGAAACAGAACAACAGGCAAGAACTGTTCTCATATAATCTTGTATGGGTGAGGGATAAATCACTTCAGATTGAAATCTGATCATTTAGAGCTAGAACCTGGAGAGGTTGTAGCTCTGGAGCAGTGTGCTGGCTGGTGCTTGACTGACAGGCCCAACGAGTACACAATGTTCAAGCTGCCAAAAAATCCCCAGAACAGACAATCCCCCTCGAACATAAGTATTACACCTACCGGTATGTTTCTCAAACTAAGGCCTTGGGGCCCTTCCCATATGCTGGATTTCATTCAGTCTGAGTGCTGAGATTGAGTTTGATTGAGCTGTTAAAGGAAAACTGATCTGAACTTGGCATTGGCTGTTCTTTGTTACTGACATGAATTGAAGAGTTGAACTGGAAAAGTTTTCTAATTGAACAGCACAAGTAAATTTCCTGTTGGTCATTTCTATCTGTTTGAGACCCGTAATATAGATGGGAATTCATCTTTATTTGATAAGATATTTTCGAGTTGGGCCTAGAACAAGTATTAGGCCAGTTAATTTACTAATAAACATTTCTTTTGCAATGAATACATAAGTTTAGTTACTAATATGTTAAATAAAGATCAATATTCAGTTAAAGGCTAATTCAAATGTTGAGCTGTTGAGCTCATCTGGAATGAATACAGTACCAGTCAAAGGTTTGGACATACCTGATTAAGATGATGGGAAACATACACTCAAAGATATTTTGATGTAAAGACTTATTATTAAATATTTGATTTTTTTCTTAGACAAATATAAACAGTGAAGTTGATGCCTGTGTATGAACTTATTTCCAGAAAATATATTTTTGATGACTCTGAAGAATCTAAAATATAAGATTTTGATTTGTTTAACGCTTTTTTGGTCACTGCATAATTTTATTTGTGTTACTTCATAGTTTTTATTTCTTTACTAATATTCTAAAATGTGGAAAACAGTAAAAAAAATAAAGAAATGAGATGAGTAGGTGTGTCCTGTGCCATTATCAGCCTGCTTGTCAGATACACTATGCTTATCACCGCTTTTCCACAAACCTAACGCATCCCAAAGCCTGAATGCCTCTCATCAGCGCAGAAAGCAGAGAGCTGGATCATAACACTGTGGACTGGCACAGCTGAGGTCCTCACTGATTTATAGTGTTCAGCAGATGGGTGAGCCTCATAGCTCAGGTCACGCTCTCTGCTGAGACAGGTGACAAGAAAGGACTGAGCACGTTTTTAAAAGATCCGCCGCTTTCAGGAGTATCGTTAAACTTTACGGTAACTGCCTTACAAATCCATGGCTGCCCATAAAGTGGTCCTTTTATTACAGTGTAAAGTCCTTCGGCTTCTTCTCTCCACGGTTGCGTGGACTTTAAGAGGTGTCTCACACTGTGATAATTACATACTATGCAGGTCGAATTACAGTAAATATAAACACACAACATGACAAATTTGCCGCAACTGTGTGTGTGTTCACAGCAACACAGTGCATTGCAGAGTGAAGCAAAAGCGTTTTCTTCTGTATAGCATTGAAAGCAGCACAGACGTCTCTGTGACCAACGACCTTCCAGAAACCTGTGAACGTTTGGCAGTGAAGCCGGGTGTTTTTCTTTCCTGAGCTCTGGGTGAGTAACTGATCAAAACTCTGCAGTTTTGCAGCTGTTGCCCTGACCCGCAGGTTAATTTGCACCATGTTGAAAATTCATTAGGAAAGTTTTGCTCCTGCAGAGAACTCATTCACAAAAGGCCCCTTATCTCCACCGCCCAGTCTTAAAAGGTTGTTAACACCAACAGATAGTGTTTCAGATTTGTCGGATGTTTGCTATTAAAATAAAGGTCCATTTGGGTCTCTGGCTCCCATTCATTTGCATGGGATATATTGGCTTTAAAGCTTGAGGCATACTTTCACAGAATGATTAGCAGGCTAATATCACACAGGGATAAATCAAATCATATGCTTTATGTGTTATTCTGTTGGTAAAAAGAAGAAAGAATATCATTAGTACATCCTGGTATGGCAATATTAAGTAATGCCTTATTTATGCTGTAATTGGCTATGAATATAAAGGTCTCACAAGTGTGACTTATGCTCATATAGCATTTATATCCTCAATCCATTCTAGAAATTGACTGATTGTAGGATTTAGTGAGGTCACTGAACTAGACCAGCAAGTACATTAACAAAGTTTTCAAGCCGAATGAAGACACTGTTCAAAACCAGAGACATCAATAGAGACATTACTTTTTGTAAAAGGTGCTTTTTCATTTGGTGATATGTGTTGACAAGAGTTAAGAAAAGCAGCAAAGCTTGCTGACAGTGTCTGTCGAATGATGAGTTTGGACACCAGGATCAGCTGGTGCCTGGCTGTGATTTGGATCACGTTCAGGACGACATGGAAGGAATTTATGAACCGCTGCTACTCTGTGATCGCTCCACGATAACCTGCACAGCAAAATCACATCCTCACAACTTATTGCCATTTAGCAGACCATCTTACCCGGAGAAACTTAGTTTTATTCCTTTATACAGCTGGACATTCACTCAGGCAATTGTGGGTTAAGTACCTTGCCCAAGGATACAGCAGCAGTGCCCCAGCGGGGAATTGAACCAGCAACTTTTCGTTTACAAACCCTGCTCCTTAGCGCTATGCCACGCTGCTGCTAATTACATTCCCATACATCCTGTTCTCTTAAAACCAGGTCTTCCATTGTCACTTGGCTCTATGGTTAATTCTGCAGCTTATTGTTTCTATAATATTATCATAGCACAGCATCAAGTCATGCTTGATTTGCTTTTTTTTTTTATCTTACTCTTTTTAAAATAATTTATTATGGGCTATGGGCTTTCCTTTTGAGACCTTGAGTAACCTGATTCATCATCCAGCTTCATGCAGTATTGAATCAAAAATGCTTCCCTGGCAATCACTACACATTCCACAGTGTCAACACTATCTTAACATGAAATCTGAAACAAGGGAATAAATAATCAACCAGTCAGGGAATCAATAAGACCTTTTCAGTTAAAGGCAAACATGATAAAGGTTGACGATTTGAGGTCAAGGAGAGTTAATCAATTCCAACCACCACAAAAAAAGCAGACAGAGGCTCTACCCCCAAAGACAGATGAATTTTGTGGCACCAGACCACTCCATGAAGAAGTAGCATATAATTCACTTCCAGATCTCTACACTAGACAGACGGAGGTGCAGCAGCCTGATCATTTTTTCATGATGTGGTGATGAAAAAATCCATTTTAAGGTGAATTATTATAACTGCACAAAATTAAACGCAAACCGTCACTAACAGTAAGTTATTAGTTACTCTTTGAATGAGAGAAAGCTGGCTGCAGTGCAGCGCAGGGAGGGTCAGACGGAGGGTCTGTTTAAGCTGACTTGGAGGAGAGATGCCATTAACATTGCAGAGGGGAATAAGGTCCAAATATAAGATAATTTGATGCAGTGTGACGCTCCCGCTGCGTCCCGCTCCTTCCGCCAGCCCAGCCGAGAGCCAGCACAGCAGATTACCATCTGTCAGCAGCGTCAGCCTGTGTGACTGACAGCCACACCCACTCATATGTGCTCTGTCCAATCAGAACGAGCAGGCCCCTGCCCCTGTTAGGCCCTGATCCATCCACAAGCATACAACAGAGGACTGCAGGCCAAAAGAATTCTGCTGGGCTTCAGCAACTACTCACTAATACTGAGTATTAGTGATGCTGGGTGAATAGAGGTGTTTGAGAGCATTCAGCCCAGAGGAATAGAATTCTTATTTGTAAACCTTAACTCTACTCATCTTGTAATTTCTTTCTCCGTAGAAAACTGGAACACAGAGTTATGTTTGCTTTAAGACAACACAGCATTTTCTAGAACAACAACTTTCTAGAACACATTGGAAAACTGCAGAACAACAAAATTACACAGTGAATGCTGTGTTAATTTATTACATTGGAAAAAAGTGCCAATTCACACACTCTGTGGGCATTGAGTAAGGCATTTCACATGCATAAAATGCAAAGTCAGTGAGATTTAGATTGACTAGCCAAAGCAATTTATTGCTGTCCCTCGTATTCATGGAGATTTTTATCCTGGCATAAAAAATGATATAATAAAGCCTGGTACCAAAACTAAACAGCAAAAGCTTTAAAGAACTACCATTTCAAACTGAAATAAAACACGACACTAAAAAAAAAAAAAAGAATCCAGTGCACGCAGCCCAACATGGAGCAGTTCAGCTGTTCGCATTTGTAAGCATAGTCAAAAATCCATTAGCAAAATTAATGCAAACACTGAGCGTCTAAGAAATATACAACAGTTCTGAACAGCTGCAGAAAATATGGGAAATATCCTGAATGAAACAGCTTGCCTCTTTTTTCGTGTTACTGGACTGAATGGGTTTGAGGGAGATTTAGTAGTAGCAAGGAGAAATGAGGGAGAAAGGAGAAATGATTGAAAGTGAAATTTCCAGCCAGTGTTTGCTCTCTCGCGAGTGGCTGTTATAATGTCTCTTGACATTTGGATACATAAATCACAATGTCTGAATCTTGTAATTTGTTATGGGGTGGGGCTGTTAACAGACATCCTCGTTTATGTGAAGATGTATAAGTCATATTTCATTTTGTTATATGACATAAGCACCATGTACTATAATGTTTGCGCAGCGTCCATAAATCCTCTCAAAGATGTATACAGCATATTGCAGAATGCTTCACTCCCGGCTGCTCTTCCCTGTGCCTTTTTCCATTCACCTCACTATTGGAAATCATGAAAATCATGAAGAATACACAATATACTGTGATAGAAAAAATACATAAATGCAATATATGAGATACGTATTCATATGCTTGGATAATATTCAGTGTTACCAAAACTTTTTCCCCGTTTCCTGATCCTTTCAGAATTGGTGTGGATTAGTTTTACCCCTGTACAGACAGCTTACTGGAACATAAAGGTATTGACATTGACAATATCTGTAAAAAGCAACATTTACTCCATCTTAAAATGACAGAAATGCCTGATGCCCTGATTTCCTTAAAAGGTTTAAATTGAATACATTATTGGCAATTTATGATTCAAATCCACACACTGAGATAAATTACTTTGTCATCATCTCTGATATGTTATGTACTTTCACTTTTTAAAAATATTTTCATTTTTCCACCATAGAAATATTAATGGTACATTCAAATTCATATGGAGGCTTTCAGAAAAGGCATTTATATTATTTCTAGTTTTAATTATAGATCTTTACTGCACATATTAAAGGATAACAAGCTGAAAACATTTCTTTTGTTTTTAACAACTCATTACATGTTACAGGTCTTAAACGACTAAGTATGTTCTGAAACTGTAAAACAATCTTAAATTTTGGAGGGTATTTCATCAGAAACTGAGACATAGATATGTTTACCTACCATGTTCCCCATAACCTGAAACACTTTTTTAACAAACAATTTTCCAGTTAAAAGCTAAGTTAAAAGCTGCAAAGACAAGAGTCGTCACTATAGTCCAAGATAAAACTTCTGTGAAAGTTGTTTTATTTTTCAAAGTTGTGCATTTTCAGTTATTGTAGCATATTTTGTGCTTTTCCCTTTAGTTCCCTTTGGTGCAGAACTGTGTTATTTACTGAGTTAACAGAACAGCTCATCTTGACTGTGAAACTAAGCATTGGCAGATTACATGGCGTGTTGAAAAATAGTATTGTGATCCTCTGAGAAAATTAAAACATACTAATCAAGACATTAGTATGTAGTATTAGTAGTAACACTACTACTACTACTAAACCCTGCTCATATATGAAAGTAGTGTGTATTTAAGTATCATTGCCTAAGTCAAGCTTTAAAACATAGGCCTTTCACATCAAATAGCATTGCTTTAATGTAAAATATCTGTTAACATCATCAGGGCCACATGCTTAAGAGAAAGCTAAACTGTACCCCTCACTCCTACCCCCACCCGTACCCCTCATTCCTTCCAGTATCATGTGATAAAATAATGTTGGAGCCAATTTTAACACCCCCCCCCCTTCTGTTAGGTAGCTAATTTTTCTGTTTCATCCTAACAGATTTTTTTGTCATTTCTGATTATATTAAAACTGTGCCACTTCATCAGAAACTGGCCTCTGTCATGACTACCATTAACGTTTAAATTTAAATTGAAAACATAGCATAAATGAATTGCCTGTGCAGCAGTGTACAGTGCATTTCAGTACTGTACAGAGCAGTACAGTATTGTTAAGTAGGTTCAATTTAACACAGTTTAGAAAAAACAAATTATACCTGTTTATTTATGCATTTATTTATTAATTTGCCCATCTGAAGGTGAATGTGTCCGTTTTCATGTATGCTGGTGTACCTCAGCAGGAAGAAGCAGCGACCGAGACTGAAAGGGACTACGTTTCAGCTGAGCTGTACAGGCTCCATCCGAGGTCAGTCCCAGGCAGTGAACCCAGTCAGCTGCCCGAGAGGGACACTCAAAGGCACCCCATACCGAATATCAGACATTACTGCACATTAACATCAGTGCGTTCTTACTATCTAAAATAACACATGGGTCAGTCGTAAAACCATACTGCGGATGGACGCACATGCGCACACGCACACACACACACACACACACACACACACAACTGCTGACAAATGTGCCGCAGGGTGTTGGTGTGTGCTATAATTTATACACCGCGCACCTGGTGCGGCCTATAGAACCACAGGAACAGAGGACTTGTATGACAAATAACAGGAGTACCATGTGACATTCAGACAGAGTGTGGTCATGTCACTTTTTCAGAGGGCACTGATGGAAAGAGTTGAGCGGTTCATAAAACGAGGCGAGATTTACTGTGCAGCACCCTACAGAGTGAGGATATAGCTCTTTACATGCCTCAAATAATACTGACGGAGCAACATCAAATTGGAATTCGGACACAAGCTCCAATGCTATATTCATATCTGGGATGTCACTGCAAGTACATGAGCCCTGAATGCTCACACGTTCAGCTAATAAAAGATTAAGATTTTTTGAACACCATATTAGCATGGAAAAGCTTATCACAGGAAAAGAAACAACTTTAAATCACAAACATAATTTAGCTGACTCTAAAATGATAGTCTCATCTCTGAAGGCTCTGACTGAGGAAGTCTATTGGTGATAAAGGAATTGTAAACCCTCATTAAACCTACAATAAACAAACACTCCCAGGTGCTGATAAACTGCAATTATTTTTGCAGTATTTGCAATATTTTAGTAACAATAATATAATGTATTAAGGGAAACTGATAGTGATTAATGTGACTGCCTTATAGTATGCATTTTCACAGTTCATCACATGCATATTGTTGGTGTTGTTTTCCAGAGTAATATCTTTTTGTCTGAACTCTGATAAATAATAAATAAAGGAGTTTTCATATTGCCACTTGTGTGTTATAGATGATTACATTTATTTTGCATCATACATAAAAACACAAAGAACATGGTGAAAAAAATACTTTACAGCACTGAGATATAATACATAATAAACATTACACTGAGCGGTTCCATCCACTGCTACCACGTGTTCTGCGGTAGCTGTGAAAGTATTAGCAGCTATGGTGTATGTGTATGACTGCCGTCGCAAACCCCGGGAGAGTAACAGTGATAAAGTGCTTTGGTGATAAGTTCACTCTGAGTGTAATCACCTTTACATACAAGGGGCAGCTGAACAAACTTAACTACAAAACATTCTTATCTGCTCAAAAAACACCAACACAAATCCAGAAAATGTAACGCTGAAAAACAAATCTAGGAAGTAGTAACATACGTTAAACAATAAAGCAGCTGGATGGCTTCCGTATCATGTTTTGTCAGAGGCAACTTGACAGTTGTGGTCCCTCACACATAAAGAGTATATAAGAATACTTTTCACGTGACACAGTGCACCAGTGGACACACAGTGTACTGATTTTGTGACTATTGCTGAAGCTAACATTGGAGCAGTGATGGAGAGCAAAGGTCACAGTGACTGAAAATTACCCACCCTCTGTTATTAACCGCCTCTGTCTGCTAGGCACAGTTTATTTGCCCTCCCCGGTCTTTTTTTCAGTGAATTACTGATTTTACAACCAGGTAACATTCATCCGCTAACATTATAGCTACATGATAATGTCAACCATCTGCTACAACATCCTCACTCGAACTGCATGACGAGTTTGTAATCCAAACTTGGAAAGTCAAGCGTCTACCTTTAAATTCAAATTGTCTTTAAAAAAAGTAAAACTGTGTTTCTACATTCAGACATGTTGTTGTAGAAAAGAAACATTTGATTTCTGTCTGTATTCACAGGAATCCCTGGGTCTCACTGATGAGAAGAGAATGTAAGTGAATGCTTACAGAATTAGCAGGCCAAGTGGAGTGTTAACCTCCCGAGGCATAGATTTAATAGATGTGTGTTCACAGGGACAAAACAAATAGGTTAATTTTGGCCTCCTAAGTATCTCATAAACATGGTCTGTCCACATGATTATAAATATAGAGCATTTTACAGCAGTCACATATGAGATCGTTATTACCCCTATGTTTAGCTGCTCTGCATATAAACACATACTAAACTCCTCTCCAGAACCAGTTTAATCTTCTGCAAGGCCGAGAATCAGAATTAAGGGTCAATGCAAGGTAGCAAGACAGCTACTGTATGTATCCATGTCTATGAGCCGTGTGCTTTAGAACAGAATGGATTCTTTAAAACATTTATTTGACATTTCGGGGAATTAAAGAGTATGGATGTGTCGGACCTTCACGTTGTAGAGCAGAATAAAGGAGTTGTCATTGCTTGTTTTCGTCCAGTGAAGCATGGTGACAGTGAATAGATTAATTTAAGTATATTAACACAGAACACACACCATGTACCCAAAAGTACATGTGATAGGCCCACAATACATCAGATAATGCCGAGCTGGCCGCCAGTGTGGGATTGTAAACCTCAGCGTCCTGCAGCTGAAATGTCAGCAGTGGTTTAGTGTTGAATTCTCTTATTAATTCCCTTGGAGATCAAAGCTAAATGCCTTTGGAGTGACTATTATAGCCGCTACCTCGTCTGCTCAGCTGTTCAGACCAACCACGTCAATGTCTGGCAGCAGAGAGATGCTATATTCAGGTTTACAAACAGGCTAAGTTTTCCATCATCATCATCATCATCATCATCATCATCATCATTTTCATCACCGCCACCAGCATAATCAGTAAAATGACAGTTCTGACACCTGGTGGGCACCAAGGTGAAAAGACGTGCCCTTGTCAATAAGATGGAACATGGTCCCGGTTTAGCTTAACCTGCCTTGTGTCTCTGCGAATAGCCTCAGCGTTTATTAACACGATGTCTTTCAGCTGCGTCAGTCTGTGTTATTTAACGCTGGCAGTTCCGACACTGTAAATCACAGATAAACACAGGGCTTGCCAGGCTGGCGGTGGCTCTCTCTGCAGTTCGTTCCTTCATCATTAAAATGTTCGAAGTCACAAGGTGTGTACAGTGTGATGAGTGATGGCCAAACGGCTGAGTCACTGCACAGAATAAATCTTTGGCTTTGCAAAACTATCTCCAAAAGAGAGGAGAAGCCAACCACTACAGAAAAAAGAGGCATTCATTAATGGGCTTCTCTCTGGTAAATCAGCTGCAGTTTCACTCTCACACTTAACCTTTTAAACACACAGGACACTCATTTAACACCCTCAGAAAATGAACCCCTGGGAAATCGGTTAGCTGAATTTAATTTGTCCAATTTGAAAGTGCCTGAAGTGTCCAGCCAATCACAATCCCTCAGACTTATTTTCTCCTAGAGCCACTTGAGGTGCCCTTTTAAGCGATTTGCTTTTATGAACTACTACAGTACACTGGCAGTATGCATGAGAGAGTGCAGCCTTATGAAGTTTGTCAACTGCTGTTTTAAGCTCACCACAGGCACTGTTGTTAAATCAAGGTGAAAGTTAAATTAATGTTAAATGTGAGGTCCCAAAAGAAGGCTCGGCAGACCTGATCCAGACAGACTCTCAAAAAAATTTCATGAATGTCAGATTCCTGAGTGGTTCATTCAGTTGGGATGCTTGTTGTAAGCCCTGTTCTGTTGTCCTGGGTTCAAGCTCAGCTGCGTCATCTTCCAAAAGTGAACGGAGCATAATATGGGGGTGATCATTTACACTCATTTATTTAGCAGACGCTTTTATCCAAAGCGATGTACAAAGGTGCGTACAGTAAGTATAGTGACAGTACGGGGACAGGATGTGTACAGTTCCACAATGAGACAGTGGTTCTCAGCTGAGAGCAAAGTCTGTTTGAGAACAGTACTAGTTAATTTATACAACTACAGGGTATAGGGCAACTAACAAGATCCAACCACATGGGCTTCGTTCAACCGCTAAATGAATAAATGTAAATGTAAATGTAACCACAGCAGGGTCACACCACTAGCAGCACCATGTGACTCCCATGGGTGCCTGGGAGGTGCTCAGATGATGTTGGAAAGGTGCACCAACCCTGCAATTAGCACCTGCCCCCCAGTGCGCTGTGGGACTTGTAGTGTGAAAAATAGCCGCGGCCGGCATGCATGTGTATTAGAGGATTGCACTTGCTATGCCCCACACTCCATGCTCCAGGTTGTTTTCAGCAGGACGAGCCAAATGTACAGCTGCTGATGCCAACAGATAGATGAGAAATGAGGAAAAGGCAAAAAGCTGTTTTTGTGCATGTCACCTGCTACACACGACTCCACATTTATTTTTGTAATGTAATGTTTTAGATTTAGTGACAACACTTTTTATGTAACCTGTCCCAGCTGTGGTTTAAATATTCACTAGCAAGCAGGATGTGTGCAGTGTCCATCACTAAGCCACCTATGAATTATTTTTAAATAAATGCCTACATTTTTAAGATACTCCTCTTAAATAAAACTGAGTGCCATCAAACCCAGGTGTCAAAAACTAGGCATTTCAGAGCATGAAGAGGTACGGCCATTCACACCCCCTCTCCCTCCAGAACAACTTGCTTTGTTTATTCTAGCATTTAGGATGGTGTTGATCCATGTTATACCATACTTTACTGTAAAAGCTATAAATACTGCACACCACATAGGTGTAGATTAGTCTCACTGCTGCAAAGTGTCATCATGACAATAAACCAGACCAGATTTTTTGGGGGGTGCACAAACTCTCATACCTTGAAAAACAATATTCAAACTTCTGGCAAATCACCCACAGAAGCTGCAAACTTCAAAGCAAAGGTTTACATTTCACCAGTGTTAGGAGGGTACATGGTATTTCTACAGCCTTTCTACATCCGAAAAAATGGTGCCCTAGGTATTGAATTGTTCCGCTGCTTGCTATGCTTTAATGAACTTCTCCTGACCTGGCTTTGTGTGAATATGCTAAGTAACAGGAGTGAGCATATAACTGCTTATCATTTAAAGCAGTCAGACTTTTCAAAGGGTTGGTTCCTGTCTTTTGGCCTCACCACATGGACTATTGAATTAGCATTATCTAACTCTACCTCACACTAACTTGCCCCTGTAATGTTGAACCATGCCACAGCTCTGAAAAGAATGAAGGGCTGCAACCTACTGCAAAAGCATACCATGGTTCTCAGGTTTAAAAAATAAGAAGGGCCTAGAAAGACTAGCTTTCGAAATTCTTTATAATTACCACACAGTGTGGACATTTATAGATGAAAGCTGTAAATTTCCCCTGATATTCTTTGTTTCATTTTTCTTATTCTTATTCTTATTTACCTATTACGCACTTAAATCTTAAAGCTAAACCCCAGGCTACTACAGGTCTGGGGTCAAGCGAGAGGTCAGAGAGTCAAAAAATCACAAAACTTTTTCGGCAAACTGCGGAAGCTGCACTTTCAGCGTTAGTATGGGGCACAAGGTTACGGGCTCAGACCCCCTCAATCAACCAAGATTCACAACAGAGGACACCATGAGGGAAAGTACTTTCCCGCAGAGGGAAACCGAGATCCATCCATCACTACCTATCCTGCGCCCCGTCCCACGCAACCCCGGGGCGGACGGAATGGTCTGGCTGGTCCTTAACGGCGTCTGTTAGTGCCATCGGAACTCCCCAGCGACGGGCCACTGGCGGCTTCCCCTCAATGACAAGCGGGCAGGGTGATATAAAGGGAGCAGCTGGGTGGGAGATGGATGAACCCACAGTGGCTCCGAGCGCGTTGTTTACATTTCAGCGATGTTTGGCTAATACCGTTATCCACTAAGCTGTTTAATCACAATGAGTCAAAAACAAACAAGTGCACACCTCACATTGGGGTGTGTCTTCATCTTACTCCATACTGTGATCAACTTCAACACAGTTATCGTGTTGAAAAGAACATAATGTTACACTGCTCCCAGAGTATCACGAGTGAGAACAATAAAACAATAGCTATTATAATATTAACAATAGCAATATACACTTTAATATTAACAATAGCAATATACACTATAATTTGATCATAATTCCTCTGTTTAAACAATTGCTTTAAGAAGACTACTTACAGTACTTTTGAGGAAATTCTTTTCAGTAACAAACATGCTAACACTAAAGTTGTTGTAAATCATCCCTGATTTTGAATACACTGTAAGGGCAGAACAAAGCTGAATTACTCCTTAAATAGCTCAGAAAGGGTTTTACTAAAACTGAGACAAGATTATAATATATCCTTTATTTAATGTTCCATGCTCCTGAAAGTATATTCTCTATAGTTGGAGACTATGTATTTAGTGAACATAAAATTAATACATTTTCTTACAAATATCTAAGGACAGCAAACATTTTTGGATTTTTCTTTAGAAAAAAAAAAAACAATTTAAAAGTGATCTACTTTCATTTTCATGATCCCATAATCAACAATGTTCATCTAACCGAGGAAAGAAAGATGCTTTCTTTACAAAAAGTGCTTTAGAACAATAATTCTATCACATTGTGCACAATGCATGCATACAGTTTATTTTATCATACCTGCAAATCAAAGTATTACATTCAAAATGCATTACTATGCATGCTGACTCATAAAAACATCATAAATCATGTTTAATGGCAGGTGGAGCAAATCCATAAATCGTTAAAAGTTTTAAAATAGAATTAGCTGACAGCAGTGCCATACATGGACACCCCTAGCCCATCTACTCAAGCCATAAACACACAGGGCTTCAGTTCATATTGTAATTTTCACATTAGCTCAGCTACTTGTTAGGTTTTTTTTTTTTTTCATACCAGGACAGAATAAAATGAGAATATAGTAAACAGCTTTCAACTCCAAAGAGTCAAGTACAGTGTATATATTCTAAATTAAGCCCTCTTAGTCACAATAATCACAGATGAATTATGCCAAAAAAAGTTCATATTCATATATTTACAAGTACAGTTCAAACTTAATAATTTGCTGAAAGTCAACAACCCGACCATAAAGCAGAACGAAGACAGGCAATCCGTTACGAAAAGTTAGACTCAAGTAGACGTGCATTCGCTTCTTTAGGCCTCTGATCACATCTCTGACGGTAGTTTTAAAAGATATATCATGTGTATCATGCATTTTCTAGTAAAATAACTATGGAAAATGTATTTTTCACTCCAATTAAGAGTTACATAAGTATATTTAGTTGGACAAAGCTGGCAACTGAGTATTATGATGAAAAGCGTGCAATTCAAAAAGAACTGCTTGACTCTTAAAGGTATAATTTAGGTGTCAGGTTCATATGCATATCTTCAGGTCCTGTGTGACTGGCTTATTCATTTATTACGTTCATTTCAATTATTAATTTTTTGACAGATGAATGTAAAAAACTGATTCCTTGTAATCACGCATTGTCCCAAAGGTTTGACATACTGACATCCACTGTGTTGCATGGGTTTATGAGGAATAACTCTTGTAGGAATCATGTTCTGATAAAGTGAAATGCTTTAGCTGATCGCTAACAGGAGTAGAAAAGCAAGAAAGAGGTTAATTGTTTACTAAATAGCATTGATATATTAAAATAATTTAAATATTTTAATTTTCTGGAGAATATGTATCTTTTTGTGTGGTGGACGCTAAATAAATAAATAATATATCTACAAATAATTAGGGAGGTCCAGTTTTAATTCTTTGGAAAAAAAAATTGTACGTGCTAACCTTTAAATGTCTGAGGAATGAATTTAATTGACTTTATTTGACTTTACTGAATGTTCTGTCTTATTGTATTTGACTCCAAAAAGACAGGGTATAACTGTAGACAAAAGACACATTACACAATAATAACCTCATTTTTAATATATGTGTAAAAGATGCCATTAAAAGGAATGGTATCAGTAATAATACCATTTGCTAAGGTCCAGCTTTAACCGACAGTACAGTGCAATACAATGAAATACTTTCCCAATTCTGGGAAAATGTGGCATGAAAATGAAGCAGGGTGAATAAAGGAAATGTATAAACATCGCCTTGATATGCATAATTAAGGCAAATTATCCAGATGTAACATTCCATACGCCGACATCAAATTTCATAATTCCTCATTAAAAAATTTCTAATTTTTAAAAAATATTTTACATTTGAAATATTTCAGTTTCAAACAGTGCCTACAACTTTGGGTTTTGAACAAGCATGGAAATTTAACACAAGCGTTTCTAACCGTGATACATCAATTCTAGCCACAGAAAATGCTCACACACTAGACGTTACATCGTGTCATATATGCTGTACTGTTGCCACATACATATAACTTTCAAAACAACGTCTTCAACCAAGCTTACTCCATCTGTTTTTAATGGACCTGAAACCTTGACCTGAATACTCTTGTTGAAATGCTGTGTGTTTGTACCATACATATTTAAATGAAATCTTACTTACCTTTGTATGTTTGCTCCTGTAAATCCTATTGGACCTTGGCTGGCCATTTTAGCTTTTCCACTACGCACACCTTCAATGTTGAGGTCAAAAGCGCCCTTTTCCCTGGCTTGATTCATTGTAGAAAGGGGTGTATTTCCACCTTCACCATGCGAAATCCCCCCAAACAGCAGCCCCGAGCGAAGCTCCTTCCTTGCCACAGGCCTGGGATCTGACCCTTGAAGCGATCCTCAGAGGAGTGATCCTGAGAGACTCTCCCGCGTATGATGGACAAAGAGCAGGGCCGTCTGACACAGCTGCAGCCTGAACTGGCAACCCGTCTGCTGTGAGACCAACGGGAGGAACGGCACTTACCCCCCGCCTACCTTCACTCTCCCCTTTCCCAACTTCTGAAAAAAAGAAAAAAAAAAAAAGGAAAAAAGAGAAAGGAACACCTCTTCAAAGGAAACTGAGCAGGGCTTGGGTGAAGCTTTAAAGGAAATGACAGGAAACCAATTGGCTCATAACCAATCAAAGAGTCCCCAGACACACAAGCGAAGAGCCCACCAATTATGCGGCTAGGCACACTGAAAGAGAGGCGTGTGGAATGCCATTAGTCACTCAAAAGGTGTCGGATCAATTTAGCAGTTGTATTAGTTGGGAGTTAGTCCTCTCACCAAGCCCCATGTCGGGTTATTAACATTTTCTGGTGGCCATTTGTCCCAGATGACATATGCGTGTGGAAAGCCTGTGCTTCCTGTTGAGAGTGTCAGCCCATGGAACAGTGCTGAGTGTGACCAGTCTGTCTCATGTGCTCAGGGGCGAGCTGTATCATAAATGGGGGGTTGATTCAGTGAAGTGTTATTTCACTGTGATACTGGGATGAGAGATGATTATCACTTCTATTTTTCTCCATCTTTCTTTTCATGGAGCAGATTTAAATGTAGAAATATCAGCTCGCTTACACACACACTTAGCACTAAATGAAGTCTGTTACCAGGTGTTGTATTCATTGCTTTTGTTTTATGAAGGTACTGTGACAATTTCCATGAAAGGACAGACTATATCAAAAAAAGATGTGATCTTTACTTGTGTCTACCTTATTAACGTGATAAAAGGTAAATTAATCTTCTTCATCATGCATCAGGTCTGTGGTCGGCTTTTTCCCCTCGGGTCAAATGTATTGAGGAAAAGTGAAACTCCTCAGTTCCTGGGGCACGTGTTGTTTAGAGGGTGAATGTGAGGTTTTGGAATCTTGAGTTGAAATGACACATGGAGTTGGGGGGGGGGGCTGTTTCTGAGTGTTCTTTTGATATGAAAATTAGGTTGAGTACTCTTTTCCATTTGTTGGTGTACACAGGTCTTAAATGAAGGCTTATACGGTAAAAACCCCAGATATAGACAATATCATAAAATATTTTACAAATACCCATAACCTTGAGCGTAGAACATTTTTACATGTCGTGTCTTTTTACATTTCAATATGTTACACATTTTCATGTGAGTAGTTTGAAATGACTTGACAATTTGAGGTTGTATGCCATGGTAAATCAAACGACACTAAACGCACAACCAATGTCTGTCTACACTAAGGAACTATACTCATCTTGAACACAAACTCATTTCAGTATAAATAAGACTAAAACAAAGACAAAACTAACTCACTCTTGAGCATACAAGCCCCTTAATCGAGAGTGTGAATTTCAGTCTACAGAGAGTTTGTTTTCAGGAAGATGAACAGGCAAATCGCGGATTCTGTAAAGGAACACTGCCCTGACGAGACGAGGAAATGTTTTTCTTAAGACCGGGTTTCAGCAAACGCTCACAAAGCTGCTACCCTGGCTTACCCTAACGACAATAAACATCAAATTTGTTTCCTCAGCTGTTCTGGGATAAACATTTGTTTTCTCAGTTTCAGTTTAATTTGCTGGTGTTACTTTGCACAGTGCTGGCGGAGGATGGTGGCTATGGTAGGCAGAGATATCCGTTTCCCTTTGCCTGCTAACCGCCTCTCCTTAAGCCCAAAGCGGACATTAGAGGTGCAGAGCTACCCCCACTGTGATCTGGGGTCCCTGTCCTTGGCTCTGAGTGTGGCTCCGGCGGTGGGGGTGGGGGTGGGGGCGGGGGCGGTCAGGGGGGAACAGCGGGCACAAATTTGGCGCGTGCAAAGAGGGCTTTAAAAAAAGAATGAGCTAAACGCTATGGCGGACAGCAGCGGCTGTGAATTCCGTCTGCACTCGGAGGATGGATGCCTCTTACAATGCACAGCTCAGAAAAAAACAGATCACGTTACCATGTGACGCACGCAAACTCCACACACCTCTGCAGACTGCCTGGCCACTGGACTGGGGCGGGGGTTCAGACAGCATGGTTCTTTAAAAGAACCCCCGCGTCAAAAAAGCCCGGATGTTTTTTCGGTTCTTTGGCAAAAGCGCTTTATGTCCCATGGGTTGGACATTACTCCAGTATCATTTTCCCCGTTTCCACACATGAGCACAGCCATCTGTACTGCTGGAGTTCACCAGGAAGGGAGAGGGAGAGAGTAGCAGGGGGGGAGGGGGGAGGGGGAGGGGGAGAGAAAGTGTTAACGACACACAGCACCTGTTGGACAACAAATTAACATGTAAGCAGTTGATTATAAACTCGGACAGATTTATGTGCAGTTTATTAAGGAAGCCTTCAACGATTAAAAGTCCAGTTCCTTTGCAGATTGACTGCCCTGCTTTGAGCCAGGGTCATAAGTCTGACAACTGAAAAAAGAAAAACAGAGAGTTAATTGGATCCAGTGACTTCACAGATTAATGAGGGGAAACTCTTAAGTGAAACTACCAGTATGTTTTTAACTGAAGGTTTTTTGGCAGTTTTTGGTGTAAAACATTTCTGCCAACAAAGCAGATCTAGGTTCACATCTATCCAGCCAGTCAAGCGAAACGACTTTTTCTCTCAAATGTTAAGTTATAAGTTTGTAAACAGGATGCACCCAAGTGCTGTAATAACTGAAAGATTTGCCCACAGACGTTTCGTAAACATACTCTTGGTCTCAACTGTGTGAACTGCCTTCATTTTAGTACGCAGAACATTACCTGATGGTAACTATTTCCATCTGTCAGCAGCACCCATGACAGGATAGAGTCGTGTAGTGGAGAGAGTGAGGCTTCAGGGAGCCCCCAATGGCGGGATCCACCACGTGCTGTCACTCACTGACCTGTTTAAACAGAAGACTTTTCTCTCCGCTAATTCTACTATTCGTTCAAATCAGAGAGCCACTGAAAACAGACCCACTCATTTTGGGGTTCAAGATGCCCACCTCTCTCACCACCGGTGTTTCCATCCAAGCTCTTCTGTAAAAATATAAATAAAGTAATAAGAATAACGACATGCCTGGATTATGTGCCCTTATTTTAACACTGACACGGCACCCATGAACTACAAAATAGCGTAATGCTGCTTCTTGCGTCCAGGCCAGTGAAGAGGAAAGTGGGGAGGGAAAAAAAAAAAAAAACACATTGGAGCCTGATATCTCCATTTCCTTTGCCAGTGAGTCAGGGCGACCTTTAAACCACCCGAGTCAAGTGAAAGGAGCAGCCCTTGTGAGGACCAGCCAAGAATAACAGCAGACAACAGCCATGCCCCCAACGGCCTTCAGTACCTGCAGCTGGTGGCATTCTCTGCTTCACCCTCCAACAACCATACTTCTGCACTTTCTATGAAGTTATACCAGTCTATGTCACTTTAAAACTGATTAGCTTACACTTCTGCACTTTCTATGAAGTTATACCAGTCTATGTCACTTTAAAACTGATTAGCTTACACTTCTGTACTTTCTATGAAGTTATACCAGTCTATGTCACTTTAAAACTGATTAGCTTACACTTCTGCACTTTCTATGAAGTTATATCAGTCTATGTCACTTTAAAACTGATTAGCTTACACTTCTGCACTTTCTATGAAGTTATATCAGTCTATGTCACTTTAAAACTGATTAGCTTACACTTCTGCACTTTCTATGAAGTTATACCAGTCTATGTCACTTTAAAACTGATTAGCTTACACTTCTGCACTTTCTATGAAGTTATACCAGTCTATGTCACTTTAAAACTGATTAGCTTACACTTCTGCACTTTCTATGAAGTTATATCAGTCTATGTCACTTTAAAACTGATTAGCTTACACTTCTGCACTTTCTATGAAGTCTTTCCAGTCTACAGGTCATTACAAACCTGAATCAATTTACACTTCTGCACTTTCTATGAAGTCTTCCCAGTCTACAGGTCACTACACACCTAAATCAATGTATACTTCTGCACGTTCTACACAAGTTTTCCCAGTATTCCCAGTATTTCCCAAGTTTTCAAACCAAGCATTTTCAGATTTCTCATTCTTAGAGGCTTTGTTCGCTGAGGTGTACTTGTGTTGCATTATTACAAAAATAAATGACTCACATTTGTTAGGCTAATACTGATGCATTACAGTGCTCACAGACTGGAAGGAAGTGACTGTCGCTAATGTTGAGAGAAAATACTCAGATATTGTAAAAAAAAATCATATTTGCCAGAAAATAACATACAAGCCAATTTATCAACATCACCACAACAGCATTGTGAAACTTAATGGTAAATGAAAGGAGTTAACTTTTCTTTAACTGGATAATTTTTCCATGACTTTGAAGGACAGTGGCACATCTGACCACTACCAAAGACTTTCTGAGATGAAATAATCAAGGACTTTCAAGAATTGGGAGAACAGTGAACCTAGTTTCTTTCATGAGCCCTCAGAGTTAAATGTTTCCATGAGACCTTCTCCCTTTAAACACCAGTATCAAGAAGCAGATACAGATGCTAGTTTGGGAAGTACATGAAATGCATTTATTTTGTAATCCACTTCGATGTTTACTTGTCTGCACTTTATGATTCAGCTCCATCTAGTGGTCAGTTTGGTCATTTTACAAATCCAAAATGCATATATTTGGGAACAAAAGCCACGCACTTCGTGATTATGTCTACCTTGAAATATGAAATATAAAACTGTCAATATTAAAATTTTTCAGAAGACAAAAGAACATAGCCAAGTTTAAACAATGCTATGGATTAAAAACTATCAAAATGTAAAACTGGTAACACTTGTCATATTCTAACTTAATCAGCAACAAAAATGACAACATAAAAAAAAAATAATTAAAAAAAAAAAAACTCAACATATTAATGACTTCAAAATCACAGAAATAGTTGAGTACATTCCAGTAACATTCTACCACTGTTAACAGGCATGTGCCTGTCATCTGCACTAATGGCAGATGTATCATCACAGCAATAACAGACCACCACACACAGACTGGAAAGTCACATAAATGTTACTGATGCATTCTGGGAGCTTCTCTGTGTCAGAATGATACACCCTATGTTGAGATCTAAGCAATGTCAGGAGCCTTGCCATTTAGAATCCCGGAAGAAACACTGAAAAATTCAACTGTTTGATTTATTCAACTGCATTAGGCTGTTCTCACAGCTGCACAACACCACCATCTTATGGCCATTTCATTTTTAAATTTTCAATTCACTTGGGACATACTTGAAGCCCAGGGTTATTATAAAATTGTACAATTCCAACATGCTTCACCTCTAAGAAACTGAGCAAGGTGATTTTTATACTTTCAACTTTCAAACTAGCTATGTTGGAATTCCTCTTTACAAACCACATTTTATCCCTGACACGACAAAACATAAGCACAAGCGGACAGATCCTTCCTATCTATCTGTGTCCCAATAAATCCATTTCTGACCACAACTAAAGGACACTGGGCCATAGAGAAACACTCATTTAAAAACAAAAGGATTTATAATTTAGTTTATTTTTCCACTAATACTTTAACAAGTGAAATGGTTATACTTTATTGAAATTATGTAATGAAAGGAAAAGAGCAAAGTGATAGAAAAAAAAGTTCAAATGGAACTATTTCAAACTGACAGCAAGAGAACAGAGTAAAAACAAGAATGCATTTGTCATAACTGCACAATATTAAGGGGATGCCAAAACAGAAAAACACAGGCAATCAAAACTGGGGGGCAGGGGTACTACATGAGAGACAGCAAGAAAGCTCAGTCTGACATTTATACTTCATCTCTACTCCTCTTTTCCGCAAGAGTACCCCTCACCCCTATCAGTGGCTCTACACTAAAACCCCATAAGCATTAAAAACCTTTACAGCCATAAAGAAACCAGGTACTGAAAACAGTGAGAAAGTTAAGATATAAAGAAGAGCTTACACAGTATTTCCAAACAGGCTACAGAGAGCACTCAGCACAGTTAACTACAGAGGAGGTTCTGCTTCCTATCCGTGGGTGGTGTCGTCCTCCACAAAGTCTTTGGCCTGCTCCGCAGAGATCACATCAATGTGGCTCACCTGCAAGCACAGACACACTCAGCACACCTGTGCCTGCGCACTGGCGTATTGCTGTACTACTCCCTATGTTTCACTAGCCTCCCAACCTATTCTGCTTTACTCTGGTTGAACCTCATCTTTTTGGAAGCCACTTTTGACACAAGACAGCATGAAAAGTGTTTTTATTTTTAAAGAAGTTATTATTATTAGGGCGCTGGTTACTGCCTTGTGATGCACTGGAAACAAATGTAGGCCAAATAAATGAAATTATTTAGGCCCCTATTGACAATAAACGGCAAAGCACTTCATCCTTTATTTGAGGTACAACTAGAGCAAGTGCACATTTTCTGCTTCAAACTTGTGAATAAAGCACAAGACCTACAGACTAATTACAGGCAGTTAGTGCTAAACTGAAGGATATTCATATGTTGTGGTATTAAAGCAGAGGCCTTTAAATGATGACTGGTAATGATATAATTGAACACCAAGGGAAAACGAAAATGCTAAATAAAAACACAGCCATTAGCCCAAATTTAAAATGCATGAATAAGGCAACTGCAGTGACGTCTTCACCTTGTTTCTGAATTTGACTCCGTAGAACTTGTCGGCAGACTCCAGAAGCTCTGGTCTGAAGGTGGTGGTGATGAACTGGGCATGCCCTGCCAACTCCACAATCATATCTTAAAAACAAACATGGGAGAGGAAAACCATTAAACTAAACGATAATGACTTTTTCCAGTGTTAAATGTTTGTGCGAAATTCCAAACATTCTGGGCAAAATACGAGTATGTTGTACCATCAGCTGCTTTCAGGTATCATCAAACAATGACAGAGACCGAAGGACCAATCAGAAGGCGCAGTGAGTTTACCAGACACAGCCTTCCTGTGCTGGGCGTCCAGAGCCTGGTCGATCTCATCGAACAGGTAGAAGGGGGCGGGGTCACACTTCTGAATGGCGAAGATGAGCGCCAGGGCCACCAGGGACTTCTGCCCACCCGAAAGCTGCTGCATCTCCCTCATCTCTCCCTGCTTCCCTGTGAATGATACCTGCACACACACACAGAGAACAGGACACACGCACAGACACAGACACAAGCACGCGTGTGCGCACACACACACACGGACACACACACAGGCAAGCAAACGGACACAGACACATAGACACAAAGACAAAATGAAATCAGACTACAGTCAATTTCACTCTCAACAGCCTCCCGTGTATGTAAGGCTGCAGCTGCTTACCCGGATTCCCACTCCTGTGAACTGGTCCACTGAGGGCACGCTGCTCTGGGAGCCGGACCCCCTCTCGCTGTCGGCCCCGCCCTCCCCCTCGTCCTGCGACTGCCCCCCCTCCGCGTCTCCCTTCTTCATCACCAGCGTGGCCTTGCCCCCCGGCACCAGCTTCTGGAACACCTCGCTGAAGTTCTTAGACACCTGAGGGTCAGTGTAAGGGGGAGAAAAGGTCAGAGAACCACAAGCAATCTGTCATTCCGAGGCAACCTTAGAGGAGGTGTGGAGACCTCACCCCAGGTTTAACAGAATGCTCAGGATCAGGTTAAGTGAAAATAAATATCCAGCTGTATAAATGGATAAAACTGTAACCTGTTATGTAAGTTGCTCTGGATAAAAACGTCTGCTAAATAACAAAAATGTAATGAAATGTATTGTAAGTGAACACGTTTGTTTACATGTACTCTGCCAGTGAATCATGAACAATGCCTTATAGCTTTGTTTTTCATACATTAAACCTTTGCAGCATAATACACTTTTTAAATATCAAGTAACCAGCGAGGCATGTTTGATTCATCGCTTGTACATCTGTTTGCTGTGAGCAGTGATAAAAAGCAATACGACCGGCTGAATCACCTGTTTGAAGGTGAGCTGTATGGCTTCGTATTTGCGCAGCTCCAGAACATTCATCAGCTCCATGATGGACTTGTAGCCCCTGTCCAGCTCGTCCTGCCTCTTGATCAGCTTCTCCTTCTGCTCGGAGAAGTTGACGAACTGGTCCAGGGCCTTTTTATTCACATGGCTGTACTTCTTCAGTTCTGTGTTGCACTGCTCCAGCTTTCTGAACAGCTGCAACGGAAAGACGTCACAGACGCCTGCGTGAGTGAACTGATAAACGCTCAAGGCCTGTGTGAGTGAACCGAAAACGCTCGAGAACGCAGACGCCTGCGTGAGTGAACCGAAAACGCTCAAGAATGCAGGCACTGTGAAGTCCTGCTCATCATTTCACCGGATGCAGACAATGAGGATGAGGGTAAAGTCCTCGCTAGTGTGCATTACCTGGCTACTCGGCAAGGCAGAGCTGTGAGTTTCCCGGCAAGCTCTGAATTGTTCGATGATGTCTGCTACCTTTCATGTGGAAACCATGTCTTACCCGGCTTGTGTGGGCTACCTGGCACGTGGGAGTCCTGTGTAACCTCGCTAGTCCTGCGTTACTCGCTTTGTGCGTGTTACCGGGCTACCCTGCTTTACCTAGCTTGTGTGCGTTACCTGGCTATCCTTTACTACCCAGCTTGTATGCGTTACCTGTCTAACTTCCATTACCTGGGTAGCGCTGCATAACCTGGCTTTTGCATGTTACCTGGCTAGCCTGTGTTACCTGGATAGCTTCATTTCCTGGCTTGTGTACGTTACCTGGCCAGCCTAATGTTACCTGGCCAGACCCTCATTACCTGCTTGAGCGTGTTACCTGGCCAGCCCCACGTTACCTGCTTGAGCGTGTTACCTGGCCAGACCCTCGTTACCTGCTTGAGCGTGTTACCTGGCCAGCCCCGCGTTACCTGCTTGAGCGTGTTACCTGGCCAGCCCTGCATTACCTGCTTGAGCGTGTTACCTGGCCAGCCCTGCGTTACCTGCTTGAGCGTGTTACCTGGCCAGCCTCATGTTACCTGGCCAGCCCCGCGTTACCTGCTTGAGCGTGTTACCTGGCCAGCCCTGCATTACCTGCTTGAGCGTGTTACCTGGCCAGCCCCTCGTTACCTGCTTGAGCGTGTTACCTGGCCAGCCCTGCGTTACCTGCTTGAGCGTGTTACCTGGCCAGCCCCGCGTTACCTGCTTGAGCGTGTTACCTGGCCAGCCCTGCGTTACCTGCTTGAGCGTGTTACCTGGCCAGCCCTGCATTACCTGCTTGAGCGTGAGCGTCTGGTACTTCTCGAAGGCCTCCTGAGGAAGAGAGCCCAGCTCGCGGATCTTCTTCATGCACTCCTCCTTCTTCTTCAGCAGCATGCCCTGCCGGTTGGTCATCTTCTCCAGCTCCTTGGTGTCGTGGTTGATGGCGTCGTTCTGGTCCTTCTCGATGCTCTTCCAGCGCTCCATGCTCTTCTGGTGCTCCTTGATCTCGATCTCCGTCTTATCGATCAGGCTGTCCAGGTCTGCAGAGGAGAGGGCTCGGGATAAGCGCCTCCTCTCTCTACACACAGCCTACCTTTTACATTTCACCCAGTTCTGTGAGCTATGTTACAATGTGGTTATAGCGTGACACAGCATTTAAGCTATCAGGCTCTTACAGAGGTTACAGTGTCAAATGCCAGCGGGGCATTGCTGATGTACCATAAGAAAGCTACTTAACCAGAGCTGCATCAGCAGGTACCCAGCTATATAAATGGAGAAAATTTACAACATGAGAAGTACAAGTGGCCCTGTCCACTGAGTAAATGACTGATTGATCTGTATTTATTACATTATCACACCACAGTCTTCACATTGCGAGGTTTTCCTCGTGACTTGCCTTCTGAGCGTGCCATGGTGTCTTTGATGCGTTTGTTGATTCCCTCCAGCTCAGAGGTGGTGGCTGTGAGGACGGTCCCTCCCTCCGTCTCCCTCAACTCATTCAGCTCCTGTATCACGAAACGGGCACGTCACTTATCATATCCTCTATCATTTCGTCAAGTTACATTAAACCCTGCACCGAGACACAAGCCTGTCACTTATCATGTACATCACATAACTATGCTGTCTGCAGCCAATATTCTGTTAACCACTTGGTGTGGTTACTTAGTTTTTTATGCAATAAACTCAATTCCCTTTTATTTTGTACTGCAGTGCTGAAAATGGGCATTTTGTAACTTTGCTATCTTAACACATATACATAATGCATGTAATGGTTTGAGAACATGTTACTGTGGGGGAGCAAACAATTCCCACCTGTACACAGCCATAAAGCTGGCCGTACCTGTGCCACCTGTACACGGCCATAAAGCTGGCCGTACCTGTGCCACCTGTACACGGCCATAAAGCTGGCCGTACCTGTCCCACCTGTACACAGCCATAAAGCTGGCCGTACCTGTGCCACCTGTACACGGCCATAAAGCTGGCCGTACCTGTGCCACCTGTACACGGCCATAAAGCTGGCCGTACCTGTCCCACCTGTACACGGCCATAAAGCTGGCCGTACCTGTCCCACCTGTACACAGCCATAAAGCACAGAGCAGCGAGCCACCTCTGCCGTACCTGTGCCACCTGTACACAGCCATAAAGCTGGCCGTACCTGTGCCACCTGTACACGGCCATAAAGCTGGCCGTACCTGTGCCACCTGTACACGGCCATAAAGCTGGCCGTACCTGTGCCACCTGTACATGGCCATAAAGCTGGCCGTACCTGTCCCACCTGTACACGGCCATAAAGCACAGAGCAGCGAGCCACCTCTGCCGTACCTGTTCCACTTGGTCCAATCGTTTGCGCAGGTTTTCATTGAGGTACGTTTCCACTCTGGTCATGATGCCCTCCAACTTTATTCTCTCGTTCAGAAGCTGTCTGTTATCCTACAATAAGAACAGGAAAAAACACTGCTCTGCGCTTGTTCATCTAACACCAGTGCACACATAACAGGAAATGTGTATGTATTTTACCAAATCATCTTTCCACATAGAATTCTGTCATATTTTGTTCAGCTGCTAATAACAAAGTCTTACACAAGCAGTCATTTCAGACACCATACAGTAAAATTAATCACTTATGTAATGTTCAAGCCTCACTTCCGCACTTTAACATGAAATCATTTTTCTTTTTCTGAAAAGCTACAAATGAAAGAGCTTCTAGGTGCTACATAATCAGGGAAATTACAAAACCTCCTCAATAAAAAAGAATTAACCTAATTCAAATTAATTAAAGCTACCACATGTAAGATAAGGCAAATAAAAGAGTACAGGTCTTACACAACTAAAAATCAAAAGACCATCTTAATTATCGCTGATTTACAAAAGATGGAATGTAATTATAACGCCTGAAATGAATGTAAATGAACGTAAGGCAATTAGCGGACAGGGATGAAGCATCACTCCCCGGTTTGCTCCCGGTCTGAGTGATCCCTTTCACAAAGACTTGCATAAGTCGTGTTTCTCCCAGTGCGCTGAGAGACAGAGCGCCGGCCGGTCTGAGGCGGCGTCGTGCCGTAACCCGCCCGGCGGGAGGGCCGCGGCCCCGGCCGGCTCACCTGCTGCAGCTGCCGGATCTCGTCGTTCAGGTCGTCCACGCGCCGCTGGTCCGCCAGGCTGAGCTGGGACAGCAGGTCGGTGCCCAGCTCCGCCTTCAGCGACTCGCGCGTAGACTCCATGGCGTGCAGGCTGGCCTCCAGGCTCTGCAAGCTGCGTTGCTGAAAGAAACATTTCAAAATAACACCCATTTTTACAAAGTGCTCATCTTCCTTACAAAAAGAAGTACACATTACATGTACTCATTTAGCAGATGCTCTCAAGTGGCGACAATTATAAAGTGAAGATACATTTCACTAATATTTTACTAAATGACTGATTAAGAGTGTTATTTAAATACACTGGATTTGCCTGGAGTTGATACAGATACATCAGGGACCAAAGCTGATCTGAATAATATACTCTATTGGTCCTTTTGGGGGTGTCATGGGTGATGTGCCATGGGTGATGTCATTTAGATAAATCCAGGTATCGGATAACAGGTAACTGTGCTCTGCAGATAGATAACACTGTGCCTCTGCCTGCAAATCGCATACAGTATCGGTTATTCAAGGCCTGAGTTTCTTAATGAGCCAAGTTTAGCTGCAGCATTATTCGGGGGCTGCAGTTGCTCAAAGGTGGAGCTGAGCACCACTTGAAGTCAAAGCGTTGCTCCTTCACATGAGCTGACGGGAGTGTCACCTTGGGCATGAAGGTCTTCTCTGACTGCAGCCTCTTCTCCTTCAGCATCTTCATCTCGGACAGGATGCTGTCGCGGGACGCCTTGAACTTCCTCTGCTGGGTCTCAATCTGCTGCATCTGGTTCATCAGCTGGTCGATCTCATTATTGATGCGTGCAGGGGGTTAAGGAACACTCTCTCACACACAGCATCGGTTTGGCCACTACAAACAAGTACAGCAAAGCACAAGATTCAATGCCAGCCTCCTGCTGGGCGTATGTTTGAAGTAGCACATTTCTTCCAAAAACATTTCTCTTCTTGGACAAGCTTTCAGCTTCCAAGCATAAACTGGTGCATTAGTCTGCGTGACAGAGATCTGTGGTGTGCATTTGCTTTTGTGGAAATACTAATCTAATCTAGTCATATAAGCAGTGGCATGCTGAATATATTGTGCACTGTGATATCCATAGGTCCAGCAAATATATACTTTCTTTGGGGTGGGGGAAAGCTGATAAATGAGATTGCATGAAATAGAAAAGTTGTGGAATCACAGGATTATGTTTTAGCCTCTGCCTGGGTGTTAAGGATATGTTCGATGTTTCGACGCAGGTTTTCGTTCAGCTTGGCCTCGAGCTCGCCGAGCTCCTCCTCAGCCTTTCTCGCGTCCTTCTGCAGTTCCAGGCGGGACTTCCTGGTGTCGTAGTATCCTCCCGTCAGGGCACCGCGGTGACTCACCTGGTCACCTGCGCCACAAATAAATACATTACTGCTGATCCACACAGGAGGGCCATTTGCCTGTTTCTGTCATGTCTATAGGCCTATATTCCTTCATATTCTTTCCAATGCTGTTTTAAACTAGAGGGAGTGCTTAGCATAATCCCAGAATGATTTCAGCATTTTAAAAGGTCATTCCCTATGGAAACAGCCAAATGACCTCACACCATGTTAATGGAAATTTCCACATATTTTTGCCTGTAGGAATAATGGTTACAGTGAAGAATTGGCCCAACTTACCAGGATTTATTAGGTAAATGCCCTTAATGAGGGCTATCAGGACTCCCAGTCCAGCCTGCCAAAGTGTACTCCCATGGGGCCAATTCACTCACCCATCAAACTGGCTCAATCCATGACCGAGCTTTACTGAAACGGACAGCTCATCCTGGCCACCATTTGCAGCAATTACACATGGCTGTCACACACCATTTTTACTGAGGAATCATCTTAAATTTCTCTTCTGACCTCCATTAGCTCAGGTGACGTCAGATGAAATTCTGTGTTCACGTCTACGCTGTGGCTTTACTCACATTAGGCACAAAATACTGCCTGTAGATGATGTTGTGAAAGGCTTTGGCTACCACATATAAGCAAGCCCCCCCCCCCCCCCCCCCCCCCCCCCCCAATTATTCAACTTCTACCATATCCTGAACCATCTACCATCTCCTGAATTACGACCATCTCCTGGTGGTTGTTCAAGTCAAAATTCCTACAGTAACCATTTTTTCCACAGGACACAAAGAGTCAAATCTCGATTCGAACACTGGGGGTGCAGCCAGGAATGACCGTTTCCTGACTAATTTCACATTTCACAAGGAATGACCGAACTCAAAATGGCGACCAGGCCAATTCTCACCCTCCAGCGTGATGCAGTCCATGGTGAAAGCTCTGGCCAGCTGGGTGGACACCTCCATGCTGCGGCAGATCAGAGTTTTTCCAAAAACGTGCTTGAAGGCCTTGTCAAATTTGGGATTGTAGCGCAGTTTGCTGATCATGGGAATAGCGTCCTGAAAAAGGAGACCAGGGTCTGTCAGCATGTCACTGCTGCTAAATGACAAAATGTAACGTGTAAAAAAAAAAAAAAAAAAAGAAAAATTCTTCCTTTTTAAGACGAATGTACAGAACCTCCGGGTGTCTGGCTGCATTAGCCTCAACAGTTCAACAAGCAGCCTGTATACAAACATACAACTTTTTCAAACAACGATAAAGAGCTAAGGGCCCCTTCAGGCTCATATTTGGAAATATGATGTATAAAAATGGACTGTGGCTGAAAAAAAAAAACATTTTATAGCTGAATCGAGAAGTTTTTGTATATGAGTGAGTTGATTCTCACTCATATACAATATGCAAATATAATGTTACAAACTGTGTGATTATGGTGGAATGGACTCCTTACATTGGTCTCTGGATAGGCAGTATCTCTGACATCCAGCTTGCTCAGAGGAAGGAAGGTGACCTCGCCAGGAAGGTTCATCTTATTGAACTCTGACAGGATTTTGGTGCTGACTTCATCAGTCTCCACTATGTGGTAAAACAACCTAAAGAGAACAATAACAGTTTTGGATTCTGTAGTTACAGATTTTGTTAGTGAGGACACATTTTTGTACTTGCTTTATGTCAGCTGTATTTAAAGAACGAGTAACGCACCATTTCCGAGGATTAAATATTACAGAAGACGCAGTGAACATATCGCAAGTTAAAATGTCATCAAATGAATCAACACATCAACAGGTGACTGGGATTGTGCGAGCTGTTATCGTACAAAAAACAGAAAAGGACCCAAAACAGAGCTTTGCAGCACTCAAAAGGGAGCCAAGGGAAAAAAGAGAGGGTGCAGAAACAGCGAGTTAGGAACAGAGCTGGTGAAGGACAACTCGTTCTCAGGTTTTAAAAAAGGGGAAAAGGGTCATTAGAAAGATAGCAGCTCTGGGGGTGCAGAGGTCAAGACTGGCCCTTCTGAAGAGATCTGTGAAGAAAGCCAGTTTGAAAATAAACAAACCTGAATGAAATTAATCTGAAAATTCAAAACTAAACAAATGCTGGAATCCACAGGCTCACCTGGTTCCTGCGGTCACCTCTACGCAGGTGTAGAAGGCTGGCTCACACTCGAAGTTGTTCATCACTATCCCGTGGTAGCCGTTGATGACGTGCTGGTTGATGCCTTTTCGGCGGAAGTGCTCCAGCACCTTGTTGATGCTGTCAATACCATTCAAAATGGCCTGCCAGGAACACAGGAGTGGGAAATTAAGACTTGTAAAGCTGACACACAGTCCAGAACTGTGATGAATACACTTCACCTTCAATTAAGTTTAAATAACAACTTCAGGATTCTGAGCTCAATACTAAATTGGTGTGTACTTACAAAACAGGCATGAGAATCTTCTTAATTAAATCAAAAGAATGCATTTTTTGGAAGTCCAATGTGTTCAAGATAACGGTGGTAAAACAGTTCATATTCCTTACACAAAACAGACACTGAATGGTTTGGAAAGATATTCAATATTTATGTGTGAATATTTAACTCACAAATAAATCTGAATTCTGGCTATGTCCCTTTAATTTAGCTCCAGTACAGAATAACAACTACAAATATGTTCTCTTACACTAAGCCCAAAATCTCAATGCCTGTCAGTGTTTTATTTTTATCTTCTGCCTGAAGGATTTAAAAAAAAGTAAAGAAAATGTCAAATTAAAGTAGTCATACAATTAGTAACTGGAAAAAAAGGGTGAGTAACCAGGGCTATTAAAATTCTCTTGGAAAACAAAGCCTCCTCATACACACTTTGATCAGGAGTCAAGCTGTCAAATGCACTGACTCATGGGAGCGGGGCAGTTTCTGCCAGGAGCAGCTGATTGGCTAGGCCTGCACGACCGGACAGCCCTACCTTTCCGGTGGCCGCCCGGAGGAGCTGCTGCTTCTTCTCCAGGTCCTCCCGCTTGGCAGCCAGGGCCTGCTGCTCCGCGTTCTCCTCTCGCCACAGGTAACTGGAGGGGAGAACCACAACGTGCTCTCAGACACCTCCAGAAGGGCTCCAGCTCGGACCTGCTCTAAATTCAGTTCATTCAGACATGCTAACTCTGCATGCCGCACCATGCCATCTTAGTCGTACCACGGACATAAAGAAACCAACACTCCGCACAAATCAACCGCTTTTTATTCAGCAGCCGTAAAATGAGGCAAGAATGAATGAGGTGGATTCTTGGCTGCCTGAGGGTGACTATCATGATTTGTCCTGTCAGTATTCATTTAGCTGACAAAGTGTGAAAGGTCATAGCATAAGAGTAACACGCAAACCTGTTGTGGAAGAAATATGTGACGGTACAATACAAAATGAAGAATCTGTTCATATATAAAGGCTTTTGAAATACATTTGAAAAAATGTATGATTAGCAATTTTAGTAAGAAAACATCTTACTTTCTCTCACTCTGAAGTTCATCCTTTCTGTTTTTCACCTCATAATACTTCTTGTCCAATTCTTCCACGCGAGTCTTCACTTCATTCAAATCCTGATCCAGTTTCTTTAAAACAAAAAGAGCACACGACAAAAATGATCACCAATATCAACGAGAGACCCTTGTTCTTTACCCATTTCAACATCCAGTTTACTCACACTGTACTGCTCCAGGTTCCTCTCCTTGTTGGCCTCGGTGTCCTCCAGGTCTTTGTGAATGGCGGCGATCTGACGTTTCTTGTCGTTGATGGCCTGGTCCAGGGACTTGAGCTCCTTCTTGATCCATTTGTCCCTCTCCTCCTTGGAGGTGAACTGACTGCCACGGCCCTGTTTGGCATACAGGTCGGTCCTCTCCTGTGTGGCCTGGGCCAGTCTGAGGGGACGGGAGACATGAACAGGAAGACACACTGAAAGGGGAATCCTTACCAGGCCATTCGCTTCGGTACCGAACCCACACAGGCGCGAAACAAACACACCAACCGCACGTACCTGGCTATGCCTCGTTCCTCTTTCTCCTTCACGGCGTTGAACTTTGGCTCAGTCTCCTGAAGCTCCTTCTGTTTCTCTTCAATCTTTTCCAGAAGTTTCTGCCTTTCTTTCAGCAGTCGTTTCTAAAGGGAAAAAAAATGTTTTTGATACTTCATATGTTTACGTCACTGCAAAGGCTTTAGATATGTCACTAACATGGTCTTGTCCGCTCAAAGCTATGACTTCGTAGTGGTTTAGTAAACCGAATTAGTGAAGCCTCAATAAAAAAATGTTAGCCTTAAAAATGAAGTTTGAAGTTCAACAGAGACAGGAAAATGCCTCGTTTTCATTCCCTGGCCAGGCTGCTGAAACACCCCGGTGGGGAAAGTTCAGTCTAATCCACCCTCCTATGCCACACCTCAGCATCTTAGCAGAAGGTGGAAGCACGTGAGTTTTTGTGTGTGGCGAGACAAATTTAGCCTCCCCAGCTGGTGATGACGCGTGCCAGCGGGGGGATGTGGGGGGGACTCCGTACCCTCTGCTCGCTGTTCCCCGCCAGCTCGTCCTGCAGGTCCTTGGCCTTCAGCTCCAGCTTGGTCCTCTGCTTGATCTGCTCCTGCCTCTCCGTACTCAGCTGCTCCTTCTCCTCCTTCATGGCCGAGATCTTGGCCTTCAGCTCGCGCACGATGCGCTCCGTTTCCTGTGGGAGACACCGCGGGGTCACAACAGAGACCACCGTCTCATCCCCTCTGCGCTCCAGGTGATGACACCTCATGCTTTAACAGTGGCTTCCATCACGTTGCGTTCATTTAGCAGACGCTCTTGTCCAGAGCGACTTCCGGCACAAAACAACAGTAGTGTATCCCTTCAAGTTCAACAAACAACAGTGTCAGACCAGGGTAGCAACACTCCCAGACCAGTAAGTGTGAGCATTACACTATTCAAGCCCTACCTCAGGTTAAAGAGTGCAACCTGACAAGACAAGTACTTACTACCATACGTCCCCGTCACTAGATCACAGAATCCAAAACGCATCATGGCACTCGAGATGAAATAAAGAGCAGGTGATCCGATCTGTGCTCCAGGCTCCTGCCTTACCTCCACTTTGTCTCTGGCGTCCTGCTGAGCGTCACGCAGCTGACGCGACTTATCACCGCAGGTCTCTCGTTTCGTGGACAACTGAAAATGCACAGACAACAATGTTACTAATAACAGCAAAAAAAATTGAAACATTCACTTCTAGTACCAATTCATGCACATTTACATGAAATTTTGTCATTTAGCGTATGCACTTATCCAGAGAGATTTCCAGAGTCCCAGTGCAGCTCATTTCACAAAACAGCATGAAATGTTGCACACAACAAGGACGCAACTAGTCATACACAAATTGCTGTGTTAGTGTCAAACACAGCACTGAGATCACGCAAAAAATATACATGACTCAACATGTAAGTGAACCATGTATCTACACTATTATGAGAATGAGAAGCTAGAAAAGATACAAACAGTAGTACAATAAATTTACTACTTAAATAAAATAAAATATTATAAAATTACATACACAACTGTAATTACAAAATCTGCAATTACATCACGTAAGGGGAGCAAGAAATCACACGTGAGAAGAGAAACAGACTCATCTCTCACAGACGTACCTCGTCCAGTTTAGCCCGGGTCTCGTTGAGCTCCTGGTTGTAGATGGTGTACTCCAGCGCCCGGCGCATCTTGTCCCACTTCTGGTACTGAGCCAGCTCCTCCTTCTCATCCTCCAGAGTGTGCAGTCGTTCCTCGATGTACTTCAGCAGCTCATTGATCTTCTCCCTTTTGCCCTCTGAGACAGAGAGAGAGTAAAAGCGGAAATTAGCATTTACACCAGAGTCTGGGTCATAACCTCGTATCTTAATTAGACGGATCAATTTAGAGATCTGACCCAGAAAGCAGAGGCCCAAGTGTATCCTCTAGTTATGATGTATTATAATCAACTCAGCTACTTCAATGAGGTAGAGTATTCCATAATATCTGAATTAAGTGCGGCTCTCATAAATTATATCCAAGGTTATGTACACACAACTTCTGGGCCCAAATACCACTCCAGTAAAAATGCTAATATTACACTGTGTATTGAATAACCTTGTTTCAATGCGCCATTTCCATTCCAGTAAGCAGAATTCAGAAGTGTTATAAGACTACACATTTAACATTTCAACATGCTGGTGTTCTCTTTGCACATGTGCGCATTAGTGGAATTTCACTTTGGGGCGGCAGTGTCGCATAGTGGTAAGGAGCAGGGCTCATAACCAAAGGGTTGCTAGTTCGATTCCCACACTGAGGCACCGCTGCAGTACCCAAAGTACTTACCCCAGAAATGCCCCAGTAAAGATTTAGGTGTACAAACGGATAAAATAAAAATTGTAACCTGTGTAATTTACTCTGGATATGGGCGCTCGCTAAATGACTGTAATGTACAATGTATGTAAGTAACGTCATGCTGCTGTATCAACCACTTTCATGACCACTGAAGCAACGCTTTTTTTCGGAGTGCAGCTTTCACTTTAAGTTACATCACTGTGTGGTTCACCCGTGTAGGATTTCAGCTGTCACCTCCCAGCATCCCTGTAAACACGTACACAACTGCGCCTTGCAGCAACACTAATCCTTATTAACAGCTGTACCACATACTTGCACCGTGGCTCAGATACCACGTAATATGTACAAGGATGTACTAAGGAGCAACATGGTGCGAAAAGCCTCATTAAATCCGATAAAAATGCCGGTGCGTTCGAGGAACGAGTCTAGCCCCTGGAACCTTCTCTGCGGGGTACAGTACGATGCTGTGGTGGAGATTATACCTGTCTCCTTCATGAGGGAGATACTCTCCTCCTTGCGTTCGTCGTACACTCGGGTTCCTGCCACTTCCCTCAGCAGTTTCAGACGCTGGGAGTCAGGAGCTGTGGCCATCTGATTGATCTGCGCGCAGAACAGAGATATTCAGTCACATGTACCTCTCCACAGATCATCACTCCCACAATATTACTATATTATCTCTGTGACATATATTTAATAAATACATGAGAATTTCACTTCTAAAGCCATGCTATTACTCTGTTAAGGACTGCAAGCCTGCTTCTGTTGAATCTAAAAACATATAAACAATAAATCCTTAAGCAAATTCCCTAGGGTCTTACCTTTCCTTGCTTGACAATGTAGTAAGGATTACTGCGGGAAAAGCCAGCACTCTCCAAGAGGTTCATGACATCATTTTTCCTGGAATACATGTACATTCGTGGGAATTTTTCATTTTAGAAGACAGCATGTCTATCCTTTTTGGAGTCCTATTTAGAAAATGCTGTACTATTTCTGCTCAGATTAAATGTTCTGCTCAGATTAAATGTTCAGCGTGGCTTCACATATGAATTTTTTTTTTCCATAAGCCATGTTTAATTACTATACTTAAGTGTTCCTGCTTGTACATTCTCACATTGCATTTTGTATTATGAGTCTGATGATCCTGTGAGCCACTCTGTCAATAAAATGGCTGTTATTACATAAGAAAAATGTTACTCACGTCACCATTTTCTTATCCAAGAAATACTGGTCTTTTTTGGCTCCGATGACTCGACGGAGGGAGACCTCTTCCTTGTCAATCTGTTGGCCAACAGTTTACAGAGTTTTACACACTGTAATCAAGGGATTAAACATTCTTTAAGAAACTATTCGCCAAAAAAAGACTTATACAAATTTCTACAACCTATTAGGCAGCACTCCAGTTTGGAATCAACTTCATGCACAAGTATGAAAGAAGGG